>NC_134698.1:75042531-75355031 GCF_050947455.1 Rhinoderma darwinii | reverse complement strand
ATCTATCTATCTATCTATCTATCTATCTATCTATCTATCTATCTATCTCTCTAATATCTATCTATCTATCTATCTATCTATCTATCTATCTATCTATCTATCTATCTATCTATCTATCTATCTATCTATCTATCTATCTATCTATCTATCTATCATCTATCTTTTTTTCTGGTACTGGCATCTACCCAGGTTTGCTTGGTGCTGACTCCATCCCTGACTTGGAACTACAGTAAGAGCGGCGGTTATCATTTTTCATTTGTAAGTGGTTGTAAATTGTTTATGCATTTAAGAATTTTTTGATTCCTGAGCATTTTTGATAATCTTTTTGCATTTTTATTCCCTTCGTGGCTCAATACCACCTGTTACATATGAATGAGGCTTTTGTTGGGGACCTTTGATATACAGTCAAATATTATTCCCTATAATAACGCTATTATGTGTATTACAATTACCCCATAATCCCTCAATCTTCAGGAGGACTTTTTATAGAAGGATTTCTAAGATCAGAAGTGTCTTATTCAGAGCCGTGTTTTATTTCCTTCTTCAGCATTTCTCTCCTCACATTATTACAGCCTCTTCCCATGATCGTATGTGTGTTAGCAATCCACGAACACCTTTCACCTTGTGTACTATATCTTACCCTAAAGCAAAGCCTAACAATATCATTGATTTTTTTTACACTTCAATAAGCTGGTTCAAGAGCACCCTGCTGATTTATCCCCAACCATCCCTGTTCCCCGAGGCCAACTTCTGCTATTTATCGCACCTCCCTTGGCTCATTGGACATTCTGAAATATTCTCATTGCAACACCACAACTTCTGGAGGAAATCATTATAAAGAGTGTTAACTTTCTTTGTAAAAAAAAAAAAGTTTAGCTGTAGGTTCCCGAATACAGAGTGATGAGATTAAATTCACCATCTTGCCTGTCTGCGGTCCTACTGTGTGTGAGGTTCCATTTTTGTCCTTTTATAGTTCGATAGATGATTACAAGAAGGGACCTTGAATTCTGGAAATAAGTGTGTACAATGTTGGACTGGACTATCTTGAGCCCACCAGAAGGATCTTCAAGGGCGTTCGTACCATAAAGGCAGCCCCTTCTAATGCTGTGGTACTCATTGAGAAAACAGAGGAGGACCTTGTCTTTCCTGTGGGAAGTGAGAACTTGCCTAGAGTTCCTCACAATTAACGTGGTGGGAAACCAGTCCGAGGGTCATGCTGTCCTTGGCTTCTACACACGATAAGAAGAGAAAGGCCAAGCAAGAGCTTCTATCTTCCAACTGAAGGGACCTTGAATTTTGGAAATAAGAGTGTACAATGTTGGACTTGACTATCTTGAGCCCACCAGAAGGATCTTCAAAGAAGTTCGTACCATAGAGGAGGCCCCTTCTGATACTGTGGGGCTCATTGAAAAGACGGAGGGGTACCTAGTCTTTCCTGTGGGAGGTGTGAACTTGCCCAGGGTTCATCACAATTAAGGTGGTGGGAAACCAGCCTGAGGGTCACGTGGTCCTTCTCTCCTACACACCATAAGAAGAGAAAGGCAAAGCAAGGGTACTCGTCTTCCAACTGAGGGAGGTGTTTATTTGAAATTTGGCATTAGGCATTCCTTTCTTCTTTGGACATCCCAAGTTATGGTTCTCACCGGAGAAGTGGATCCTTGTACCATGATGGGTTTGGCGTTGGCTTAACTTGAGGTGCGGAGTCTAAAGGTGGCCATACACTTGGGAAAGCTGTCGGCTGAACGCTGGCAGTGACTTATCTATTTGCAAGCAAAAGGATCGGGCATGTTGAAATTCAACATTGCCGACCCTTCTCTCCCTCGACATCTGCCGTCGGGTTGGGGAAGAGTCGGACGTCATTATATACATTAAATGGTCGGTCCTGCTGAAACCGGAGGGTTTGGCCAACATACCTCCATTGTCTATGGCCAGCCTTTGCAATCTCCCCGTTGTTCACCCTCAAACCGCAGTATGGATTTTCCCCGATCGGATTCCCAGGTCGTCTACACCAAAATAGCTACTGATTGGGGCAGGTGTACTGTAAAAATAGCTGAAGCGTAGAAAGGAATGTAGCAAGGGGTAATGTAACGGGGTGAGCATAGAGCCGGTGGCCGTGAGCAAGAGAGCTGCGCTGGATCGGGACAAGATGAATAACACATCCTAAATCAAGAATAACAGAATATTACTTCCCAGATAGTCCAGCTTCATGAATCCTTGTGTAGAGACACTTGAATCCAAAACAAAAAGAGACACATATTACGGGGGCGGGGTTGTGACAACTTTTCATACATTGGAGGTAAAACTCAAGTGATTGTCACAACTAGGAGCTGAAATGATATAATGTGTGTATTCAAATTAAGAATTTCACGAATACTTTGTCAAGTACACTTAATAGGGGAATTATTTATTTTGGGCGTTCTTATCTTTTTTAATAGAGTATTTGAAGGTTTCATATCTGAAGCAGAAGCTTCTTTGTATGAGTACATTTCTCCAATGCAAAGACATATGGGCTCGACTATAGTTAGGTGTCGTACACAAGTCTCCTGCCATATGAACATCTTTGTCTACCCTCCGTTTTTCTAGAGCACGCCATACTGCTAGAATTGTCTATTTTTATGTACTTAACATATATTAAACTATAAAATTACTAGTCTGAGCTTGGCTTACTCAAGGCTCCTAAATCTTGGCAGATTCTGTGCAGTCTGTTGCAGTTTTTCATTGCCAGGGAAAGTTTTCTCTCTGAGAAAACTGAAGCAGGACGGCACAGCAATTCCTAATGGACAGCGGTATAGCATATCTATAGTGACTTAGGATTTTCAGCATTGGGGTCCTGGGTTTGAATTAGAAAAGGTCAACAACTGCAGGCCGGTCCGATTTTCCTCCCCATATTTGTGTTTGGTTTTCTTCTGGTTCTGTCCAATTAATTTGTTCATAGTCCATGTCTGGGATAGGGGAAAATCAGATTGTAAGCCCTATCTGGGACTAGGACTGGTGTTGGTGCATCCTCTGTGTAGCACCAGAGTCATAAATGTGAAGGAAACACAAACTTATGGACAATCGAATTAATCAGGAGCAGATAAAGCCGTCAGAGATCGCCTGTGCAAGAACAACATAGGGCCCTCTGGCCCTTGGACAGCTCACTCTTTTAAGTTTCTCTAACAATCCACCTTAAAACTCTCAACCTGCTTAATTTTAGCAAGTAGAACCAGTACACTCCTAGCGCTACACCAAAGGCATCTTATTTAGCCAACCAAAACTGATGTACTGATGAGGAGCAACAACTCCGAAACAGTGCTGTCTCAGGATGTGCATTTCTGATTTGGCCATTAACTGGAGTCATATTTCAAGGCTCTATAAAGGGTCGGTCATTGACTTACGGAGTACTAACCTATAGGTGGCAGTAGCGGGACTTTTCTTCTTTCTGGAGGAGAGCTATTTTGCCCTTAAGACTCCCTACTAGCCTCATCTCGACAAGTAGAATCAGTACCTTCAATGAGCTAACAATTGTACAAGTAATAGTGAGCCATAATATTCATTAGTTCAGTCCTTTAGATAATTGGGCTGTCGAAACCTCGCTCTACAACAGTGGTCTCCACCCTGCAGTGTACCTTATTACCACAGTGTCTAAAAAAATATCAGATTCACCAACGCAGCCCCATTTATGGAAACTAGGGCATACAAAAGGGTGAAAGTGTTACCCCTGCAACCAATAGGGTTGTAACTGCCATTTTTGTAGTAGATGTTACACCAGAAAAGCAGTCATCTGATTATTATGGTTATCTCTGTCCATACGTACCTTGAAATGCACTGGGTTGACAAATTTCATTGGGATCATTAGGGCCAGATCAATGTCTGCAGAGGAACCTGGGTAAAACATTGGTGGGGGCCCCTTCTGTTTTGTTTGGAAGGAGGAAAAGTAGTCAAGATGAAATAGACTGGAGGTAAAGGAATTATACAGCTGCAATGTATTATGAAAATGACAAACAGTAACACTATAGTAACACAGTAATAGTTCTTCAAAAATTACTATACAGTGTTTAAACAAAAGTACCATACAGTGTTCAAATAACAGTGTCATACAGTGCTAAAATAACAGTGTCATACAGTGCTCAAGTAACAGTGTCATACAGTGCTCAAATAACAGTGGCATACAGTGCTCAAGTAACAGTGTCATACAGTGCTCAAATAACAGTGTCATACAGTGCCCAAATAACAGTGTCATACAGTGCTCAAATAACAGTGTCATACAGTGCTCAAATAAGTGTCATACAGTGCTCAAATAACAGTGTCATACTGTGCTCAAGTAACAGTGCCATACAGTTCTCAAGTAACAGTGCCATACAGTGCTCAAATAAGTGTCATACAGTGCTCAAATAACAGTGCCATACAGTGCTAAAATAACAGTGTCATACAGTGCTCAAATAACAGTGTCATACAGTGCTCAAATAACAGTGCCATACAGTGCTCAAATAACAGTGTCATACAGTGCTCAAATAACAGTGTCATACAGTTCTCAAGTAACAGTGTCATACAGTTCTCAAGTAACAGTGCCATACAGTGCTCAAGTAACTGTGCCATACTGTGCTCAAGTAACAGTGTCATACAGTGCTCAAATAACAGTGTCATACAGTGCCCAATTAACAGTGTCATACAGTGCTCAAATAACAGTGTCATACAGTGCTCAAGTAACAGTGCCATACAGTGCTCAAATAACAGTTCCATACAGTGCTCAAGTAACAGTGCCATACAGTGCACAAGTAACTGGTCCATACAGTGCTCAAGTAACAGTGCCATACTGTGCTCAAGTAACAGTGCCATACAGTACTCAAATAACAGTGCCATATAGCACTCAAGTAACACTGACATACAGCGCTCAATTAACAGTGCCATACAGTGCCAAATTAACAGTGCCATAAAGTGCTCAAGTAACAGTTCCATACAGTGCCCAAATAACAGTGCAATACAGCACTCAAGTAACAGTGTCATACAGTGCCCAATTAACAGAGCCATACAGTGCAAAAGTAACTGGTCCATACAGTGCTAAAGTAACAGTGCCACACTGTGCTCAATTAACAGTGCCATACAGTACTCAAATAACAGTGCCATACAGCACTCAAGTAACAGTGACATACAGCGCTCAATTAACAGTGCCATACAGTGCTCAACTAACAGTGCCGTAAAGTACTCAAATAACAGTGCCATACAGTGCTCAAGTAAGAGTGCCATACAGTGCCCAATTAACAATGCCATAAAGTGCTCAAGTAACAGTGCCATACATTGCCCAAATAACAGTGCAATACAGCACTCAAGTAACAGTGTCATACAGTGCTCAAGTAACAGTGTCATACTGTGCTCAAGTAACAGTGCCATACAGTTCTCAAGTAACAGTACTATACAGTGCTCAAATAACTGTGACATACAGTGCTCAAATAACAGTGTCATACAGTGCTCAAATAACAGTGTCATACAGTGCTCAAGTAACAGTGCCATACAGTGCCCAAATAACAGTGCAATACAGCACTCAAGTAACAGTGTCATACAGTGTCATACAGTGCCCAATTAACAGTGCCATACAGCACCCAAATAACATTGCCATACAGCACTCAAGTAACAGTGTCATGCAATGCTCAAATAACAGTGCCATACTGTGTTCAAGTAACAGTGTCATACAGTGCTCAAATAACAGTGCCATACAGTGCTCAAGTAACAGTGCCATACAGTGCTCAAGTAACAGTGCCATACAGTGCACAAGTAACTGGTCCATACAGTGCTCAAGTAACAGTGCCATACTGTGCTCAAGTAACAGTGCCATACAGTACTCAAATAACAGTGCCATACAGCACTCAAGTAACAGTGACATACAGCGCTCAATTAACAGTGCCATAAAGTACTCAAATAACAGTGCCATACAGTGCTCAAGTAACAGTGCCATACAGTGCCCAATTAACAGTGCCATAAAGTGCTCAAGTAACAGTGCCATACAGTGCCCAAATAACAGTGCAATACAGCACTCAAGTAACAGTGTCATACAGTGCCCAATTAACAGTGTCATACAGCGCTCAAGTAACAGTGTCATGCAATGCTCAAATAACAATGTCATACAGTGCTAAAGTAACAGTGCCATACAGTGGTCAAGTAACAGTGCCATACAGTGCCCAATTAACAGTGCCATAAAGTGCTCAAGTAACAGTGCCATACAGTGCCCAAATAACAGTACAATACAGCACTCAAGTAACAGTGTCATACAGTGCCCAATTAACAGTGCCATACAGTGCTCAAGTAACAGTGCCATACAGCACCCAAATAACATTGCCATACAGCACTCAAGTAACAGTGTCATGCAATGCTCAAATAACAGTGCCATACTGTGCTCAAGTAACAGTGACATACAGTGCTCAAATAACAGTGCCATACAGTGCTCAAGTAACAGTGCCATACAGTGCTCAAGTAACAGTGCCATACAGTGCACAAGTAACTGGTCCGTACAGTGCTCAAGTAACAGTGCCATACTGTGCTCAAGTAACAGTGCCATACAGTACTCAAATAACAGTGCCATACAGCACTCAAGTAACAGTGACATACAGCGCTCAATTAACAGTGCCATAAAGTACTCAAATAACAGTGCCATACAGTGCTCAAGTAACAGTGCCATACAGTGCCCAATTAACAGTGCCATAAAGTGCTCAAGTAACAGTGCCATACAGTGCCCAAATAACAGTGCAATACAGCACTCAAGTAACAGTGTCATACAGTGCCCAATTAACAGTGTCATACAGCGCTCAAGTAACAGTGTCATGCAATGCTCAAATAACAATGTCATACAGTGCTAAAGTAACAGTGCCATACAGTGGTCAAGTAACAGTGCCATACAGTGCCCAATTAACAGTGCCATAAAGTGCTCAAGTAACAGTGCCATACAGTGCCCAAATAACAGTGCAATACAGCACTCAAGTAACAGTGTCATACAGTGCCCAATTAACAGTGCCATACAGTGCTCAAGTAACAGTGCCATACAGCACCCAAATAACATTGCCATACAGCACTCAAGTAACAGTGTCATGCAATGCTCAAATAACAGTGCCATACTGTGCTCAAGTAACAGTGTCATACAGTGCTCAAATAACAGTGTCATACAGTGCCCAATTAACAGTGTCATACAGTGCTCAAATAACAGTGTCATACAGTGCTCAAATAACAGGGTCATACTGTGCTCAAGTAACAGTGCCATACAGTGCTCAAGTAACAGTGCCATACAGTGCTCAAGTAACAGTGCCATACAGTGCACAAGTAACTGGTCCATACAGTGCTCAAGTAACAGTGCCATACTGTGCTCAAGTAACAGGGCCATACAGTACTCAAATAACAGTGCCATACAGCACTCAAGTAACAGTGACATACAGCGCTCAATTAACAGTGCCATACAGTGCTCAAGTAACAGTGCCATAAAGTACTCAAATAACAGTGCCATACAGTGCTCATGTAACAGTGCCATACAGTGCCCAATTAACAGTGCCATAAAGTGCTCAAGTAACAGTGCCATACAGTGCCCAAATAACAGTGCAATACAGCACTCAAGTAACAGTGTCATACAGTGCCCAATTAACAGTGCCATACAGTGCTCAAGTAACAGTGCCATACAGCACCCAAATAACATTGCCATACAGCGCTCAAGTAACAGTGCCATGCAATGCTCAAATAACAGTGCCATACAGTGCTCAAGTAACAGTGCAATACAGTGCTCAAATAACAGTGTCATGCAGTGCTCAAATAACAATGTCATACAGTGCTAAAGTAACAGTGCCATACAGTGGTCAAGTAACAGTGCCATACAGTGCTCAAGTAACAGTACCATACAGTACTCAAGTGACAGTGCCATACAGTACTCAAGTGACAGTGCCATACAGTACTCAAGTGACAGTGCCATACAATAATCAAGTAATAGTGCCATACAGTGCTCAAATAACAGTGCCATACAGTGCCCAAACACAAGTACCATACAGTGCTCAAGTAACAGTGTCATACAGTACCCAAACAACAGTGCCATACAGAACTCAGATAATACCACCATGTACTGCCCAAATACCAGTGTTCCTGTCATGTAGTCACAAGACTCACAATGCTGAGCCAATAGGGACTTGTTGTTCACCTCTTCTCTCAATTGTCCTAAGCTTGTGGTGAAGAAATTTTGATGATGAAGCCTTTAGGCTTTTGCCACTATTGGTTACCCAGAGAAGAAGTGACAAGGTTGCTAGGCAACCTGAAGTATCATAGACTGCGTAATACACTAAAGTTGGCCATTCACATTAAGGCCAGTTACACATAAGTGAAATATGGGCACATTTCTGCGCCTGTTTTACCATCACAAGTCCCAGCCTGGTATTAGACTCCAGGTCGGGCCTGGACTTGCGGCCATAATGTGGGTGCAGGAATGTGCCCGTATTGCGCTCGTGTAAAAAGACAGAATTGAAGTCTGACAATATGATTTTTTTGTGGGATACACTGTCAATCTGATATTTATGGGCACAGCCTTGTAGGATAGGCAGACACCGAGCTGCCTGATAGACATTTATCTACCTTCATAGAATATAAAATAATTAGTTTGAATAGGACGGACATGTTAATGGAGGAGTTGGGAACATAGCAACCAACCAAAATATAGTCATCTGACAACTATCTTAAGTATGTCTATGGCCAGCTTAAATGTTCTTTGTGTAGTCAGAACCCCCAATTTTCTGTGAGCAGTGGTCTGTTCCACAACAAACAATGTGGCATCTCTCTCTAACTGACTGCTTTTTAGTGGAACAGACCACTGCATAAAAATAATGGAGGGGTTCTGACTACACCATGTAACAGTTAGTGAGTCACTTTATTTAATGGAGTGTTTCATGTGTTGTTTTTTTGTACATATTTATTGAGTTGGACTTTTATAATAGAGCACTATGTTATATTGAGTAGTGACATGTGGTCGTCCCAGAACATATCACACAGTATACCTTAGACTTAGATACACTTGCCTAGCAGCTATGTGAGTTTGGACACATTAGAAATATGCAATGCTTTAATCATATGTAATTCTTCTATACAATGTCTCTGTAATACAATAATATGTATCTTGATGGGGGGGGGGGGTAAAAAGCTGAGTACAGGTAGAGCTAATAGCAGCCACTTCAACACTAATTGGCTGAGAGCAGTTCTTGTATAGAGCCGCGGGCGCAATAAATCATTGCTATTAAATGCCCTTAGTGTATTCTTGATTGTTGGGAGATCACATGACCTGACAAGGTCAAGGGGATGGGTAGAAAATTTGACATTTTATGTTGACATTAGCTGCCTTCTTAACGTTCCTCCTCACTAATTAGATAAGGGCTCCTTAACACTTCTTCCTGCCATGACGTGTCCATGTACTAATACTGCAATTAGTCAAATGGAGGACAATATCTGACATGGTGATACCAGGGGGTCAATTCTATGGCATTTGCTTTGTATTTGTGACTGCACAATGGTGCCCGATACCTGATATTACATAACATTGAATCTCCTAGGTCAGAACATAACCTAGATTGAATTTTTCTTCCAGCAGCCACCACTAGGTGGAGCTTACTGCATACAGATTGATACAGTTCAATTGATCTCAATCATAAGTCTCTCTTCAGTGAGCTCCCTCTAGTGGTGGCTGCGGCAGTCAGAATTTTATCATTTATCTCTATGGCTGTCTGAAGCTCTGTATCAGTAAAGTGGAACTCCGACCCTTATAAAGGTATATTATGAAATTAATCAGCATAGAATTTTTAACCTTAAAATGTAAATGATGGTCATAGTTGGCAGCGCACTTTAAATAAAGTTGTTATTATATAGTGAATATAATATCAGTCACCCCCATTCCTACCTTCCAGGAACTCACCCCTACAGGTGGTAGAACTGGATGTTTGACTTGTTATGCACTGATACATATATATCCCTGTATATTTCTGTATATCTAAGCAGATTTGTCTTTCAGGATTCAAAGAAAGCTGTGTTAAAATCCATGCCAGAGCTGAATTGGCAGACATATTGGTTGTCACCCAGCTTTCCCAGACTCAAGAATTGCAAATTGGCCTAGTTAAGCACTGATATGCACCATAATCTCCTATTTCTGCATAACTAGGCAGATATGTTCTTCTGGACTCAAGGAAAGCTGAGTTATAACCTATGCATGAACTGTTATGACAGACATATTGGTTGTCTCCCAGATTTCCAAGACTTCAGAATGGCTATTTTGCCTATTTATGTACTGTTACTTACTCCATTTTCCTCACTCTCTTCATAACTCGGCATATTTGTCCACAATGGGGAAAATTAGTCAACCCATGCAAGAGCTGTAACAGCAGGCTTGACCCAGCTTTCCCAGAAACCAGAATGGCAAATGTGCCTTGATATATACTGATATATACATCAATATCCTATTTCTGCATATTTAGGCAAATACGCCCTAAAGAACTCAAGGAAAGTGAAGATATAACGACACAGGCGATGTAACAGCAGGCATATTGATTGTCACTCAGCTTTCCCAGACTCCAGAATCACAAATTTGCCTCGTTATACACGGATTATAACCCAGCATCCTATTTCTGCTTATGTAGGCAAATATGCCCTCCAGGACTCAAGGAAAGCTGAGTCATAAAACCCATACAGGAACTGTAACAAAGGACTTTTTGCTTGCCACCCAGCTTTTCCTGACTCCGGAATTGCAAATTTGCCTTATTATACACTATTATATACACTATTATGCTATTTCTGAATATTCAAGCCCGTCACAAGTTTTAACCACACAGAGACTGTAACGACAGACTTATTCATTGTCACCCAACTTTCCCAGACTCCAGAATGGTAAATGTTCCTCGTTATACACTGATAGACTGTATATGTCCCAGTATTATGTATCTGCATATTTAGGCAGATATGGGCTTCATCATAACTCATGCAGGAACTGTAACGACAGACATAGTGGTTGTCACCCAGCTTTCCCAGACTCCAAAAAAGTGCTAAAGTTTACTGTATAATGATACAGGATACAAGTTTGGCTCTTTGTGTTGCTTTCCTGCTGCCTAATCCCGAGGGTCCCTTCTCCTCCGGGTTCTATTGCCTCGGCACTTACAAATATTCACACGACGTTGCCTTCAATAAGAGGATACATTAATGGAACTTGTACGATCTACTCCGATCCTGCGCCACGGTTCCCAGACTGACAAGTGCGGCATCGGCCCCGAACAACTTCCTTTAATGAAATTATGTCTAGTGAAGCATAAAAAAAGCTAACACAAAACATGCGTCAGGTGGAAAGATTTCATTGTGCCGGATCTCGGCTTATAAAAAATATTTAAAAAAATAAAATCTGGACTGACGGGGGTGGGGGAAGGCGCCGAGCCCTGACATAGCCGGCGCCGCTGCCTCCTGCACAACCCCCTTTGCCTCTCTGATTGATACTTTTCAATTATAAAACCCCTATTTCTTTGACATTTGAAATGCTATTTTGCTGTTGCGATAACTTCAGATGCTCAAGTTCCAACAGTGGCCGTCACCCTGTTTAGCTGTACTAGTAAATTGCTTCCTTGTACTACATAATGGTTGTGACAGCTTTATGCTAAGAAAATGAATTCTCCAATGGGGCATACCTACAGTATGATAAGGCGTCCGGTTCTCAAATTGTATTTCTCTGTATCGGAATTAAATCAGTATTTTATACGTCTCCACTGGCAATGCGCACGAGTCGGTCCATATAGAGCGCTGACAAATAAGAATAACATAGGATCTCTTTCACTTAAATTGGATTTAAGGCTATTATGTATTTTTTTTTTTTATTATTTGCTCTGCTCTATTAAAATCCCTCAAAAATAAAATCGTGATATGTGTTACCGATTCAGGATTGATTTTAACAGAAGTGAAGGTTGAGATCAAAGGAAATGTATCAGCAAAAAAATGACATTTTATTTATACGGTATATTATTTATATTTTATTTATTATATGCATAAATAATATATGTATATATATATATATATATATATATATATATATATACATATATATATATATATATATATATATATATATATATATATATATATTAGTAGGTAGAAAAAAGCAGCACTTCAGAGAGTTCAAGTATCACGGTGCTATGCATCCTTGACCGTCATCCACACGGTCCTGAATTGGATACACAAACGAGGAAATAGACGCAGCACTCCAAAAGTAGTTGCAAAGATAGTGGTTTATTCACCCATGTACAGAAATAGCTGCGTTTCAGTCCTCTCAGCAGGAGCTTTGTCAAAGATATATATATATTACATATTTTTGCTGGTGTTTTTTTTATTTTTTCTATATCATATGAAATATTCCAGTTCTCACACTAGCTACAAGAACCCAAAATAAGTTGATAATTCCTGTTTTCTGTGCAGGTCAATTGTCAGCTTTGTTGTGTAGACTGGGATTGAGTCAGCAGAGTCATTTCATTATCATTAGGCTGGGTTCACACGAGCATGTTACGTCCGTAATGGACGGAACATATTTCGGCTGCAAGTCCCGGACCGAACACACTGCAGGGAGCCGGGCTCCTAGCATCATAGCTATGTACAACGCTAGGAGTCCCTGCCTCGCTGCAGGACAACTGTCCCGTACTGTAATCATGTTTTCAGTGCGGAACAGTAGTTCCACGGAGAGGCAGGGACTCCTAGCGTCGTACATAACTATGATGCTAGGAGCCCGGCTCCCTGCAGTTTGTTCGGTCCAGGACTTGCGGCCGAAATACGTTCCGTCCATTACGGACGTAACATGCTCGTGTGAACCCAGCCTTAGAGGGCGGGTAAGTTAATGACCACTCTTTTGTAGAACCTCTTGGTGCTAGTCTAATCACTGCGAACACACCCTGGCAGGGGCAAATGCAGGATTTAAAGGGGGGATGTTGGAGCCCTTGGTGAAGGTGGCAAAATGCCCCTCCCCATTATACCAAATGTCTAGGAATTTATGGACACTTGGTAACCCTGGTTAACACCTATTACTACTGATTTAGGGGTGTAGGATGGTACAGGGGTAAGTACAGGGGGTTTAACACAGGAAAATGCAACTTTAATTTATTATATAGTATGCAAATAGGTCAAGAATTTTTTTTATAGGGGTCATAGCTCTACTTTTCTGATACAAAGCTCCAAATTCTCTACTTCCCTTCAAACAGCTATAGAGTTACATGATAAAATTCTGGTTGCCTGCAGCCACCACTAGGGGGAGCTCACCGCATAGAGATTTATACAGCTCCCATTGAAGTCCATATGCAATGAGCTCTTCTTAGTGGTGGTAAAAGGAATTCCATCATTTAAATCAGAGCGGTCTTTCCAGGTGCTCCTAAGGGAAATCCTGGGTGCTCCAATGGCCTATACACCCGCTTTCACCTTGGCGACTCCCATAAATATGAATGAGTAAATGTGACAACTTTTCATTGATCTTTATCACAGCGATTAACTCGGCTCTATTTTAGCACTTGATCTCAGAAATAAAGGAAATAAATAGGATTTTCTCCCCCTCTCCGGACTCGACTTAGTTTTTATATCCCTTTACATACGAGAAAAAAAAAAAAAAGCTTTGAAAACCTGATTTTGCCACTTTATAATAAAATGGTCTCTCTCTGTGTTCTTGAAATGTCATTATCTGTGAAAAATGTTGAATACAGAAGGGCAAGTTAAATCCTGCCACTGAGACTGAAAACAGCTTTAGCCAAACGTATTGGCGGAGGATTAAAAATGCATCAAGCATGTATTTGTCTTCGCAGTGGAAAGCCCTTATTAATAGTTTAAAAAGTGAAAAGCTTAGTCATAGACTATAGGAACGCGAGCATTTTCCAAAGGCGTTTAATGTGTAAAAATTGCAGGACGCCAACGTTCTCATTAAATCTCTTTGGCGGAATAGTTTTCCAGTTATTTTCCCATAAGTGGCCTATAAAAACACTCAGTGATACTAATAAGACGGTCACCCTCAGAGGTGCATCAATGTAATAAGATTAAGGACCCTATTTCCGGCGGGGCCGATCCTATGTCTTTGGGAGCGGCGGGTCCTATAGTACATGCCGTCTTCCTTTGTTTTGAAGGTCAGCTGTTTTTTGGATTGCAGACTGTGTCGGGAACTTAAACCGAACCCAGTACAAATAATTGACAAAGCGGCAGTAGCGTGCAGTGTTGAGCCGGGAAATGTATGTACACAGCGATATATGCTAATTCCGTCCTATCTCCCCTCACTATCCTAATAGACCAGAGCTTGCAATCACTTAGGATTGCTTTCTATTATGAAAATACAGAAGCAAAATGGAGTTGATTTCTCCTATCAGCGCGGCGGTAATCCCATCCGAGGCCTCGGGATGCACTGGCGAAATTATCCAAGATTAAAAAATCGGAGGTTATGATGACTGGGAGGGAAGGGAAAAATAAGTCTCACCACCTGGCGTCCTTTATTTTATTCTTCTATCGGGGGAAGGGTTTTGAATATTGTATTAGAAGTCAACTTTTTATTTTTAAGGACACTCAAGATCTTTTGTAGTTACTTAGAGTAAAGTGCTGCATATCAATTGTCTGTCTATAGAGGAGGCAGCTATATTAACGGTGCATATTCAGTCAGCTTATGTGACATGTTTGTATTTGGAAATGCTTAAATACCCCATGAAATGACAATTCTGGAGCATCCTTTTTTTTTAAGAACTCCGTATGGCACTGTCCCTCCGTTATTCCTCCTGGAAATATATGAATAAATTGACAATTGGGTGTTATTATTCTCCTTGTCAATGAGTCGTATCCTCACAGTGTCAGACAATGAAGAGACACACCCTATTGACAAGGAAAATAGTGAAGCTCAATTGTCAGTCTATTGTTACACTTTTTCAATAGGAGCAACAGAGGAATAGCATAAGGAATATTTGCAAGTAACATAATAAAATAAAAAAATACTTCTACATGGACATGTCAAAAATTCACAATGATAATCACTATAGGGTAATATTTACTATGACTATCCAGGGGTTACATACCTACATATGCCCTCTATACTGCACCACACAGGAGAGCTGAGAGCTCCGCTATACTACACCACACAGGAGAATTGACATCTCCTCTATACTACACCACACAGGAGAGCTGACAGCTCCTCTATACTACACAGGAGAACTGACAGATCCTCTATACTACACCACACAGCAGAGCTGACATATCCTCTATACTACACCACACAGGAGAGCTGACAGATCCTCTATACTACACCACACAGGAGAACTGACAGATCCTCTATACTACACCACACAGGAGAGCTGACAGATCCTCTATACTACACCACACAGGAGAACTGACAGATCCCTTATACTACACCACACAGAACTGACAGATCCTCTATACTACACCACACAGGAGAGCTGACAGATCCTCTATACTAGACCACACAGGAGAACTGACAGATCCTCTATACTACACCACAGAGGAGAGCTGACATATCCTCTATAGTACACCACACAGGAGAACTGACAGATCCTCTATACTACACCACACAGGAGAGCTGACAGCTTCTCTATACTACACCACACAGGAGAACTGACAGCTCCTCTATACTACACCACACAGGAGAGCTGACAGATCCTCTATACTACACCACACAGGAAAGCCGACAGCTCCACTATACTACACCACACAGGAGAACTGACAGATCCTCTATACTACACCACACAGGAGAACTGACAGCTCCTCTATACTACACCACACAGGAGAGCTGACAGATGCTCTATACTACACCACACAGGAAAGCCGACAGCTCCACTATACTACACCACACAGGAGAGCTGACAGCTCCTCTATACTACACCACACAGGAGAGCTGACAGCTACTCTATACTACACCACACAGGAGAGCTGACAGCTCCTCTATACTACACCACACAGGAGAGCTGACAGATCCTCTATACTACACCACACAGGAGAGCTGATAGCTCCGCTATACTACACCACACATGAGAGATGACAGCTCCTCTATACTACACCACACCACACAGGAGAGCTGACAGCTCCTCTATACTGCACCACACAGGAGAGCCGACAGCTCCTCTATACTGCACCACACAGGAGAGCCGACAGATCCTCTATACTACACCACACAGGAGAGCTGACAGCTCCTCTATACTACACCACACAGAAGAGCTGACAGCTCCTCTATACTACATCACACAGGAGAACTGACAGATCCTCTATACTACACCACACAGGAGCACTGACAGCTCCTCTATACTACACCACACAGGAGAACTGACAGCTCCTCTATACTACACCACACCACACCACACCACACAGGAGAGCTGACAGATCCTCTATACTACACCACACAGGAGAGCTGACAGATCCTCTATACTACACCACACAGGAGAGCTGACAGCTCCTCTATACTACACCACACAGGAGAACTGACAGATCCTCTATACTACACCACACAGGAGAGATGACAGCTCCTCTATACTACACCACACAGGAGAGCTGACAGCTCCTCTATACTACACCACACAGGAGAACTGACAGCTCCTCTATACTACACCACACAGGAGAGCTGACAGTTCCTCTATACTACACCATACAGGAGAGATGACAGATCCTCTATACTACACCACACAGGAGAACTGACAGCTCCTCTATACTACACAGGAGAACTGACAGATCCTCTATACTACACCACACAGGAGAGCTGACATATCCTCTATACTACACCACACAGGAGAGCTGACAGATCCTCTATACTACACCACACAGGAGAGCAGACAGATCCTCTATACAACACGACATAGGAGAGCTGACAGATCCTCTATACTACATCACACAGGAGAACTGACAGATCCTCTATACTACACCACACAGGAGAACTGACAGATCCTCTATACTACACCACACAGGAGAGCTGACAGATCCTCTATACTACACCACACAGGAGAGCTGACAGATCCTCTATACTGCACCACACATGAGAGCCCACAGATCCTCTATACTACACCACACAGGAGAGCTGGCAGATCCTCTATACTACACCACACAGGAGAGATGACAGCTCCTCTATACTACACCACACAGGAGAACTGACAGCTCCTCTATACTACACCACACAGGAGAGCTGACAGATCCTCTATACTGCACCACACATGAGAGCCCACAGATCCTCTATACTACACCACACAGGAGAACTGACAGATCCTCTATACTACACCACACAGGAGAGATGACAGCTCCTCTATACTACACCACACAGGAGAGCTGACAGCTCCTCTATACTACACCACACATGAGAACTGACAGCTCCTCTATACTACACCACACAGGAGAGCTGACAGTTCCTCTATACTACACCATACAGGAGAGATGACAGCTCCTCTATACTGCACCACACAGGAGAGCCGACAGATCCTCTATACTACACCACACAGGAGAGCTGACTGCTCCTCTATACTACACCACACAGGAGCACTGACAGCTCCTCTATACTACACCACACCACACCACACAGGAGAGCTGACAGATCCTCTATACTACACCACACAGGAGAACTGACAGATCCTCTATACTACACCACACAGGAGAGATGACAGCTCCTCTATACTACACCACACAGGAGAGCTGACAGCTCCTCTATACTACACCACACATGAGAACTGACAGCTCCTCTATACTACACCACACAGGAGAGCTGACAGTTCCTCTATACTACACCATACAGGAGAGATGACAGATCCTCTATACTACACCACACAGGAGAACTGACAGCTCCTCTATACTACACCACACAGGAGAGCTGACAGATCCTCTATACTGCACCACACATGAGAGCCCACAGATCCTCTATACTACACCACACAGGAGAGCTGGCAGATCCTCTATACTACACCACACAGGAGAGATGACAGCTCCTCTATACTACACCACACAGGGGAACTGACAGGTCCTCTATACTACACCACAGAGGAGAGCTGACAGATCCTCTATACTACACCACACAGGAGAACTGACAGATCCTCTATACTACACCACACAGGAGAGCTGACAGCTCCTTTATAATACACCACAGAGGAGAGCTGACAGATCCTCTATACTACACCACACAGGAGAGCTGACAGATCCTCTATACTACATCACACAGGAGTAATGCCAGATTCTCTACAGGTCTTTTTTAGTGCTCTTTAGGATTGCCCATCAATGTATTTTCAGTGTGTGTCCGACTAGGAGACTTTCACTATTCACTATTCAGAAGAACGATGGTTTATTGGTGCTCCTTACTTGTGTGATTTTGTACATGTGGAAATTATTATCGGGGGAAGGAGGGGAATTTTGTGTTCTCTGTTGTGGACACCAATGCACTTGGAAGCACCCGTTTGAAAGTCCTATGGTTTCCCCTGAGGTGAATCTCTCTCTAGAGGACTCAACATGTTCATACGCTGAGTAATTAATGATTTTAATAAGAACTGTGTAATTCTACATTTTCCGTGTGTTGGGTTTGCAGGAGAGCTGGCCAGTTGTTGCCAAGTTCTCTGACACATTACAATTGATTGCTGTGAATGCCTGTAATAAGCTGATCGCCTTCTAAATGCTAACAAAAAGAGATTGTCCAAAGTGAACATCCTCTTTATAGTATAGGCTCATTCCTCCCAACAATTACATTCACATTCGCAGACAATTTACTTGCTCTACCCTGATCTACCCAGAAATGCTTATTTAGAAGAACATTTGCATAAGACCTGCCCCCTTTGAAGTCCATTTCGAACAACCCTGCGAAAAAATGGGTTGGTAAGCCATCCATGTTTTTTCTCTGAAAAATCGCTTTAATAGGAGTGCCACCTCATTCTGCTACTACGCCCATACACAGTTGAGTACTTCTCCTGGAGCGGAATCCCCCCTGACGTCACTATCTATATATGAACAGTGACGTCAGGGGCTCCTCCAGGAGAGGAACCATCCCTAATTTAGTGGGACAGTTCCAGACTCCGGGTAGTGTCCCGCTGTCCCGGGCGGTTGGGGGTATGTCCCGCTGTCAACGTGTTTCTGCGTCCTCAGGACAAGGATAAAGTTGAAGCCAATGCTGAAGAAAGGAACTATTAGCTCCTTGCTTCAGCATTAGTTCAGAATGAACGAGCTGATTGAGCTCCTCCACTCGCTGAGGACTCCCCAGACACAGCACTACTTTAAGTGCTGTGCCCAGGGAAGCCCTTGATGTCAGTAGCTCCTCTGTAGCGTAATCCCTGTTGCCGACGCTCTGGCAGGAGATTCCACTCCAGGAATAGCCCCTGACGTCACTGTCCATATATGGGCATTATGATGTATGGGGTGAATTTGTTTGGGAATTAAACTGCATGGGGCATCTGTGTGGGCATTATACTCTATGGGGCAGCTATGGGTGCATTATACTGTCTGGGGGCATTATACTGTATGGGGAAGCTATGGGGGTGTTAAATGGGGACAGCTATAAGGGCATTATGCTGTATGAGAGTAGCTATTGGGCATTATGATGTATGGGGGAATTTGTTTGGGCATTAGACTGCATGGGGACATCTGTGTGGGCATTATACTGTATGGGGGCATCTGTGTGGGCATTATACTGCATGGGAGAATCTGTGTGGGCTTTATACTGTATGGGGACATCTGTGTGATATTTATACTGTATGGATGCATCTATGGGGGCATTATACTATGCGGTAGTAGCTATGGGGGCATTATACTGTATAGTGGCAGCTAGAGAGCATTATACTGCATGGGGCAGCTATTTGGCATTATACAGTGTGGGAGGCACTATGGGAGCATGATACTGTGTGGGCTGAACCGGGTGTGTATGGGCGGGGATTGGGTGGGATTAGAGGTGAGGCTTAAAATGAAAAAAATTCTACACACGCCGCATCAGTTGTCCCTCTTTGTGATACTGGGAAGTTGGGAGGTATGGAGGGATCCCCGGCCAGAGTGTTGCTGACGCTCTTCACGATTATTCCGCTCCTAGAGAAGCCCCTGAGGTCACTATCCATATATGGATAGTGACGTCAGGGGCTCCTCTAGGGAGCCTCAATGGCGCTCTGTACAGGGACGGGGGGTGTAGTGCTGTCTACAAGATGTCACCATTAGTGACACCATTAGTCTCATTAGCTTCAGTTATACAATCTGTTTTAGTCCGGCAGTGACCTCTTTATTTTATTTATTTTCTTTTAATTTATTGTTATGTTAACTCCCTTTTATATATATATTGCTTGTAAAATGTACAAATGGTTTTATGCTCAAGTTACATTAAAAAAATGGTAAAAAAAAAATACATCTCTTGATTAGTAGTGAAAATAAACATGGCAAGAGAGAAGGAGATCGGGAAAGAAGTTGGAGAGGGCGCCAAACTGAATCTTTCCCCCGGGTGCTGGAAAACCTAGCTACGCCTCTGCCTACGCCTGCACCCATACAATGATATAGATGCCGGTTTTTGGAATATTGCAGTCTACCTAGTAATTAAAGGGGTTATGTGGGGACCAAAAAGTATTATCAAAGTAGTCTCTGCAGTATGTGAGTACACTCGCTAATATACATTCCGGTCCCCTGTCACGCTCATTCTGAGATTTTCATAGATTTTTATAGCGCTGCCGGAGGACCAGAGGTCTAGTTGCACAGTCTTCCTTCAGGACAACACGACTCTTTATTATGTGACCGGCCCCGCTGTACTCACAGTACAAGCAGGAGCAGTACTCAAAATACAAGCAGGAGCAGTACTCACAGTACAAGCAGGAGCAGTACTCACAGTACAAGCTGGAGCAGTACTCACAGTACAAGCATGAGCAGTACTCACAGTACAAGCAGGAGCAGTACTCACAGTACAAGCAGGAGCAGTACTCACAGTACAAGCATGAGCAGTACTCACAGTACAAGCAGGAGCAGTACTCACAGTACAAGCAGGAGCAGTACTCACAGTACAAGCATGAGCAGTACTCACAGTACAAGCATGAGCAGTACTCACAATACAAGCAGGAGCAGTACTCACAGTACAAGCATGAGCAGTACTCACAGTACAAGCAGGAGCAGTACTCACAGTACAAGCAGGAGCAGTACTCACAGTATAAGCATGAGCAGTACTCACAGTACAAGCAGGAGCAGTACTCACAGTACAAGCAGGAGCAGTAGTACATAGAGTACAGCGGGGTCGGTCATGTGATGAAGAGTTGTGTTGTCATGAAGGAAGACTGTGCAACTAGAGTACCGATCCTCGGCACCGCTATAAAAATCAATGAAAATCTCAGAATCAGCGCGACGGGGGACCAGAATGTACATTAGCGAGTGCACTCACATACTACAGGGACTACACTGATAATAATTTTTGGTCCCCACATAACCCCTTTAAGTTCGGGTTTCTCATCATTTCCTTCCTATATATTTCATACGATGTCTTCAGTTTGATCTGAACCCACTGAAGTGGCCCAACGATCTCCTGTAATGTAATAAAATTTAATTTTTTTGTGCTGACAAATGGAGAACTTTCTTTGTACATTTCACGCAAGGTTTGTTTGTCCGGCGTCAACGTTCTTCTTCTCAGCTCATCTGGATACACAGAGGTTAAACCGGCTTTTATCTCGGCTTCCCTGTGGCGCGCTCACATTGGGGATCCTAAGGAGTAATCAGTGAAGCTGTTCCTTATAGTCTATTAAAGCACAGCTGTTCATCAATTACAATGGTAAAACCAATCTTGCAGCGTAAAATGGTCTCGCATTTTCAGTCTAAACATTTAAATGACGACGCAATGTCACAATGTCGTAAAGTCAGTTTGCGATCTCTTTCTCCGAACTTCAATGTGTGAGTAACAAAATCACTATTAAGTGCCGTGTACATTTTTTTGGCCAATTTTCTCATTTTTAGACGATGGAACAAGGTGGCACAGAATAGGAATTTGAAGGAGAACTCCATTTTTAGTTATTCCTAATGTCATTGCAGACTGTCAGAGATGCTAATACTATTAGTCTGGGTTCTCACGAGGCGTAAACGTTAATAACTTGACATGCGGTGCAGAATTTATTTCCGCAGGATGTCAATTTATGCTGCGTTTTAGTTGATTTTCCGTTGCATGCAAAACCGCAACAGAAAGCAGGGCGTTGCGACTTTTGCGGCGTAATCCAAAACACCCTCCTTCTTACCCAGAACGGCCTCCTTTTTCCTGCAGTCCAGCCTCCTGGGATGACATTGCATCCCATGTGACCGCTGCAGCCAATCACAGCTGCAGCGTCACATGTCCTGAAACGTCAGGGACGCCGGAGTGGACGTCAGACGAGGGAGGGGGTAGGGATGAACGGCTTTCATCCGCAACAGAATTTCCAGCTGAAATTTTTTTGGGACGGAATGTCCTGCGTATCCGTCCCATGGGAACCTGGCCTTAAGTATCTGTAAATTGGCACCATGTCACTAGGTAATGGACACCTTTGGTGCTATAGCAAAAAAGTTGTGTAACGTGTTTCGGGGTTGGGATGACCCCTTTCTCTGCTTCATCTGGTGCAGCATTACCTGATCACTATAAGGGCATGACCAAACGTGGCGGAATTGCTCTGGAATTCCGCTGCGGACAGTCCGCAGCGGAAATCCGCAGCGTACACGTTTCTCCATTGCTTTCCACAGCTTTTTAGTTAGGTTCGTTTACACGTTGCGGACAATTCCGCTGCGGTTCATAGGCTGCGGTGCGGAATTTCGTGTCCGCAGCATACACTGACTGTTGCGGACGTGTAGCGGACTTGTTGCGGACTCATTGCGAAATTTCTCTATTGACTTCAATGGAGAGTCAAAATTCTGCAATGAAGTCCGCAGATGTTATGTAGATGTTATGTGTGCTGCGGAGCGTATTGGTGTTACTAACATGACATTTCTTCATTCTGGCTGGACCTATGTATTTCTAGGTCTACAGCCAGACTGAGGAAGTCTATGGGGATCCCGTAATTACAGATGACTACGTGTGTGCACCCGTAATTACGGGAGCGTTGCTAGGAGACGTCAGTAAATAGTCACTGTCCAGGGTGCTGATAGAGTTAAGCGATCGGCAGTAACTGTTTCTGCACCCTGGACAGTGACTACCGATCCCAATATACAGCAACCTGTCAAAAAAATTGACGTTCATACTTACCGAGAACTCCCTGCTTCTTCCTCCAGTCCGGCCTCCCAGGATGACGTTTCAGTCCAAGTGACGGCTGCAGCCAATCACAGGCCAATCACAGGCTGCAGCGGTCACATGGACTGGCGCGTCATCCAGGGAGGTCGGGCTGGATGTCAAGAGAGGGACACGTCACCAAGACAACGGCCGGGTAAGTATGAATTTCTTTTTACTTTTACTAGGGAAAGGGCTGTCCCTTCTCTGTATCCTGCACTGATAGAGAGAAGGGAAAGTACTTTCACCTCAATACGCAACGGCCAGTCCGCATCAATTTAATGCCCATTTTAGGCAAAGCCGCAACAGAATCTGCAACGCAGATTCTGTGCGGCAATGATGCGGACAGTGTATGCAGAAAGACGCCACGTCTGGGCATGCCCTAATTGTGACCTCAGAATGCGCAGGTTATGCAGGTTCAGTATTCAGGTTCGTGTCTTTCTATCAGTACTTCTTCTATTAGAGGGAACTTCATCTCCATCACCAGTGATTCACTTGCACATTTCCGCAGCACCAGGAGCAAAGTGCTGCATAAAACATGCCCCAACGTCTACACGTGATTCACTCCTTGACTTTCCTTGTCCTGCAGCAGCTGATCTAGAACCTCCTAACATATAACCCAACTGTTCCAGAATTAAATACACCCTCCTGCTGCTCTAGAACACACCAACACATGTGTGCTGATCTAGAACACGATCATACACATTCTGGATAATCTAAAACGTCATAATCTCTACCCCAGCTGCTCCAGAATCTCATAATATACACCCTCAGCAGCTCTAGAACCTCACAATGCACACATTAGCTGCTCTAGAACATGATAGCAAACATCCCATTGCCCCAGAATCTACAGCCATCTGTTGCAGAACCTTATACTATACCTCATTATGCAACATTCGATGGTATGGAACCTCATAACACACAATAAATTGAATACAGCTGTTCTAGAAAATAATAACAACACATGTGCGCTGATCTAGAACATGATAATACACATTCCGGATGATCTGAAACTTAATAACACACACCCAGCTGCTCCAGAATCGCATAGTATTCACCCTCAGCTGCTCTAGAACCTCACAATGCATACATCAACTGCTCCAGAACATGATAGCACACATTGTATTGCTCTATAATCTATAGGCATCTGTTGTAGAACCTTATACTATACCTCATTGTGAAACATTTGATAATCTGGAACCTCATAACACGCAATAAAGCTGTTCTAGAAACCCATAAGAACATGTTTGCTGATCTAGAACATGGTAAAACACATTCGAGATAATCTGAAATATCATAATACACACCGAGCTGCTCCAGAATCTCATAATATACATCCTCATCTGCTCTAGAACCTCGCGACACACACACACACACACACACACACACACACACACACACACACACACACGCGCACACACACACACACACACACAGCTGCTCTAGAACATTATAGCAGACATCCGATGGCTCCAGAACCTATACCCATCTGTTTTCGAGCCTCATACTATACTTCATTGGGCAGCTCTCGCTAATCTGGAACCTCATGACACACAATACAGTTGTTCTAGAATCTCTGAATACACACCCCAGCTGCTCTAGACATCACAATACACACTCCAGCTGCTCCAGAACCTCATAGTCAACTCCTAACCTTTTTAGGAACTTCATACTACACTCAACGGCTCAACACAATCATAATACACACCCCATCTGATGAAAATATGCACTACAAATTCATAATACAAGTCATTGTTCTAGAACCATATAATACACAAAACCATCTGCTCAAGAACCCCACGAATATTCACCCACAAATGTTCTAGAACCTCATTATACACCATCTACACGTCCTACAGTCATGTGCTGCATAGCCTCTTTGAAAGGAGAATAATCGAAAGGTAATTGACCCAACGCTCCCATTTTTTTCCTTTTAAAAGAGCTTCTGCAGTAGCTGAGGCAGGTGGTAAAGATGTCATATATTCTCTAGTGTAGATTAGAAATAATATTACAAACCAATTCTAGGTTCTGTGGCCCGGCTACATTCCATATATAACAGGAAAACATTATAATCTATCAAAAACATTAAAAAAAAATAAAGAAGAATAATATAATATAAGACAAAAGCATCGTCCGGTGGATCATAATATAAAAGAAGAAATCAGCTTTCCCCGGCAGGAGCCTCTTCTGAGGTCTCGTTTCAGTGTTTTTCCCTCTGAAGAATAAACCCCATCTCATACCATTTATTGCTACAGGGATTTAATATATTTTTGCATCTCATTGAATGTAACGCTCACATCTATCTATTCCTTTCTCTGGTCACCTGGGTCTCTTCAGCACTCGAGGTAAATGATATTACTCATCATTCAATAACATCAGGTAAAAGCAAGGAGCTTAGCAGAAGAACCGTGTCAATTATAAGTGATATCTGCAGAAAGTAATAAAGTATATCAGCCCGGCCACGGAAATGAATGTTGAGGAGTCAATCATTGCAAAACATCCGAAATGAAATTTTGGTGCATTCCGGTATTCATTATTGTTCCCCCCCGTCATTAAAATATGGGAGGCCTGTATTACTACAGGGGATACACATAGTCCTGGCATTTAATTCTCGATGCCGATGCAGTAGGGTGGGCTACACGCATGTCGTACACGGATCTACATCAAATAGGTCAATAGTTATGTAAGAATTCCTGCATCGTTCAATGGGAGGGCTTTTCCAAACACAATATACCCGGTAAGCATGAATAGAATTAGGAATAGTAATGACCCATATGGAATCCATTAGAGAAAAAAAGATCCAGGGTGGTATTATATACCATATGTGCAGAATGGGGTCCTGTAAGCAAAGGGGTCCGCTACTACCTTTAGTTTATTTTTATAGTTTATTTACTATTGACATTCATTCTTGATATCTTGACATTTTTCTGATACAGAGCTCCAAATCCCCTGCAAGGTCATAGAGTTAAACAAGAAAAAATTCTGGCTACCTGCAGTCACCACTAGGGGGAGCTTACTGCATACAGATTAAACTCCTTAGTGACCTGCCTATTTTAGGCAATTTTTTTTCCGTTTTCCATCGTCGCATTTAACGAGCTGTAACTTATTTATTATATATATAGCTGTATGAGGACTTTTTTTTTTTTTTTCGGGATTAGTTGTATTTTGAAATGGCACCATTTTGGGGTACATATAATATTTTGATGAACTTTTATTAAATTTTTTTTGCAGGGGAATAGAAAAAAAAACCCCAGCAATTCCACCATTGTTCTATGCGTTTTAAATTTACACCGTTTACCGTGCGGAGCAAATAAAATGTTACCTTTATTCTATTTGGCGGTACGATTACGACGATATCACATATTTGTAGTTTTTTTTAATGTTTTACGACTTTTGCACAATAAAAACTATTTTAAACTAAAATGATTTCTTTTTGCAGCGTCGCTTTCCAAGAGCCGTAACTTTTTTTATTTTTCCGTCAATGTCGTGATATGAGGGCTTGTTTTTTGTGGACAAGACGTAGTTTTCATTGGTACATCTTGGGGGTGCATGGGACTTATTGATAAACTTTTATTATTACTTTTTTGGGGGGCAATGGAAAAAAATAGCAATTCCGCCATTGTTTTTTGCGTTTTTTTTTACGATGTTCACCTTGCAGATTAAAATACATTTTAACTTTATTGTTTGGGTCGTTACAGTCGCGACGATACCATACTTGTGTCATTTTATTTCTTTTTTACACTTTTACTAAATAAAACCACTTTTTAATGGAATAAAATGTTGTTTTTTTACCGTAATTTTTTATTAATAAATCTTATTTCACATTAATTACTTATTTTTTTTAGTCCCACTAGGGGACTTCACTATGCGATCTTTAGATTGCTTCTATAATGCTTTGGTATACTTACCAGAGCATTATTGCCTGTCAGTGTAAAACTGACAGGCAATCTATCAGGCGTGCCCATGGCTGCCATGACACCCATTAGAGGGAGGCCCACAATTGCATTTGCGGGCCGCCGATGGGTGAGAGAGGGAGCTCCCTCCCTCTGTAAACGACTTAAATGCTGCGGTCGCAATTGACCGCAGCATTTAAGGGGTTAAACGGCCGCGATCTAAGTCATCAGACAGCCGAGCTCCACGGGACACCCGTGCAAGACTTAGACTAGGCTGCCGTGAAAAAGCGGCGGCCTAGCCTAAAGCCCCTTAGTGACTGCCGTAAAAAAGGCATATTGGTGGTCACTAAGGGGTTAAAGAGCTCATTGGATTCCCTTGAATCTATAAATTGTAAGCATTGACCTCCCCCTAGTGGCTTCTGCAGGCAGTCAAAATCTTATCATTTAAAAAGGATCTGTCACCTCTCCTGTCTGTTTTAGTAAATAATTGTATTGCCCATGAAATTACAAATAACAATGACATAGAAATAAAAATAAATAAATAACTAAAGACAATAAGGGTATGTTCACACGGCTTATTTACGGACGTAATTCGGGCGTTTTCCGCCTCGATTTACGTCCGAAAATGCGACTCGATAGCGTCGGCAAACATCTGCCCATTCATTTGAATGGGTCTTACGATGTTCTGTTCCGACGGTCATTTTTTAACAGCGGGGCGTAAATAGACGCCCGCGTCAAAGAAGTGGCTGTCACTTCTTCAGACGTTAAATGGAGCCGTTTTCCATTGACTCCATAGAAATACAGCTCCATTTACGTCCGTAATTGACGCATGCAAAAAGCGCCTCAACATGCCATGACGGCTGAAATTACGGAGCTGTTTTCTCCTGAAAACTGCCCCGTAATTTCAGCCGTAACGGACGCTGCCGTGTGAACATACCCTAACAATCTGTTGTTCCTCCTAGAAATGTATGAATAATTGACAACTGGGTGTTACCAGTTAGGGGTGTGTCTCTACACAGACTGACACTATCCAATCAGGGCTGACAGTGAGACTGTAGGGACACGCCTCTTTGACAAGGAGAATAGTAATACCCAGTTGTCAATTTATTCATAAATTTACAGCAGGAATAACAGAGGAATGAAACAACACAAAGATCTAAAAAAAATATTTTCCAGAATTGTTATTTAATGGGGAATACAAGTATTTCCTATAACAGACACGTCAGGAGAGGTGACAGATCTTCCTTAAAGGTTTTTCCCATCAGTTATGACCATAGCTGTGGTATATCGCTAGGATATGCTCTTACTCACTGATCATGGGGGTTTAACCATTTAGATTGATGCCAGAGCATCCATGTTTATGCCAACACAGGCCGGGTTCTGCACCGACCCAAGACAAAATCCATCACAGCAGACCATTATTTCCCCAGGGGGTGTCTGATATTCCTATAGACATGAGGAGACATTGAATGTATCGGGCAACAGCTATTTAATGTCTATGGGTGTCTTAATATTCATGAGGCCTGACTAATATTCTAATAACATGCTAATATCCAGACGTTCAATCACTCGGCTGCTGACAGGAGTAATACCCATTATAACATTACATTTGGGAATTTCCAGGGGTTCCCTTGTTTTGGATAAATAAATCTTAATCATTGTTTAATTTAAAAAAAACGTTCTACTATACTTTGAATTTCCAATCTTCACCATTTTCATGATTTCTGCTTGCTGTCAGTGAATAAAAAAAACAAAACTACATCCAGAGGCTAAAAACCCTACAAACCTAATACTTTGGATTGCTGCAGGTTTGCTACAGTTGTATCCCGCCTAGACAATCTATGAGCTAAACAGTGTGGACTCCAGACCGATACATTTTACCTGCACTGTAAACTATCAGGACAAGAAAGTTGTCCTTCTGATGTATTTACCTCACAGAGGATTGTCTAGACTGGATACAATTGTAGCAAATTCTCAGCTATGACAGGTTTTCAGCCTCTGGATGTAAATGAGAATGTTCCCGTTCACTGACTGCAAGCATAGATTTTGAAAAGAGTAAGAAATTGGAGAATGTAGTATATTAGAAAGTTACACAACTAATATCTTCAGAGTTCCTGTTAGTAATTTATCCTGTGGCAGAACGCTGCAGTCCATTTGGGGGTGGCCTTTTTAGGGTGCGACAAAATATATTCAGTCCCCCTATGTTAATATCAGACCCCAGACCAGACCTCCTAAACATGTTCAAACCCCCTATATTAATATCAGACCCCAGACCAGACCCCCAAAATATATTACAGCCCCATACCAGACCCCTTTAATATTTTTAGACCCCCAGACCAGATCACCTAAATATATTCAGACGCCGGACCCCCTATATATATTCAGACCCCAGAACCACTAAATTAATATCAGACTCCTAACATAATTCAGACCCCAGACCCTTAAGTAAATACAGTGCGTAGATCAGGAAAAAAAATTATATTCAGACCCCAGACCAGACTATATACTTACCCTCCTTGCTCCCGCCGCCTGTGTTTTACAGTGTTACGACATTATATGCGGTGCTGCACATTATGTTCCGACGCTGGACGCGTGACATGGTTGGAATTCTTCCAATCGTTGCAAGTTTCCTGTAGGGAAACATTCGGGTTGCGTGACAATCGTCCCACAAAAGTGGTCGTAGAGCTGTAGCCTGAAACTGTTCAGAAACATGACTCAGGTAGGGGATGGACATTGGCTTACAAGTTAGCCACATAGAGATATTTTTCTTCCTTTTCCCATTTTGCTTGCTTTTCCCATTGCCTTAAAGGGGTTGTCCACATTTAAAAAAAGTTCCTGCTTTTTTCCGGAAACAGCACCACACCTGTCCATTGGATGTTTCTGGTATTGCAGCTCTATTGAACTGAATGCGGCCGAGTTGCAATATCACACACAACCTGTGAACAGGTGTGACGCTGTTTTTGGAAGAAAGCCGCCATGTTTTCCTAATCCTGGACAACCCCTTTAACAAGAATCGGTACCACCTTTTAAGATCATGTGATCATCCAGTTGACAGTGGAATGGCTCTGGTGGCCAAGGGTAAGTAGGATTTGATTTGCTCAGGGGCGTTACTGTAGGAGGGGCAGAGGTAGAAGCCCCACCCATTCCCTGCGGCCTGAGAAGAGCCCATTGGTCTGTCTGGCACATAAGAAGAAATAACAGAGGAAATAACTGAAGTCCAAAGGGACTTGTGAAGATCCCCAGAAGTGGAGATCTGCTCTACTGGCATCTTCGGATGGGGTTGTCCTCTTCTGAACCCAATCGGTCACGTTGCGGATGGTCTCAAGAACCTGACACCCTGGAAGATGGTCCAGTTGACCTCTGGGCTGCAGACAACCTACGATGACCAGGGTATTAGTAGAAATATCCAACACTATGACAAATCAAATAATCCATCTCTTTACCAGCCCCGAATGTGTCAGATTACAGCTGCTTTAATGTAATGGGAAAAAAGAGTGCAGTCTTATGGGTCGGCCCGGCAATATCCCACTATACGCCTCCCCGGGGGTTTAAATGTAGTTCATTTAGCTTCCAGCAATTACATGCGGCTGCAGATAGAATTTCTGAATAATGCAGATAACCCGGCAGTATTAGCACATTTCTGTGATTTCTGCTCTGAAGCATTAATGCGGATGCACACACACACACACACACACACACACACACAGGTCATGATTACAAATCAGCGTCCCCCAAGGACCATCATTTAGTCAGTAAAAATTTTAAGTAAGAAAAGTTGAAGAAGGCAGAGAGCTCCTGAATATTCATCATATCCACACTTCTATGTTCTCCCTCTGTTCAGGGACAAAATCCCGGCCCTCGAGCACCTGCAGATGAACTTTCTGCTTTGTATTCTCTCAATGAGGAATTTTGCGCAGTTTTACAGACGATATAAAGTCAGCCGGCATAGAGGGAAATAACAAACGACACATTTATTTCCCACTATAAACGGGGTTGTCCACCTACAGGAGGATGTAATGCATGCACTGCCTTTGGGCAATGAATAGTTTTCGTGATTCATCTCTGCTGCCCCCTACTGGCTGTTTCAGGAACAACTTCTCTTAAAGGGGCACTATAAGTTAAAAAAATTAGTGCCAACTTTTTAATTAGTGGGGTATGCGCAGGGAACAAGTGCTCCCCTACGGCCCACGTTGTGTCCTGTAAATGCTATAGTATAGGATCCAGAAGAGTAACTACTGTGGGCTGGACCCCATGCCACACTTTTTAATGACACCCACCCCCAGCATGGACGCCTAAATCAGGAACAACAAAAAAACTTTACTTACTTACCGCTCCTCTTGTCGTCAGGGCTGGACACACAAGGTCCATCTGCCACATCAGGACACGGCACAAGGTCCTGGTGCTGGGCATGCCAGATAGGACCTTTTTAAGGAGGTTCTCCGCTCAATAGGAATTACCTGGACAGCTATTGTTTAATGTTACCTGTGTAAAGCACATTCACAGGGGCAGTTCATTTTCCTTGGCGGGTTCTGCCGCAAAATCCGCCGCGGAATTATTCCTCCTCCTATTCACTTCAATGGGAGGTTCGGGCGGAATCCACCGGAGGATTGGGCAGCAGGACACTTCTTTTTCTCGCTAGCTGAAAAAATCAGTTAGCGGGAAACAGAAGCGAAAATGAACGGAATCCGCCCAAAGAAATTGCACTGTGTGAGCATACCCATACCCATACCCATACCCATACCCAAAAGGCTGTTTCTTCTACTACCACCCCAGGTAATTCCAAGGCAACGAGTGAGAAAACAGTAGCCATCTCCTCTGAACGATGGATTTCTTATAGGCAGCAGTGGTGTTGCTAATACCTGGCACCAGGGGCCCATGCCCAGGGTCTTTTGCCTGGTGCACCTGGTCTTTTGACATCAGTAATCACCATATTCAATTGTATCTGCATCCTCAGGAAGAGCTTCAAGGTGCCCCAAGTATCTTCATAGACTTCTCACATCACTGATAGACAGTATAAATGATGATGATGGGGAAAGGGGCAAATAGCCCTAAAGGGGCTTCTTCATGAGGATGAATGCACATTACTATAATTAGATAATGGACAGTTTTATGGGAATCTGATCTCTGAAGAATGACACAATAGCAGTCACACAGTCCAGAAATACGGCACCCTCACACTCAGGACAATGAGATGCTGATAGGACTGATAATTGGGATCCTAAAACAATGGCAAACTGATACATGGGGCCACAGAACAGACACATTGGCATTTTGGAATCCTGTGCAATGATACATGAGGTTCTAGAAAAATGGTACGCTGACACTCGGGGTACAAACAATGACACACTGACACTTGGGCTACAGGATAATAATACACTGACACTTGGGGTACAGGATAATAATACACTGACACTTGGGGTACAGGATAATAATACACTGACACTTGGGGTAAAGGACAATGACACTTGGGGGACAGGATAATGACACACTGACACTTGGGGTACAGGATAATGATACACTGACACTTGGGGTACAGGATAATAATACACTGACACTTGGGGTACAGGATAATAATACACTGACACTTGGGGTACAGGATAATAATACACTGACACTTGGGGTAAAGGACAATGACACTTGGGGGACAGGATAATGACACACTGACACTTGGGGTACAGGATAATGATACACTGACACTTGGTGTAAAGGATAATTACACACTGACACTTGGGGTATGGGATAATGATACACTGACACTTGGGGTAAAGGATAATTACACACTGACACTTGGGGTACAGGATAGTGACACACTGACACTTGGGGTACAGGATAATGACGGGTACAGGATAATAATACACTGACACTTGGGGTACAGGATAATAATACACTGACACTTGGGGTAAAGGACAATGACACTTGGGGTACAGGATAATGACACACTGACACTTGGGGTACAGGATAATGATACACTGACACTTGGTGTAAAGGATAATTACACACTGACACTTGGGGTACGGGATAATGATACACTGACACTTGGGGTAAAGGATAATTACACACTGACACTTGGGCTACAGGATAGTGACACACTGACACTTGGGGTAAAGGATAATGATACACTGACACTTGGGTTAAAGGATAATGACACTGACACTTGGGGTACAGGATAATGACACACTGGCACTTGGGGTACAGGATAATGACGGGCACAGGATAATGATACACTAACACTTGGGGTAAAGGATAATGACACTGACACTTGGGGTAAAGGATAATGACACTGACACTTGGGGTACAGGATAATGATACACTGACACTTGGGGTACAGGATAATGACGGGCACAGGATAATGATACACTGACACTTGGGGTACAGGATAATGACGGGCACAGGATAATGATACACTGACACTTGGGGTAAAGGATAATGACACTGACACTTGGGGTACAGGATAATGATACACTGACACTTGGGGTACAGGATAATGACACACTGACACTTGGGGGACAGGATAATGACACTGACACTTGGGGTAAAGGACAATGACACTTGGGGGACAGGATAATGACACACTGACACTTGGGGTAAAGGATAATGACACTGACACTTGGGGCCACAAAATAATGATACACTGACACTTGGGGCCACGGAATAATGACACACTGACCTTTGAGGTCTCAGAACAATATGACATTAACGTTTGTGGACCCAGAGCCATGACATATGAGGTTCCAGAAGAATGGCACACTGACATTTGGGGTACAGAAAATGTGACTCCTACTTTTGAAGTAAGAATTCATCCCCTACAGCATCACTGCACATTGAACCTTTAAGTGGATCAATCATGTCTCCTGACTTACCTGCCGCACAAGAAGAAGACACAGCAGTAATGAGATCATTAGCCCTTGAGCGCTACAGATGTGTATAACTGGATTCCGTCCAAACCCATACCCCACCGGTAGGACAAACCATTATAAATATTAATGAGGCAACAAGTTGGATGAATAATATTTATTTCATATAGAAATCCACTTCTCCTCTGTCAGTAGTGTGTACAGGGGCTCTGTCGTGGACATTTTACTAGGAGCACCGGTCTTGAATTGGGTAGGATTTCCCCTTTGCCCACAGAACTTTCTGAATTCTTCATGACGTGGATTCAGCAATGTAGAGAGTCTGGTTCAGGTGGACAGGATACCATCAGACAATTGCTCTACTGTATTGAGATGACTGTGCCGACACTGAACTTATTGTCATGTTCCTAGCATTAATATGTGCTGACGTGTGGTATGTGACATGACATGATATAGCCATTACTAAATATATATTCTGTATACTGTGCCAGGGATGCCCATGGACAGCAAGTAGGCTGTGGCATATAAAAAAAGACTAAGACATGTCACCTCTCCTGAAATTTCTGTTTTAGTAAATAATTATATTCCCCGTGAAATAAGAATTCTGGAGCATCTTTTCTTAGAACTCTGTCGTGCCTCTATTATTCCTCCTAGAAATGTAAGAATAAATTGACAATTGCGTGTTACTAGTTGGGGGTGTGTCCCTACAGAGACTGACACTGTCCAATCAGTGCTGACAGTCTCAGACTGTGTAGGGACACGCCCCTTTGACAAAGGACTGGTAACACCCACTTGTCAATTAATTCACACGTTTCTAGGAGGAATAACAGAGGAACGGTGCAATGTAGAGTTCTAAGAAAACATGTTCCAGAATGGTTATTTCATGGGGAATACAAGTATTTACTAAAATAGACATGTCAGGAGAGGTGCTCTTTAATTGGCATAGAATGCCCATTTAGTGCCATACATTGTCCAGATGCAAGATGTAGGCTACGCTGCCCAGAGTACCATAATTAGTCCAGATAGTGCCACACTGTGCTCACATAAAGCTTGCAGTGCCGTATTTCGCCCGCATAGAGCTAAACCGTGCTCCGAGAGGGACATATGTTGCCCACAGAGCCATATAGTGCCCACATACTGCCATAATATGCCAACATAGTGCCAAACAATGTACAAAGAGTGCCATAATTTGTCTTAATAGAGCCATACACTGCCCACATATTACTTCTCGTTTCAAACAGTGCCCAGAGAATGCCGTACTTTACCCAAAAGAAGTAGTGCCCATTTAATGCCTGCAGTCCAGCAACACATGTGGCTCTAGGACACTTAGGAGGGATGTTTCTTGAAATCCTCAAACCAAACTTTCTGGTGCCAATTATTCTACAGCCGCAAACTACTCCGATCCCATTCTCCACCATTCTGGAGCCAAAACTCGGACCATGTCCGCAGGGGTTGGTTGTCACCCAGCTTTCCTAGGGTCCTGAATGACAAATCTATCCAGTTCTGTACATCCCCAACTCTGGCCTTAATGCAGAACGTGGCAAATTTGCAGCCCAGGTAAAAGACCTAAGTAAAAAAAACAGCTGACATGGTTGTATTTTTTATTTTACAAGTCTCCAGTTGTACCCCATTAATAGTATCAATGCCCCTGGGTATATGCCCCCCTCTCAGTAAGATCCTTTGTCTATCCCTTCATTAGTATATTTCCATTTCCAGCCTTCATGTATAAAATGCTTGGGTTCCACCTGACAGCTTTGTATCTGGGCCAGTAAGATTAATTCGCCACCCTCCAGTCCTCAGCCTGCGCTCCAGCCACACTGAAGAGATGCACTTTAATTGTTCAGGGGAAAACTCCCCAAAGAGTCAATGATTAAGATGCCGCCGCGTATTAACGCTTTGAAGGGAAAAATGCAATAAAACAGAAATCCAGGGGATAATTTTGAAATGAAAAAGGAATCTTGGTGTCATTATACACGGCCGCTACCGCTAAATACCCACTATATATACACCGCCCCCCCCCCATATATACATGCTGACAAGAAAGTAGCAGAGGGGTCGGGAGACAGGATCAGGCGGCCGGGCTCGCCCTTATTGTTTGTCTTATATTCCAGGACAATATATATTCCAGCCATGTCTTGTGTGAAGGGTCTCGGTGCGCGCTGACATTGTGAGTGTCAGACCCAGATCACTTTAATCAGAGAGTGGATATGCATGATATCACGGATAAGGGACTTTAATCAAAAAATCCGCTGGTCTGGAAACGTGACGCAGTCTGCCAAACACTTCATCCCCATTCCTTGTGTCACTGCCAAGATTTTTATTTCATGAATATGCATCAGACATGATATTACATTAAATTGTGACATTGTTTTTTAGTATTAGGGATTTAGAACGAGGGGGAAAAAAAAATAGACTTCGTCAAAGTTTTCATCAATTGAACATTACTGTCACCGGATCAATTCTCACAGCTTATTTCTCAGACAGGATGGAAGTCGTAAAGCGTACAGTCCCGGAGCAAATACTAAAATAGTCGCCCACCATTGAAGATTTTTTTTCTAGGCTTCGACATTGAAAGGGCGTGGTTTGGGTCAGATCACGGGTCAGAGTTTTTGGATCGCTGATTATCATAAGACGGGTTTGAAATAATTAAATTGTCTTCCGAATATTTCCTATATACTGTCTTTACTATAAGGACAGTATAGAGGGAGGGGATTGACTACAACAGTGGCCTCAGATGGCATTTTCAGTTTAAAAAAAAAGACCAGTTACCTGCCCAAAAAATTGCACTTGACATCTGAGTCCGATTGCCGACACCTCACAGATTCTAGTGCTTTTTTTTTTTTTTACTTCTAGCCCCCACCGTTCCTCAGATACCGGTGAGATTAGTTGTGGCACCCGATATGCGAATGAGGACTTTGACAGTCAAGTGCAAGGGGGTGTGAACCTTGCCGTTTTGACACCGTCCCCTCGATAGAGCGATGTGTATGGGAAATCAGAAAATACAGAAGCGATAAGAAAAATAACTTCTGTCCCTCATGTGGACTTTGAAACTGGTGATCATGGGGGGCATTATGGCTGGCACTTATGGGACACTGGGGCTAATATTCATGGGAGGCATTGTGGCTGGTACTTATGGGGCACTGGGGCTAATATTCATGGGAGGCATTATAGCTGTTACTTATGGGGCACTAAGGTTCGTACTCATGGGAGGCATTATGGCTGGCACTCATGGGGCACTGAGGATGGTACATATGGAGGTCTGAGGCATGACACTGCTATGGGGCACAGGGGTTAGCACTTCTCTGGGCGGAGCTGTGACTAACACTCCATGGAGGCATTGTGGCTAACATTATGGGGGCACTGTGTGCGTTGGGGGCATTTAAGTTTATAGATTAGTTCCTTACCTAAGTGTAACGTCTGTGGCCGCGGACCGTCGTCCTGACTTACCCTCTGACGCCCGCGGCCATGGACGTGTGAGTTATCAGCGGCATCTCCCTCCTGAGAGACGCCGGCACTCAATTCCTGGTCCGGACACTGTCTCTCGCAGGGCGTGTGCCCCGGCACGTGCAAGGCCTTGAAGGGCCAGTGCGCGCACAGTTGCAAAAGATCTGCAATTAGCCGAGAATGCTGATGGACTATAAAAGGGGCTCCGCCCTCTTGTACATTGCCTGAGCGTTGTTGTGTTACCTAAAGTTTGTCATTGCAAATGGTCTCCTAGAGTTTTCCAGTTCCCAGTGTTACCCGTTCCTGCTGCCTGTATCCTGTATCCCGTGCTACCGTGCATCTGTGCCTAAATATAGGAAAAAGAAAAGAAACAGTAAGGAAAATTCACAAGATCAATAAACTTTCTTGTTCTATAGAAAACAATGTAAAGAGCCTCCAAAAAGGACAATGTACAGGGTGGTAGTTATAGGGAATTCAGCGATAGCAGTCACACCCAGGCTCCGGTGCCTGAGGGGCCCAAATGCCCCTCTGCCACATTAGAAGACACCAGTGTGGTAAATGGCACATGGTAGATGAGGACCCGTTACACATTTTACATTGGGCCCCAGGAGCTTCGATACAATAGAGAACTGCACAGTACTGCAAGTGATATGCGAATGAGGGGCCCTGGTATCCAGTTTGAATAGGGGCTCAGGGATCCAGTAACACCGCGGTGCAATAACGTACGCCATTTTACCGCAGGCGATTTTGAAGCCAACCATTTTGTTTCTCCTCCAGAGAGGATGTCCCCCTGAGGGATGACTGTACCGTCACTTTATCCTGCAGTCATTCTTTATCCTGGATCACGGACAACTCATTTTCACACTTCAAGTTTTATCAAATTAATGTTTTTTGGCGGTGCGTGTTGTGATAAACCGGCGCAGATTAATTAATTGCACTATATCATAGTTGGCTCCATAATCTCACCGTGGTGTTCAGACGCTGGCCGGAGCAGAGACACTGAGAAGCTGCTTCTTACTTGGAAAGGAACAAGAGATGTAGACAAAGTTGGGAATTGTGATTTATTTCTCCCCTGGGATCCAAAGGCCGATTAACAAAGGGGAAGAGCGGAGCAGAGAAAGTGTCAGCATTTCATTATTCCAGGACAAGAAGATATCTTAGATAAATACATTGAATAGAGAATTATACACGAAAGATCTAGATAGATAGATAGATAGATAGATAGATAGATAGATAGATAGATAGATAGATAGATAGATAGATAGATAGATAGATAGATGGATGGATGGATGGATGGATGGATGGATGGATGGATGGATGGATGGATGGATAGATAGATAGATAGATAGATAGATAGATAGATAGATAGATAGATAGATAGATAGATAGATAGATAGATAGATAGATAGATATGAGATAGATAGATAGATAGATAGATAGATAGATAGATAGATAGATAGATAGATAGATAGATAGATAGATAGATAGATAGATAGATAGATAGATAGATGATAGATAGATAGATAGATAGATATGAGAGATAGATAGATAGATAGATAGATAGATATGAGATAGATAGATAGATAGATAGATAGATAGATAGATAGATAGATAGATAGATAGATAGATAGATAGATAGATAGATAGATAGATAGATAGATAGATAGATAGATAGATATGAGAGATAGATAGATAGATAGATAGATAGATAGATAGATAGATAGATAGATAGATAGATAGATAGATAGATAGATAGATAGATAGATAGATAGATAGATAGATAGATAGATAGATAGATAGATAGATAGATAGATAGATATGAGATAGATAGATAGATAGATAGATAGATAGATAGATAGATAGATAGATAGATAGATAGATAGATAGATAGATAGATAGATAGATAGATAGATATTAGATAGATAGATAGATATATAGATAGATAGATAGATAGATATTAGATAGATAGATAGATATATAGATAGATAGATAGATGATAGATAGATAGATAGATAGGATATTGACATGTAGCTCTCATATCTGTCTATCTATCTATCTATCTATCTATCTTGTTTCACATACGACATATTCTTTCATTTTGCTCAGTTCCCCGCCGTCAGCTTGAACTAGCGTACAATATATACGTGTAAGGTATGTATAAAAATGTATACATATTTATTGTTTTTTTTACTTGTCCCCGGGGATAGTCTGTGCTACCCACACTAATTGTAGGTTTTTCTGTAAATGCAGCGTGAATCATTTATAAATAAAGAGATTTTAAAGTCCCTAAAAGACTCCCCACCGGGCCCTGTATTTCAGCATAAAATAGCTGTTAAATGGAGTTATTCTGAATTAGCTTTTTACTGGAAAGTGGTGAAAATACAAGGGGGGAAAAAGGAGAGAAAGTTTTCTTTTAGCGTTCAGTAATCTTTTACACAGCCACTCTGTATAAATGACAACCAATTTTCATAATTCAGGTTTTAGCAAAGAAATAACCTGAAGTGGCTAAGGACGGAAGGAGGGGGTTGTTATAAAAGCCTTGCTTTCAGGAACGCAACGTGAGGTGTCAATGCTAAGACCTGTGTTGAGACCGGGAAGTATAATTTCAGCTTTGTAATAAAAACAGAGGCACGAAAGCTCAGTAACAAATTTACACCCACCCTCCCACGCGCGCAGCTTGGCGAGCTATTTTTTCTGCAATTTTACTTTTTCTGATTAGTTTAATGTATAGATAACGAAAATAAAACACGTTCGTCCGGAGGGAGGTGGCGGCGAAGACGAGTGAGTCACCTGTAATGTGTTCACCTCCACCGTACAATTAAAGGGGACCCGCGCTTATTCTGGAGAACAGAAGACAGAGGAGGATTCTTGAAAATTCGTCCGGTTTGAGTGACAAATTGCCCTGTCAATCAGCTGCTCCTTCATCGTATCGTAAGCAGTAAATAAAATTATCTGTTCCGTGCATATGTTCCGAGGCTCTCAGCTTTGCAGAGTCATCTTCACAGATAAATAGTTACCATTATAGACTTGTATCTAATCATCTCCTGGTTGTTGGAAGACAAGCTAAATAGTGTCAATGCCCGACTCAGTCTTCCATCCTATTCCAGCCTTCTAGTAAAGCGGAAAAAGGTTGTTTGCTGTAGAAAACTCATTTTAAAATAGCCTTCTGCAGAGGTAATAGAGAAGGGGTCCCCCCATTTAGGACCATCGTCCATAAACCAGTTACAAAGAGCATCTCTCGCTCTGGAGGACCCGGCACATCAATGCAACCCATTGATTTTAATAGGAATTGTGTAATACTTCTTCTCACCTGTGGTGGCACTGCAGGGAAATTGAATACTTGCTACTAGGTTCTCTCCCAGGCTGGAGATCACCCATGATCAGCTTATCATCGGGAGTTGGTTCAAAGTAGACGATCCCTTTAACTTCACTTAAATGTTAAAAGTTCGGGTACGACTTCAGTTAAACCAAATATAACGCCCACACATTATGTCACACTCATTGGGGTCCAGGTAGCTGAGATATGAAGAGCTGTTTGATGGGTTACTTACTATGTAGAGTTGTTTTAGTTGTTTCTGCATCTGCCTTTGACATGGGGGGAACAATGATCCGCGGAGATGTTTTTGACTCCCTTCCCACCGAACGGCAAATTTCTTAGTTAGTAGAATGAAATCAATGATGACCACAGTGATACCACTGAAAAGCTTAAAGGGGTTGTCCACTACCGGACAACTGATGACCTATCCATCAGATAGGTCATTAGTATATGATCTGTGGGGCTCTGACACCTGGACCCCACATCCATCAGCCGCTCCGGCTGCCTCCGGGCACCAATCGTCCATGCCAGAAGCAGATGGGGTTCGGTCATGGAATAGCGGCCGAGCTGCAGTATTCAAGTGAATAGGAGCAGAGCTGCAGTTCTGCAGTGCAGCCGCTATGCAATGTACGGAGCCAAGTGCTTCCTGCTCCGTACATTGCATACTGTGCAATGACATAAGGTGCCCGCAGGCAGTCGGAACAGTTGATCGGTGCAGGGTCCGGGTGTCGAACCTGCACCGATCATATTCTGATGACCTAATCCAGTGGATAGGTCATCAGTTGTCCAGTAGTGGACAACCCCTTTAAAGAGGATGTCCTATCTTGTCAACCCTTGCCCATACAACTTGCTTGGTAGCTCCCTCTATGAGCCAGAGCGGAAAGGCGCTAGAAATAGTGGATCCTACTCTAGAGGACTTGGCGTGGCCATTTTATACATGGTTGCCCATTCAACTTCGGTCGTCGCCATATTGGACTGTAGTATGGTATTTTTTGTCACACAGAGTAGTCCCTTCAGATCAGATCTCTATGAGAATATATACAAACTATGAAGCTTATTGAAAACTGCCGTGCAACATGTAAACCAATCAGGCGGCAGCATTTGCTTTCTGAAACTATGCCGGACTGTTAAAGGCTACAAATGAAGCAGAGCTGAGTTTGTGTACATATTTGATATTCATGGTGATATCCCAAAGTGTCAGGTTTGACTTTTACAACTACTGAATTCAGTTAAAGGAGAACTCAACTTTTACAGTAAAAAAAACTGCATAAAATGTTGTGTAACTTTGTAGATGCGTTGTAGCTTACCTATGAATGGAAACCTAAAATAATTTAAAACTGAAACCAAAATACTAATGTATAGGGTTTACAAAATGTATCAGTATTTTGTGTGATGTGTATACAGTATTTTTGTATTGTGTTATTATGCTGTGAAAAGTTGTCTCTGCTACTTTGACAAATTCAGCTCTGCTACAATTACGCTGCATAAATAGATTGGTTCTATTGTAAACGTTTCTTATACATAGTGACAATAAATTGTCGGCTCAAATTAGAGTCCGATTCGGTTGAACTTTTGGAAAATTCGGACTGAACTCGATTTGTTTAGAACAGATTCGCTCATCTCTTTTGAGACCCCCTCACATCAGGACAAGCCTTAGCCGGCTATGGAAAAGCCACGCACTCCGCACCAGGTTATCATACACAAGGCATTTACACAGTGGAGTCCCATTATTATGATCACCTCCTGCATTAGACGTCGGCAGCGCGCAGCCCATGAAGGAAGTGATGTGTCGTGGCTTGGTGGGTATATAAGGTGTGCGATTGGCTGTCTGATCACATATTGTTCCCTTGGTAAAAGGGGCGATTTATCAGCGTTGTAAAGAGTGATGATTATCGGCTTTCGGGCCGGGGTGTCGGTATTTCTCACACAGCGCACTTTATAAACTGTTCGCGTGCTGCTGGGGTGACCGTGTATCGTGGGTGGACAAATGGCAGCATTGGGAATAACCGAGGTGGAAACTGTGGATCACCAAGTGGCATTGATGTAAGAGGTGAAAGTTGGCGATGAAGCTGCGCGAGGGCCGAGCGACACACTACAGTGGAGCCGCTCACCGTGAATATCAACCAGGGGGTGACCAGGCGGGGGTCTAACACAACAGTTCAGGGAACCCGACTGCGTATGCGGCTCCATAGCCGACGGATGGTCATTGCTCCTATGTAACAAAGGTGAATCGCAAAAAAAGGCTTAAATTTGCACGGCAGTATCGGAATTGGACCACCGATGATCGGCACAGGTTGTCTTCTCCAATGAGTCACGTTTTCTGCTTCATGGAATAGATAGACATTGGCGTGTCAGAATGAGAAACATCTGAGGACAAACACCCTGCAACCATTGCTGGAAGAACACAAGCCGGTGGCGGCAGCGTTATGGTCTGGGGATTCTTTCATGCCATTCTCTGGGTCACTCATCCATGTGGAAGGCTTTGAACCGACTTGGGTATGAATCCATCGTTGCAGATAATGTCCCCCCACCATACATGCTGTTTGTCTTCCCTGGGGCAGATGGAATCTTCCAGCAAGACAATGCGACATGTCACCCGGCTAGAAATGTCCGACAGTGGTTGGAAGAGCCCGACCAAGACCTCCAATTACTTCCCTGGCCCCCGAATTCTCCAGACTTGAACCCGATTGAGAATCTGTGGGACCTCGATCGTCTTGCTCTTTCTATGGATTCTCCCCCACGCACCCTCCAGTAAATGTGGGATCTACTGCAGTCAACATGGCCCAGATACCGGAGACCCCCGACCAGCACCTTATTGATCACTCCCAGCCTGTCTACTGATGTCCGTGCTGCACACGGCGGTTACTCTTGATATTCGCTGCTGCTCAGAATAATGGGACTCGACTGTGTATAATAATGTAGCATTACAGTTTATCTAGATATTTTACAAGACATCTTCCTTAGTCTTGGCCATAATCTCATTGTTCTTTTCCCAGCAGCAGAAATTGTATATTTTTTCATATAATGGCCCTTAGATTAAAATGTTTTTCATTGATATTAATGCGTCTGTTCTTGCAGTACAATATACATGAGTGTGTTTGTCATATCCGATAGGCACACATAGTAAATAGGATATAGGCAAAGAGCTGGGAGTCAAAGGTCAAGAACGCCGTATGGGATGTGGATTGACTGTCCTTGATCTGCCTATTGTTATGCACAGCAGTTTATAAGAAGTACAAACAATATACATATATATAATGTGTATAAGCCAAGGATCGGCCAAGACGGCTCAGAAGCTTTTATTTTACTCATCTACGTAAGAAGCCAGGAAAAGATGCATTAAAATAAATACAAGAAAATAATTGTTAATGGACAATACAGTGTGTAAAGGGAGGTCAGCCTGAGAGAGCGGAGGACAAGGCCACCAAAGACCGGCGTGAGCACTGTACCCGGGGAAAGAGTGGGCATGCTTTAAGGAAAGTGGGTGTGGCTTGACTCATAATGGCCGAAAAATAGGATACAAATAATCTTCGTGTGTTAGATTGGTTCCAGCAACTGGAATGTTATTAGATATAGTATACATTTTTTTGTTTGATAGGAGTTATTTTATATCATTCTAAAATATAAAAGTAGGCTATATAATAGCTATAAATAGATGTATATGATATAGATATATAGGGATAGATTGATATATGTAGCTAATATATACCATATACTGTCATATTTTATATATATATATATATATATATATATATATATATATATATTCTATCTTTTTATATATCAACATTCTATCTATCTATCTATCTATCTATCTATCTATCTATCTATCTATCTATCTATCTATCTATCTATCTATCTATCTATCTATCTATCTATCTATCTATCTATCTATCTCTCTCTATCTCTCTCTCTATCTATCTAACTATCTAACTCATATCTATCTATCTATCTATCTATCTATCTATCTATCTATCTATCTATCTATCTATCTATCTATCTATCTATCTATCTATCTATCTATCTATCTATCTATCTATCTATCTATCTATCTATCTTGTATATATTTTATGCATATATTATAAATATACCTGTATCAGGATTGCACACAGTATTTGGTACGTGAGAAGGTCACACAATAAATATTATGTATAATGAATAATAATAGAACTGATATATTGATAGTTCAGTGATGACATACAATTACACAGGGTACAGTGACATTATCTACAACATACCAGCTCTCCATCATCTCAGTCCCCCTGCCGCTCCAGAACTTCATACTGCATGCCCCGGATTCTGCAGAAACTCTTTTAGAAAGTATTCATATCAATTATTAAGTAACATATACTTCCTCTACAATAGAAATCACCTTGTTGTTTGAGGACCTGTATATATGCATGGCCATGATTCGTATGGCCCTCAGTGACTTGTAATATTCATATAATTTACAACTGGGGGTATAATCCTGAATCAGGGTCCCACAACTTTAACACTCACTGCTGTCCTCTTTTGTGTCAGGGGGGGCCACCAGACACGGTTGAAAGTACAACATCTGCATCCCCTATAGCAGCACCAATGATGTTATCCCAGATATATGTGCCAAACATAATGCCTGATCCGTTATGTATTTATGTTTTTTGGATTAAATTCCTGTTTTTTTTTTCTTTATTTCTTTATGTCGCTATGATAAGAATTTTTTTTTATTTTAGATAAATATCTTGTAGTCTTCAATCCTGGGCTGATCACTCTTTACACGTTCACTGTGTTGTGTGATATATGAACTGCAGCTTTATACATCAACATGCAAAATGGGTAGCAATAAATATTTCAGGTTTATTTCAAGCTTTTTGGCATCTGTAAAAAAAAAAAAAAAAAAAAAAAAAGATTCTAAAATCGCTACATCGGATTCTCTTTGAAGCTGAAAATATCTAAATTTAAAATAAACCTTTTTATAGAAATCAAAGTCGTATCTGCTATATCTGTTGTGACTGCCGGAAGCACCCCCTCCTCATTTTTTAAGGTAATCTCCAGAAAGAAGTTTGTCCTCATGTTTTCACAGTGATTAAATATGCAAAGTAATTTTCATGATTATCACCCGGTTCTGAACCAAATCAGATGCGGCCACGCTTCCCGCTGAATTTGGCAGATCATCGTTTTAAAAGGGGGCTTGTTAAGGTATTGATTAAATTAAACCACCCCTTTAAGAATATTTAGATCTGGTCTGCCAAGCAAAACCGTCTAATGGTTTTTGAATTAAAGACTGAGAACGCTGGTGCGGTCCCTTTGTGGGTCAACTAGGTATTAATAAATGCTAAGAAGTAATTTTTTTGTAGCCACCTTGACATCTGCGAAAAGACAAGAAGAAAAAGACCCTGCATTATGTGTGATTTTTTTTTTGCTAGAGAAACTGATATCAATATTTGTTGCTTTGGTGGCACTGCATTGGTTAAATGCTAAAATCTCTGGTCATTGAGAGTGATGTGACTCCTCAGAAGGACCACTGAGGTATCGCAGTATCAGTATTCCCAGCCAAAACTGAGCTACTCAACTCTTATGTGCTGAGCTACACAATAACTATGAGCTGACCATTCAGAATGACAGATGTCACAGAGATTAAAGGAAAACTCCTGCCAAAAGTGATACACTGTGCTGTGCCAGTGCAAAGGGCAGAGAATGGAAATCTATCTTTGATGTTGATTGGATCCTTGTGTCATGCTCCGCCCCCTCAGGCCCTGCACTGACATAACACAATGTATCAGTTTTGTTCCTTTAACTTGAGAGTTGTAAGCCGAAATGGACGGCATGTTGTTAGAACCACATTGGTAATGATTATATCTAATGTTGGTTATTTTAGGACAATGATTTTTACATCTTTGGGTGTCTGAAGGAGAATTAGCAGAAGATCTACATTGAAATCCCTGTGTTTAAAATGTGTGTAAACACATCCTATCTTATATATAATCACATCCCTTTCCTTTATCCATCCCTCACTTCCTTCCTTCCTCTCTTCCTTCCTTCCTCTGTTTCTCTTTTCTTCTCCTTCTCCTCCTTCATCCGTTGTGTTTCTTTTCTCTCCTCTCATCTGTTCTCCTCAACTCTTTTCACCTCTCCTCCCATTCTAACCTTTCTTCTCCATCATTTAATTTATGTATATTTTAAATACATCTTAATCCTAAATATAGTCAGTTTAGTTATTTTTTCTTTCTTTCTTTCTTTCTTTCTTTCTTTCTTTCTTTCTTTCTTTCTTTCTTTCTTTCTTTCTTTCTTTCTTCCTTCTCCTCTCTCTCCCTCCCTCTCTTCCTTCCTTCCTTCCTTCCTCCCACCTCCTTTCTTTCCTTCTCCTAATCCTCCACCTTCCTTCAATCCCTTGTTCTCCTCTCTCCCACCCTCTTTTCCTTCCTTCGTTCTCTCCTTCTCTTCTTTCCATCCGTCTCCTCTACCCCACCTTCCTTCCTTCTCCTATCTCCCACCCTCTTTTTCTTTCTTCCTTCCTTCTCCTCTATCCCACCCGCTCTTCCTTCCTTCCTCTCTTTCCTTTTCTCTTATTTCAACTTCTTTCATTTCTCCTCTTTTCACCTTTCATCTAATCTCTTCTCGTATTCTTTTCTTTTCTCCTCTCTTCGATTTCTTTCTCTTCCACTCTTTTCTTCTCCTCTAATTTTCTTTTCTTCCTCCTACCTCCTTCTTTTCCTTTCTTTCCTTCCTTCTCCTCTCTCCCAACTTCCTTCCTTCATACCTTCCTTCTCCTCTCTCCCACGCTCCAATCCTTCTTCCCTTCCTCCCTTCCTTCCACTCTCTCCTTTTCTCCTATTACAACTTCTTTCATTTCTCCTCTTGTCACCTTTCATCTAATCTCTTCCCCTATTCTTTTCTCTTCTTTTCTCCTCCCTTCCGTTTCTTTCTCCTCCACTCTTTTCTTCTATAATTTTCTTTTCTCCCTCCTACTTCCTTCTCTTCCTTCCTTCCTTCTTTCCTCCCTTCCTTTCTTCCTTCCATCCTTCCTTCCTTCCTTCTCCTCTCTCCCACCCTCACTTCCTTCTTTCCTTCCTTCCCTCCTTCTCCTCTCTCCCACTCTCTTTTTCTTCCTTCCTTCCATCCTCCCACCTCCTTTCCTTCCTTCCTTCCTTCCTTCCTTCCTTCCTTCCTTCCTTCCTTCCTTCCTTCCTTCCTTCCTTCCTTCCTTCCTTCCTTCCTTCCTTCCTTCCTTCCTTCTCCTCTCTCCCACCTTCCTTCCCTCCTTCTCCTCTCTCCCACACTCTTTTCCTTCCTTCCTTCTCCTCTATCCCAACCTCTCTTCCTTCCTTCCTTCATTTCTTCCACTCTCTCCTTTTTCTCCTATTTCAACTTCTTCCAATTCTCCTCTTTTCACCTTTCATCTAATCTCTTCCCGTATTATTTTCTCTTCTTTTCTCCTCTCTTACCTTTCTTTCTCCTCCACTCTTTTCTTCTCCTCTAATTTTCTTTTCTTCCTCCTACCTCCTTCTCTTCCTTCCTTCCTTCCTTTCTTTCTTCCTCTCTCCTTTTCTCCTATTTCAACTTCTTTCATTTCTTCTCTTCTAACCTTTCATCTAATCTCTTCTCGTATTCTTTTCTCTTATTTTCTCCTCTCTTCCCTTTCTTTCTCCTCCACTCTTTTCTTCTCCTCTAATTTTCTTTTCTTCCTCCTACCTCCTTCTCTTCCTTCCTTCCTTTCTTTCTCTCTCCTTTTCTCCTATTTCAACTTCTTTCATTTCTTCTCTTCTAACCTTTCATCTAATCTCTTCTCGTATTCTTTTCTCTTATTTTCTCCTCTCTTCCCTTTCTTTCTCCTCCACTATTTTCTTCTCCTCTAATTTTATTTTCTTCCTCCTACCTCCTCTTCTCGCCCTTCCTTCCTTCCTTCTTTCTCCTCTCTCCCACCTTCCTTCCTTCCTTCATTCTCCTCTCTCCCACTCTCTTTTCTATTCTTTCTTTCCTTCCTTCCTTCCTTCCTTCCTTCCTTCCTTCCTTCCTTCCTTCCTTCCTTCCTTCCTCTCTCCTTTTCTCCTATTTCAACTTCTTTCATTTCTCATCTTCTCACCTTTCATCTAATCTCTTCTCGTATTATTTTCTCTTCTTTTCTCCACTCTTCTCCTTCTTTTCTTCTCCTCTCATTTTCACTTCTTCCTCTTCTGATAATTTGTTGTGACCCCCACATACTGACAAGGCTGCCACAAATCCATTGTTCTGTAAGAGCAAACACTGCTTCAGGTGGGCTTCTTGTACTATACATATATGATATAAGGAGAGAATACATAAGAAGTCAGAACCAAGAACTGGCTGCATGTTTCAGAGTTACACCCCATCCGATTGTTGTCTTTGGAGCAACCTTTTAGTTAACCCCTTCAAAACTTTGTGTGATTTTAAAGGAAATAAGGACAGCTGCAGAATTATCGTCAAGAGAAATGTACATTGTTTAATACAAAAGAAGCTGAATTATTATTTCAAGCAAGGTCCTCCGAAGCCTAAATTACCCGTCCTATTAATACAATAGCTGACAATGCAGTATATGTAAAGTCCAGGGCTAATTATAACACTTGTAGTTAAGAAAGTGTCACATTAAACATTTTTCACAAGTCAGGCTCTTTTTGGTTCTTTTTGATCTAGAATCGTTCAATGCGAAGGAGCTTCAACCCCACAATTAATCTTCCTAAAAACTCTATTCCCATCTTTTGATGATTTTGTCACAAGTCATTTTCTTAAAGAATAGTTTCCATAAAAATGACTCTCTTGAGCCATAAAACATTATTTTGTAATTGATCATAAGGGGATTAATAGGGCTAAATCTGGCAGAAGGAGGACAAGGGCTCTAACTGGCCACCGCCGGTGCTTGACTACAAGCCAACTGTTCAATTAGCAGAGAAGAGTTACTGATCTCGTCACTAGTCTCATTTATTTTATCTCGAAGAAAAAGCCTTTTTTTGCCCATTGAAGATGAATGTTACATTTTTATCATCACAATTCCACAATTCCAAATCAATTTAAACATTTAAAGATTCATTCCTGGTAGCTGCATTCACTAGGCTTCAACTTAATCAATTGTCCACTTTGGAACCGATAAAAAGTATTTTGCTTTGGTGTGAAACTTTTTCCGAGGTGGATGACTTACAGTCTTAGGATAGCTACCGCTCTGTTGACTGGGAAGTCACAAGGAATAATAATTCTGGGAGCCACAGGTGTAGTATTTCTTAGTGATGGTAATCACTATCTGGTCAGGACACATAGAACTGTTCATCCTGTTCTTCCTGGTTCAGAAATAGAAATACATTGAAGACTGAACCTATGGAAATGACATCCCCTGTAGACAGTCATAGAGGCCATTAGGGTAGTTGTCACCTTTGAAAATCCAGCATCTGTTAGGCCAAAAATACATAGAAATGGCCATATAAAATATTAACCCCTTCCCACCCCTTCACACACTGGATAGATAAATAGATGCACTGATAGGTAGATAGATAGATAGATAGATAGATAGATAGATAGATAGATAGATAGATAGATAGATAGATAGATAGATAGATAGATAGATAGATAGATAGATAGATAGATAGATAGATATGAGATAGATCGATAGATAGATAGATAGATAGATAGATAGATAGATAGATAGATAGATAGATAGATAGATAGATAGATAGATAGATAGATAGATATGAGATAGATCGATAGATAGATAGATAGATAGATAGATAGATAGATATGAGATAGATCGATAGATAGATAGATAGATAGATAGATAGATAGATAGATAGATAGATAGATAGATATGAGATAGATAGATAGATAGATAGATAGATAGATAGATAGACCAGCAAAGGATGGATAGATAGATAGATAACAGTTACATCATAGATAGATAGATAGATAGATAGATAGATAGATAGATAGATAGATAGATAGATAGATAGATAGATAGATAGATAGATAGATAGATAGATAGATAGATAGATAGATAGATAGATAGATAATGAGATAGATAGATAGATAGATAGATAGATAGATAATAGATAGATAGATAGATAGATAGATAGATAGATAGATAGATAGATAGATAGATAGATAGATAGATAATGAGATATATAGATAGATAGATAGATAGATAGATAGATAGATAGATAGATAGATAGATAGATGATAGATAGATAGATAGATAGATAGATAGATAGATAGATAGATAGATAGATAGATAGATAGATAGATAGATAGATAGATAGATATGAGATAGATCGATAGATAGATAGATAGATAGATAGATAGATAGATATGAGATAGATCGATAGATAGATAGATAGATAGATAGATAGATAGATAGATAGATAGATAGATAGATAGATATGAGATAGATAGATAGATAGATAGATAGATAGATAGATAGATAGATAGATAGATAGATAGATAGATAGACCAGCAAAGGATGGATAGATAGATAGATAACAGTTACATCATAGATAGATAGATAGATAGATAGATAGATAGATAGATAGATGATAGATAGATAGATAGATAGATAGATAGATAGATAGATAGATAGATAGATAGATAGATAGATAGATAGATAGATAGATAGATAGATAGATAGATAGATAGATAGATAGATAGATAGATAGATAGATAGATAGATAGATAGATAGATAGATAGATAGATAGATAGATAGATAGATAGATAGATAGATAGATAGATAGATAGATAGATAGATAGATAGATAGATAGATAGATAGATAGATAGATAGATAGATAGATAGATAGATAGATAGATAGATAGATAGATAGATAGATATAGATAGATAGATAGATAGATAGATAGATAGATATAGATAGATAGATAGATAGATAGATAGATAGATAGATGATAGATAGATAGATAGATAGATAGATAGATAGATAGATAGATAGATAGATAGATAGATAGATAGATAGATAGATAGATAGATAGATAGATAGATAGATAGATATTTTTTTATATACTTAGGTTGAAAAAAAAATCTTATGTCCCAGGGTTTTGTTCCATTTGATCTTGTGATGCGGCAGTCTATTATCATAGCCATATATTAAAAAAGAAGCAGAAATGACACAACCACAATATACCAGATATAAAAAGAAATCCTCTATAAATGGTATTAAAATACTGAAATATTAATTTAAGTGGCATTAAATGATGAAATATTAACTTGTCCACTGATATAAATGATAACTTGTCCACTGATATAAATGATAACTTGTCCACTGATATAAATGATAACTTGTCCACTGATATAAATGATAACTTGTCCACTGATATAAATGATGTCACACTAAGTTATCTCTCAGTAAATAGAAAAAGGTTTTTTTTTGCATTTTACTGAACAGATTACTCAGAGTTTTTATTTTTTTATTTTTAACTTAAATTTTTTTTTTAGCTGCAGATTCCACTTTTCTACCTCATGGCCCAGATTGCATTTTATAATCAGAGATGTGATGGAAGAGCAGTCTTTACACTAAAATGCAATCACATTTAATCATATTTAATATGCTTATTTTTCACCTCATCAAACTTTTAACATTTGATTTCCAGCATCTGATTTCCTGGAGATACAGTATCTTGCATTGTAAAATATTACATTTCTTTCAAGTCCATCGCATGGCCGAATATTTATTTCTCTAGATCAGACTTTTTTCTCTGATTTGCCACAGTCGTTAGATCCTTAGAACTTGCTAAATTTACAGAAGGGGTTTTTCAAAAATATCAAAAATGTTCCTCGACCATCACAGTACATGTAATTTTATGATTGGTTGGTTCTTTTTATATAGGTCCTACACATCTGGAATATAAGTGTCAAAAGAGAGACAAAAACAGTAAAGTTTGTACACCTCCTAATATTAGGACTCATGCAACCGGCAATGCAATGCTTTAGAGTCTCCGTCGGACTCTGTACATATGTCTTGATGCAGCATTTGACAGAAAATAAAGTATTGTTCTATAAGTGGTTGTCTGGGCACGGGACATTTTTTCATACTGATGACCCATCCACAGGATAGGTCATCAGTATATGATCGGTGGGGGTCCGACACCCGGATCCTGCACTGATCAGCTGTTCCGGCTGCCTCCAGGCACCGGTTGTTATGCACTGTATACAGTGTTCAGTGCCGGAAGACGTGCTGCAGAACTATAAGGGCATGGCCAGACATAGCGGATTTGCTCTGGAATTCCGCAGCGGACCCGTTTCTCCATTGCCTTCTACAGCTTTGGGGTTGGGTTCGTTTGCACGTTGCGGACAATTCCGCTGCGGAGCATAGGCTGCGGTGCGGAATTTGGTGTCCGCAGCATACAATGGTTGTTGCGGACGTGTGGCGGACTGGTTGCGGACTCATTGCAGAATTTCTCCATTGACTTCAATGGAGATTCAAAATTCCGCAATGAAGTCCGCAGCTGTCATGTACATGTTATGTGTGCTGCGGAGCGTATTGGTTTTTTAACATGAAATTTCTTCATTCTGGCTGGACTTATGTATTTCTAGGTCTACAGCCAGACTGAGGAAGTCAATGGGGCTCCCGTAATTACGGGAGTGTTGCTAGGCGACGTCAGTAAATAGTCACTGTCCAGGGTGCTGAAAGAGTTAAGCGATCGGCAGTAACTGTTTCTGCACCCTGGACAGTGACTACCGATCACAATATACATCAACCTGTAAAAAAAATAGAAGTTCATACTTACCGAGAACTCCCTGCTTCTTCCTCCAGTCCGGCCTCCCAGGATGACGTTTCAGTCTAAGTGACGGCTGCAGCCAATCACAGGCCAATCACAGGCTGCAGCGGTCACATGGACTGCCGCGTCATCCAGGGAGGTCGGGCTGGATGCCAAAAGAGGAACGCGTCACCAAGACAATGGTCAGTAAGTATGAAATTCGTTTACTTTCACTAGGGAAAGTGCCGTCCCTTCTCTCTATCCTGTACTGATAGGGAGAAGGGAAGTACTTTCACCTCAATACGCAGCTGCTAGTCGGCATCAATTTATTCCCCATTTTGGGCAGATCCACAACAGAATCTGCAACGCAGATTCTGTGCGGCATTGATGCGGACAGTTGCGGAAGAATTCCGCCACGTCTGGGCATGCCCTAACTCTGCTCCTATTCACTTGACCCTGCTCATATTCACTTGACCCTGCTCCTATTCACTTGACCCTGCTCCTACTCACTTGACCCTGCTCCTATTCACTTGAATTGCATGGACATCTGGTGCCCGGAGGCAGTGGGAGCAGCTGATCGGTGCAGGGTCCAGGTGTCGGATCCCACCTATCATATACCGATGACCTATCCTGTGGATAGGTCATCAGTATTAAAAAATGGCCCATCCCCGGACAACCACTTTAATCTAAAAGCAAAAAAAGTTAAAATAAAGTAAAAAAAACTAAAACAATACTCACATGTTCCATCCCATGCTGCTCCAGCGACACCACTCTGGTGGTCCACGGCGGTCCTTGTTGACTTCCCCTGCAGCGATGACGTGCCTTACATACACCTGACCGCTGCAGCCAATCACTCCCACTCTCACTGGGCTTTGGAAGAACAACTCTATAGCAATTTAGCAAGAGAGGGTTTGGAATAACTGGGTGACAACCCCTCCGGGAGCTGTAATGGTGGGCATTTCCTGTTGTCACAACTATAACAAGAAAAGGTGTGAAAATAATTTTTAAAAGGGGTTTTTCCAGGATATTGATGGCCCCTTCACTGCAGTACCAGCCACCGTGACGTCCATACAAGTGTGACTGTGCCTGGTACTGCAGTACAACCATGCTAAAGTCTGTTCATTCGAATAGGCGAAACCGCAGTATCAGGCCCAGTCACACTCACATGGGCACCACTGGGGTTTACAAACTTTGTGCAATGTTCAATCAATATAGAAAAAATTAGAACAGGTGACAGTTTAACAAAATGATCGCAGCTAGGCTTACTTTCACCTAGCACAAAAAAAATGACTTGCATCTCTAGCTCTGTACCTACATACCCTGGCCAAAGCAGGGTGGCGTGTTGGCACCCTTCCTGGCCAGGGACGTAGTTATAAAGGGTGCAAAAGTACCAGTCACCACTGACACCTGGTACCCGAAGGGGACCAAAGGCCTCTCTGCCACCTACAAAGACACCAGTATTACAAATGGCACATGGTAGGTTGGAGAACCTTCTTAGAGATTTTGAATCGGGGCCCAGGAGCTTTAAGCTACACCTTTGCTCCTGGCACCCGAGGCACATGTCCTGCTATGCCCCTGCCAAAAAGTTGGAAAAATAAAATAAAAAAATCGCATTGCATAACTCTTAACCATTCACCCCGGTTGGAAAGGTAACAAATTCAGAAACACAATTTACTATTATGATGAGAATTTTATTAGCCTGCCGCCGATAACCCAGAATAATGGGCCATTGCTCAGATGCCATTGTCTCGGATAGGGAAGGAGTGTAATTTGGGGTGTAATGGGTAACGCCGCAGAGCCCGTTTCAGTCCGAGGATGGCGCCTCCTGATGAAGTTACAAGTTTATTGAGCCTCTTAAAATGAAATATTTAAACAATTGAGATTGCGCGGTTCTGGAGCATTAAGTCGATTCTAGATGTAAATCAAACAGCATCTGAATGGCCTCTGACAAAATCAATTATGTTATGTAAGTTTGAAAGAGATGTAGCGGCATTGTACGGGGATCAGACGCTGCTGATTTCCATGAATATTGAAAATTAATAATGCTTCAACTCTGCCTTATTAGAAATGTGATACCTTAGTAATGAGAGATGGAACGATGAAGCCGGATCTGTTTTGCTTGCAGATAGTCCGCTCGCTTGTGTTACCCAAACATGTCCCGAAATTTACCTATATTAGATTATGCAGATAAAATCTATGAAAATGCTTCTAATCTCCTTAGGTTCGGCAGAGTATAAGCATATACTTAGATTTGCATTAGATTTCTGACTTTGAAATCCATTATTATAAGTCACTTGCTGACTTTGATATCCCGTCTTTACATCTTACAGAAAGGTGGAACATTCGGTTATAGAGATCTCGCTTTTAGGATAAGGCCAGTCAAATCTCTTTTGAAGGTCAATTCGTCTCCTTATGATTTAAAAATAATATTAAGAAAGATAGGATCGGCGGAGTTAAGACTGATTGAGTTTTTCTTCTTACGAAAGGAACAGAAATAACAGTTGAGTCTTGGGAAGAGCTAATAGTCTTGGCGAGTCCAAACTAAATGTCATATCCTTCAAATGACCCTGACTTTTAAAAAGGAAGCATTGTGAATATAATTTTCGATTCTCTATATCAGGGTCGGCGTTAGCGGGGGAGCAAACTGGGCATTTGCCCAGGGACCCCATACTCTAAAGGCCCCCTGCCCACTATAGCAGCCATAGCGACTGCTACGGGGCCTGTGGCATGAGGGGGCCCACGCCAACCGGCACATATCATTTATGGGCCGGGCGTCACTGGCCCCCTCATATCGGGTGGCGCCGATAGCATCGGGGGAGCCCTGGTACTAGCAACTGCCACATTCAATTGTATATGTGTTTCCTCAGGACGCAGATACAATTGAATACTATAGGCTGCAGGCCACATAAGGCCTGCAGCCTATAAGACGCTGGGACCTCTCTAAAGAGGACCTGTCACCTCCCCTGATGTCTGTTTTTAGTAAATACTTGTATTCCCCATGATATAACAATTCTGGAACATATTATTGTAGGACTCTAAGTTTTGGCGTTCCTAGAAATCCTAGAAATGTATAAAAAAATTCACAAAACAATTCACAACTGGGTGCTGCCATTTCCCTGACAAAGGGGCGAGTCCCTACACAGTCTCACTCTGTCAGCCCTGATTGGGCATTTTCAGTCTGTGTAGGGACACACACCCAACTGCTAACACCCAGTTCTCAATTTATATATAAATTTCTAAGCGGAATAACAGAGGAACAGCACAACCTGGAGTTTTAAGAAAAGATTCCCAAGAATTGTTATTTTATGGGGATAAAATTATTTTAGTCAGGTGAGGTGACAATTTCTCTTTCACCAATCACACTTTGATGGCCTGGGTTTTTTTTCGCTTTGGACAATCCCTACTTGTTAAAAGTGTCTCTACACAATAAGCCGGTCATAAAGTGTCTCCTTTCTGGGACCCCCAGTGATCATCTGTAATCTATAGGGAAACCTGGCAGTTAGTGTTCAGTTTCCCTGCAGTGCCACCACAGGGGAAATGAAGTATTACACAGTGTCCATTCCATATTAATGTGTTGTCTGTGTAATGCAGGACAGGACAGGTACTCCAGAGCGAGAGACGCTCTTACTAACCGCTCTCCACTCTGGATCATAGATGAGGATCCTGAACAGAAGAACCCCCACTATTAACTCAAAATCCCTAATAGGGTGTATGGAAATGGGTTTTCAAAAAGAAACAACCCCTTTAAGGACAACTTTCCTTTAACATTTACGGTTATTATTGAGCCTATACATCCTATACACCCTCGTTTTTTAGGGGATTCTCATGTCTCTACCATGGTAGCCTATGTCATATATGGAATATTTGAGATTATTGGACCTATCTTTTTGTTTTTTCATATATTAGCAATATTTCTTTGTAAATGCCTGCGGCGATATACAGATAGGTTAACATTGTTAATTAGACCCTGGTACAGAAGCAGAAGAATCATCATTCGATTGTTGATTTTTTTCAATCCATCTCAAATTCTGCTTGCCTGTCATGTGGTTACAGATGGGGTCCAACATTTTCGTTTCCCGCTGACTATACACAAGGAGTATATTTCCCCTGCAATACTTCATGGCCAGGAAGTGTCATTTCGAATTTCCACCTTTATTGATCCTGGTCAGCACTTATTGACAGCTGAAAAAGATAATATTTTAATTGGGGATCAGATAGATGTCGCCTGGTATTGTGTGTCAGTTTTGTGTCCCAGTAGAATATGCGAGAAGCTTTGCAACCGGAGTACAAAGATTAATGTGTTGTCCTTTTGTTGAGGTGACCCACAATATGAGTGGATTTGGCTGCCATGACTGAACAGGGCTCAATGTTACACTTAAAGGTTAACTGAGAAATAATCAATGCGTCTTATAGAGAAGAAGAGTGACTACAAATAGAGTCAAGCTGTATTTCCAGTGCCTGATTCTGATGGATTGTAGAGCGAACGGATCAGAGTTCACCCATAACCGGCCAATGATCTCCCCGGAGATGTTCCTAGACCTACATGATGTCCACATGAAGAAGCTTCTTCTGGACATTCAAAGGACGCAATTTAAATAAATTTTCTTCCCGGTTTGGAAACATTGTAGAATTTTCTAGAGGCAGTGGTGTAATGATTGTGGTCACAGAGGGACCCGGAGGGAAAGGCGGCCCGTCCTGGTTCCCCCGGGTGTGCACCACTTTCAACTAGATCTGTGTCCTCAGGAATGTGTTTAGTTGAAAACTCTCCTTTGCCCTTCGGTGCCCCTATTGCCGTGCCCACAGGCTTCTTTCCACTTCAGGCCCCGGCACACAAGGTCTGTGCCACGGACGCATACAAGATCCTGACACCGAGGTCCTGACATACAATGTCAGGACATTGTGTGCTGCATTGCATGCAAAGGATTGACGCTGCCCGGCGTCAGGACCTTGTATACGCCGCGGCACAGACCTCGACTGTCGGAGCCGGATGCGTGCCATGGCCTGATTTGACCAGAAGCCTGATGTGTGCTAGATGGCCTAATATGTGCCGGGCCTAAAGATCAAAATAATGCTGAGTTTTACTATTTTCTTTTCTTTTTTTTAATGTCTGATTTAGGATTGTGAGAGGTCTATGCTTGGGATGGGGAGGGGGGGGGCATTCAAAGATGTGGCATGGCACACAACCAGCTGAAGTTACCACCGTGCCTAAAGGTGCAAGTAATTAGAAAGTAATTAGAAAACAACACTTGCGATATAATGCAATGTATGATGTCCCATTCTGGCCCAAATGATGTCCTCCGGCGCAGGAAGTTATGCAGTGGTCGGTGGCGGAAGCAGATGGCTCCGACCATTTTATAGTGGCCGTTCTATAGTACTGCAGCTCTACTCCTATTCACTCATCTTTTTTTTCTAATCCAACCCAACCCCTTCCAAAGAAGACCTATTACTAATGAAGTCTTAAAGCCAACAATTTTTTTTTTTTGTGTTTATTTATTTTTTGCAACTTTTTAAAAAAATTCATACAAAACTTTCAAAAACAATCAATATACGTTTAGTCATTAACAACAAATAACAGCTCGTCACAGAGTGACCCGTGCCCGTCTCTGGCCAAAGTCCCTTTAAATCTGTACTTTAAAAGAGCAGGGATCAGCTTAATGTGGACCTTTTCCGCTCACTCGTGTTCCTAACCATTGTCAGTTTTCACCTTAACAAGAGCGGAATAAAAGGTTCCAGTGTTTTTTATGCCTTGTTAGGTCTATCATCTTTTTTTAATTAATAGTGTTATTTTGAAGCCGTCTGAACTGTGTCATTCCCATTATCAAAAAACCAATGCCATTAATGAATAATTTTCATTTCTGATCCTTGATATCGTTCCAGTTGATCTTCTGTTTCCCAAGCCGACGAGTGATAGCATCATTTTCTGCCTGCGATCAAACTTAATTTGGACTCTGATTATATTATGCTGTTGCGACTGAAGTGTCAATTTTTGTCAGGCAATTAGAAGCTATAACCTGTGAAGTTAAGTTTGATAGGCATTGTACTGTAATTGGATTGTTACAGTAATAGTCTGGAACGTTCCTTTTTACCCCCCATCCCCCCTTTACCTCTTTGATTGCTGATACTTTGGTTGTATGAACAAAAGCCCCTTTTTACTATGCAACTTTAGGGCATGTGAAAATACAAAGGGGTCTTGTGGGTTTATTGAGAATTGATCGTTTTAAAAATTGTAATCTTTAAACTAATTAGGAATTTGATATCATGTCAACTTTTTTTTTACTGGTTGTTATGTTTAATGTTACATTCTACGTCGGTAAAATTTATTTCTCTGGTAGGCACTAACAATGATCCATGGGCAAATAGGAATTCATAATTTAGAACGGCAGAACAGTTTAACATCGAATACACAAGCCGAAGTGGTAAGACTGTTGTGTGAGTATATATAATATATACATATAGCTCACCCATTGCTACTTAAAGGGTACGTACACTTTTGCAACCATTTTTTATTGTTCTGTTGCATTCAAAATATCAAAGTGAAGCAGCTTTGCTCTTTGATAAAAAAAAATCATCCTACCGTTTTATGTATACAGCTCTTATGCAGATCTATGGGTTTCCTTCGTTGCTAATTACTAAGGAAATATTGTGTATAGTCTGAACCTGCAGTCATGTGTTACTCTCTTTCACCTGCTCCCTTTTCTTGGTAACAGAGTGTATAGGAGGGGGCAGAGGGATGGGAGTACCACATAACTGAAGAATTTGACTGTATAGGGTTTGTATGTAGCCTATGAACTCCATGATGATCTTTGGTTCCACGTTGGTCGCTGTATAATCGTTGGTTGAAGTCGTCGGTAACTTGCAATGACTTTTTCCCCCCCATAAGTCAACACTGAGGTCGCACAATGGTCATAAGTAGCCCATGAATTCAGCGCTACCACTCTGCGTAACTAAAAGTATTTGCAAAGTCCTGAGTGGTGTATAATTGTTATAATAACACACGATCTGTAATATTTGTCGCTGTTGTTTTTGTTTTATTACTTTATATCAGGTTTTTAATCTTAAGTATAACATTTTTTATTTACTTCTATGATATAAAATAACCCGGCAGAATATAACCTGTATTGTTATCATTGCAGCTATGTTGAGCAGGCTGTTTATGATTGTTTTGTTTTTTTTGCATAATTCAATAGCAAATATGTAATTGGGGTAACATGGCATGTCACTCCCCATTCCCGGCCTGCAGACCAGGGCCGGCCTTAGGGGTGTGCGACCTGTGCGAGGGTACAGGGCACTGCACCCTCCCACCATGTAGGGGGAGCCACTGGGCTCTGCCTCTACTCTGTCCTCTGCTCTTAGTGGAGGAAACAAGAGCCGAGGAGGAAGAGCAGAGGAGGAAGCTCCGCCCACAGCCCGTCCTGCAAGAAACCTGTGCAGCAAGGAGAGATGGTAAGTGTCTACGTGTGTCTGTGTTTGCGTGTGTATATGTTCCAGTATGTGTGTGTGTGTGTGTGTGTGTGTATATATATATATATATATGTCTCTTTGTAAGTATGTGTTCATTTTATTTGTTCTACTTTAATACTGAAGATATCTGTACTGATATTCTATGCTGCCTCTTATATTCTATGCTGTCCCTATATACTATGCTGACCTCTTTATATTATGCTGCCCCTTATATGTTATGCTGCCCCCTATATACTATGCTGCCCCTTATATATCTGTGCGTGTGTGTGTGGTTATAGTTATCACTGTGTTATCTGTGGTGTTACATAGTACTGTAGATAACATCTACTGCATCATCTGTACTCAGAGAGTTATCACTGTGTGTTATCTGTGGTGTTACATGGGACTGCATCTACTACATTATCTGTACTCAGAGAGTCATCACTGTGTGTTATCTGAGGTGTTACATAGGACTACAGGTAACATCTACTACATTATCTGTACTCAGAGAGTTATCACTGTGTTATCTGAGGTGTTACATAGGACTGCAGGTAATGTCTACTACATTATCTGTACTCAGAGAGTTATCAATATGTTATCTGTGGTGTTACATAGGACTGGAGGTAATGTCTACTACATTATCTGTACTCAGAGAGTTATCACTGTGTTATCTGTGGTGTTACATAGGACTGCAGGTAATGTCTACTACATTATTTGTACTCAGAGAGTTATCACTGTGTTATCTGTGGTGTTACAGGTGAAATCTACATTATCTGCACTGTGTATATATGTGCCTGTGTGGGTATGTATGGTCTGTATGTGAATGTGTCTTTGTGCTTGTATATATGTGCCTTTTATGTATTTGTATATGTTCCTGTCTGTGTATTTGTGTGTGTGTGCGTGTGTGCCTGTATATACAGTATGTGTATGTATGTCTATATATTTACCTTTATGTATGTATATATTCCAGAATGTGTGTATATATATTTACCTGTATGTCTAAATATCTGCCTTTATGTATGTACAGTATTTATATTCCAGTATGTGTGTGTCTATATATGTGGTTCATTTTTTTATTTATGGCGGGCAGAAATAGAGAGTCCCGCACACGGCACCATCCAACCTAAGGCCGGCCCTGTGCAGACTATCTGTAAATTTTCAGAAACCTTCTCAAGGCCCTCAGAAATCCTTCTAGAGTAATGCAATTCTTAGTAGACAGGGAGAAGGGGGATGCAGCTACAGTATCTTTCCCTCACTTCAGCCATGACTAAGGACGCTTGGAGCGTCTGAAACGCGTAGGCTCTCTATCTACCACTACCACAATTTTTTCTCCACTATATCAGGATGTCACACCGTGCTCTTTATTCCTGATTTTAACCTGCCAAACATACTGGCCCATTAAACTTGGAAATAGTTCTTCCATTTTAAAATAACTGTCCGTGCTGGATTCAACCCCATTTTTTCTAGTCTCGTCTAATGTGTGCCGACACAAGGATCCGTGCATGAACTTTCCTAGAAATACATCTGCATATCAAGGTGAGCTGGAGGTGCTTCTCTTATCTATCTGTGTATATCTTTCCCTCAGTCAGACTGCATGCTGTGAGAGGGGAGGAGGAGCTGCAGGAGGAGACATATGATTTCACAGAACACCAGGCAGAGACTACCCACTCAATAAACATGGAGAGAGAAAATGTACATTTACAGAAACCATCAGCAGGAAGGATAAAGACATAAAATAAGTAACACAACATTTTTCTCTGCACTACATCGGATACATATCAACAGCCGACTATTGAGCTCCTTTGCTATAACCCAATGGGAGTATTTCATGGAAGTACAGCCAAATTGGGACTTAAGATTAGAGACTTTGTGGGGACAGATAGGAAGCAAACTCCAGGTGAACGATTAATATTTGGCTGGAGTTACTTTTCATCATATCTATGATTATACTTAAACTCATGTTCATCTACACAGCCATTTTTATGTGTAAAACAAAGCACTTTTGCAAATAGTCTTCATTTTGTGTTTACAGCTCATATGCAGACAAATGTGTCTCCATGGTAACAAAGAGGACGCAATCCTTGCGTAGGCTTATCTCATAGTCACATTCCCTATTATCTTTCCTCCACTTCTTCCTAACATACATTTGATAGAAGAGCAAAAAGAGAGGACAGATGGATGAGAGTATGACTGCAGAAGGAGACTACGCAGGGCTTGTTTGTAGTCTGTTACCATGGAAATGCATAGGCGCTGTAGACACAAAATGGTGGTGGATTTTTATTGAAGATTATTTACAAGATTGCTCCATTTTTTATTTTCAGTTGCAGTGGAGTGATAAAAAAAAGAAAATCATTGCGAACTGGACACATCCTTATGTGATTAGTGTAAAAAAATTAATCTTGATCGTACCAATTACTGTGAGGTTTTTACCACTGTCCATTTTTTTTATCTTCTGCTGTCTTAGGCAAGGGCTACACGGCAACTTTGACTTCGACACAGGTCACATGGCCAAAGATCGCTGTGTTATTGCAGTAATGAAAATTCATGTTGCCGCGCTGCGACTCGCAACCTACAGATCGTAACGTGGCCACATTCACTTTCGTTAATGTGATGCAGCCAGCACTGCGATAACGCAGCGATCTTTGGCAGTGCAACCTGTGTCGGGGCCAAAGTCGCCATGTGGCCCTGCCTCTACAACCTCACCGTTCTGGGCCATGCTTGATTATTATAATCAACATATTTTTCTGGAAAATCTGTTCACAGACCTTTTTGTTTTGGAGTAATGCTATGATGATTTGGTTCTCTCTTTGTCAGTGTTTGATATTCATGTGGACACTCTATGCTGTCTAATTAGTGTGGGATATATATACACACTACCGTTCAAAAGTTTAGGGTCACTTAGAAATTTCCTTATTTTTTAAAGAAAAGCACAGTTTTTTTCAATGAAGATAACATTAAATGAATAAGAAATACACTCTATACATTGTTAATGTGCTAAATGACTATTCTAGCTGCAAACGTCTGGTTTTTAATGCAATATCTACATAGGTGTATAGAGGCCCATTTCCAGCAACCATCACTCCAGTGTTCTAATGCTACATTGTGTTTGCTAACTGTGTTAGAAGGCTAATGGATGATTAGAAAACACTTGAAACCCCTTGTGCAATTATGTTAGCACCGCTGTAAACAGTTTTGCTGTTTAGAGGAACTATAAAACTGACCTTCCTTTGAGCTAGTTGAGAATCTGGAGCATTACATTTGTGGGTTGGATTAAACTCTCAAAATGGCTAGAAAAAGAGAGCTTTCATGTGAAACTCGACAGTCTATTCTTGTTCTTAGAAATTAAGGCTATTCCATGCGAGAAATTGCCAAGAAACTGAAGATTTCCTACAACGGTGTGTACTACTCCCTTCAGAGGACAGCACAAACAGGCTCTAACCATAGTAGAAAGAAATGTGGGAGGCCCCGCTGCACAACTGAGCAACAAGACAAGTACATTAGAGTCTCTAGTTTGAGAAATAGACGCCTCATAGGTCCTCAACTGGCAGCTTCATTAAATAGTACCCGCAAAACACCAGTGTCAACGTCTACGGTGAAGAGGCGACTCCGGGATGCTGGCCTTCAGGGCAGAGTGGCAAAGAAAAAGCCATATCTGAGACTGGCTAATAAAAGGAAAAGACTAATATGGGCAAAAACACACAGACATTGGACAGAGGAAGATTGGAAAAAAGTGTTATGGACAGACGAATTGAAGTTTGAGGTGTTTGGATCACACAGAAGAACATTTGTGAGACGCAGAACAACTGAAAAGATGCTGGAAGAGTGCCTGACGCCATCTGTCAAGCATGGTGGAGGTCATGTGATGGTCTGGGGTTGCTTTGGTGCTGGTAAAGTGGGAGATTTGTACAAGGTAAAAGGGATTTTGAATAAGGAAGGCTATCACTCCGCAACGCCATGCCATACCCTGTGGACAGCGCTTTATTGGAGCCAATTTAATCCAACAACAGGACAATGACCCAAAGCACACCTCCAAATGATGCAAGAACTATTTAGGGAAGAAGCCGGCAGCTGGTATTCTACCTGTAATGGAGTGGCCAGCGCAGTCACCAGATCTCAACCCCATAGAGCTGTTGTGGGAGCAGCTTGACCGTATGTTACGCAAGAAGTGCCCATCAAGCCAATCCAACTTGTGGGAGGGGCTTCTGGAAGCATGGGGGGAAATTTCTCGCGATTACCTCAGCAAATTAACAGCTAGAATGCCAAAGGTCTGCAATGCTGGAATTGCTGCAAATGGAGAATTCCAAGACGAAAGTAAAGTTTGAAGGAGAAAATTATTATTTCAAATAAAAATCATTATTTCTAACCTTGTCAATGTCTGGACTATATTTTCTAGTCATTTTGCAACTCATTTGATAAATATAAGTGTGAGTTTTCATGGAAAACACAAAACTTTTGAACGGTAGTGTATATATATATATCAAATTGTCACAACCATCCCTCAAGAAAAAACAACTGATTGACATTCATTTACTTCTTAGGCAGATGGTGCCGCTGACGGCTGCTGACACATTAGGTTTTGGACACGGGATATCTTTTTGGAGACCCCCTGAGTTCAAACAACCCCCCTCTCCACAGGGATGTGTTTCTGAGGTGTATACAGTTTCCAGTGATTTTACCTTTATCCTCTTATTATTATTACTGTGATATGAAGCAGATGGTGACCGCTGATGTGTACTTTCAGTTGACAAGAAAGCAGGCACTTTGAACTGCTAGCTCTTTAGACAAGTGTGATAATTACAATTTATTCTATATTTATCAGGCGAATGGCGGGTGGGGGGGGGGGTAGTGGTCTGATGTATATTCCTTAACATAATTAACAAGCTGTAAATGGAGATTCTCCAGTATCCCAAACAGCTTAAGTATTGAGACGCCGAGCTTGGTCTTCTTTACAAATTTCTGTAATTTTTCATTAATTTACAGCCTCATCTCATATCAAGACATGACAGAAACTTGAAGCCAAAGTCTTGTCCAATAGACACATTCAGTGAGAACATAAATGGCTTTGTAGGACTTCCATGAACTGTGTAGGGCAAGTTGGCCTTTAACTTTAGGGAGTATCCATTGACTATAGCCAGCCATTTGACCAATGATGATCATTCATTATACTTGAGTTAACATTGTAATAGTGGACGTAAAAGGGGCCCCTAAATGAATAAAGGGGTCCCTCCCCTACTGACTTTTAGTCTTTCCAACCCACCATAGGCATAATCTGAAACTGTTGGTAGAACATCTATACCTTGGTCTACCATCTAATTGCTGATGACCTCACATTAAGTCATATGTAATTACATACTTCTATACAGGTTCTACAGACAATATCTGGACAGTAAGAAAGTTATGTATGGCATGATAACATCATAGTACCATTGGCGTCCTATATAGTTGTGCCTCCATATTGGCAATATTAAGTGTTGGTCTGAGAACAATCTAGGAGCAATGGCCTGAATGTGGCCACCACCTCTTCTACCCCTATAGCTACACCAAAGCTTCCCCATTCCCCCTTGTAGGGAATAGGGTGGCATGAGCCCCGGGATAGTTCCTCCTTGTTCTGGGTCACTAGTAGATTATCTGATCAGACTAAAACTGCGCACTGAGAAAGAACTCGCCTAAGCCTTACCCAATCTCCTCTCCACAGGCTCCCCGGTGCCCACAAAGGCCGCCTCTATGGAATATTCACCCTTGATGTAGGGATGGTCATGACTGACTTGCCACCAATCAGATTGTATTCAATATCAGAATATACATCCGATAACACCGATTTTCTATCTAAAAAAATAGAGGGGAGAAAGCGGTGTCATTAACCATTTCATAGAAAATAGGGCCCTGGGCAAGTAGCCCCCACTTGCCATTTTTTAGACAGTATTTCTTGTCATTTCAACCAACATAACACTGCTATATAGTACCAAGATAATATAGTCCTGCCATATACAGCCTACATAATGCCATTATAGTACTACAAAATATAGGCCTGTCATCTACAGCCCACATAATACCGGTATATTGTACCAAGATAACATAGTCCTGCCATATACAGCCCACATAGTAATGCTATATAGTACCAAGATAATATAGCCCTGCCGTATACAGCCCACATAATACCACCACAGAGTCCCAAGATCATATATTCCTGCCATATACAGCCCACATAATACCGCCATATGTTACAAAGGCAAAATATTTCTGCCATTTACAGTCCACTTAATAACACTATATAGTACTAAGATAATATAGTCCTGCCATATACAGCCCACATAACACCATTATAGAGTACCAAGATAATATATTCCTGCCATATACAGCCTACATAATATCACTATATAGTACCAAGATAATATAGTCCTCCCATATGTAGCCTACATACCACCACCATATAGTACCAAGATAATATAGTCCTGCCATATACAGCCCACATAACACCACCACAGAGTCCCAAGATAATATATTCCTGCCATATACAGCCCACTTAATAACACTATATAGTACCAAGATAATATAGTCCTCCCATATATAGTCCACATAATACTGCCACAGAGTCCCAAGATAATATATTCCTGCTATATACAGCCCACATAATATCACTATATAGTCCCAACATAATATATTCCTGCTATATACAGCCCACATAATACCGCCACAGAGTCCCAAGATAATATATTCCTGCCATATACAGCCCACTTAATAACACTATATAGTACCAAGATAATATAGTCCTGCCATATACAGCCCACATAATACCACCACAGAGTCCCAAGATAATATATTCCTGCCATATACAGCCCACTTAATAACACTATATAGTACCAAGATAATATAGTCCTCCCATATATAGTCCACATAATACTGCCACAGAGTCCCAAGATAATATATTCCTGCTATATACAGCCCACATAATATCACTATATAGTCCCAACATAATATATTCCTGCTATATACAGCCCACATAATACCGCCACAGAGTCCCAAGATAATATATTCCTGCCATATACAGCCCACTTAATAACACTATATAGTACCAAGATAATATAGTCCTCCCATATACAGTCCACATAATACTGCCACAGAGTCCCAAGATAATATATTCCTGCCATATACAGCCCACATAATACCGCCACAGAGTCCCAAGATAATATATTCCTGCTATATACAGCCCACTTAATAACACTAAATAGTACCAAGATAATATAGTCCTCCCATATACAGTCCACATAATACTGCCATATGCTACAAAGATAATATATTCCTGCCAAATACAGCCTACTTAATACCACCATATGGTACCAAGATAATATAGTCCTGCCATATACAGCTCCATATCATGCCACCATATAGTACTCTTTTAAAGAGCCCACATATGCTGCCACCTAGTTCCCATATAATACTACAATTCAATTTCTAAGTAATACCGTCATACACTGCAAAATAATAAAAGGGGGTTTTACTTTGCTCCTGGGGCTCTTATCCTTGGGGAGTGAGTAGGAAATTGAAATGCTGAGCAATTGCCACCACCTAAAATGGCGCTGCATTTAGCCCTCAGACCTGTGCTTCTGGAAGTCTATTAATGAACCCCAAAACTCCAGATGAGCAGAGATATACGTCTCAATGCAAAACCTATATTAGGGCCCCTCACATATCATGTGGCATTAATATTACTGGTATTGTCTTATGTGGCAGAAGGGCAATTGGACCCCCTCAGACACCAGTGCCCGGGTGCAACTATTGTTTGTGCAGGCCCCTATAACTACGACCCTGGGTCTCTCCTATATACAGGGGGGTTGCAATGTATGGAATTACAAGCAGTGGCAGAGAGAACTGGATTTGCATTTTGTTTAATAAAACGTGACCATCCTCAGAAGGTAATGCTACATTTGTGGTGGCAATCTATGGGGGACCTCCTGGTATATGACTTTAAATATAAGACTAGTTCCAAACATGGGTTTCAAGATGTTCATACTTTGTGCATCTGGCAACAATGCAATAGATAAAGTGCACGTATTCCTTTTCATGAGCGCACATGGTATTCATATAGAAACACACAGATAGGACGGGGTCTTCTGAGAACATCCACATCTCCAGTTCTTCATGCTCTTCAAGACCAGTTAGCCAGAGGAGAAAAAAGCACAGCTGTCCTCTGTTGATAAAACATCAGACATTTCAGTGGTTGTGAGAAGAGTTGCGGTCATTTAACCTCTCCAGACGGCACGTGGCTGATAGAATCCTTTCTTGGCAGGAAGCCACGTTTGAATGAGAAGAAAAAAACCTAGACGGCACCTTTGTTTCTTATGAGAGACACCTGGATAGCACCATGTAAAACCTCATAGAACTAGAGCGAGACGCCAACTGATGCCTCAGCAAGTGTAATATTTCTTGTGTGAATACAACGTGCCCATAATCCCCTGCAGTGCAAAAAACGGGAATGGAAAACAAAAAGAAAGGCTGTATGGAATCGGTTTTTGCACTGCAGGGGATTATGGGTAATTTTTTAAATGATGGTAGTCGTTGTAGCTTTTTCCATCGTGATCGGATGGTCACTTTTCATGTTGATTAGATTAATCTGTATCTATATGGGATACTACCCTGTTCCAAATTTATATGGGATAAAATCCTTTTAAGCCGGGTTACAGGGGATCTGGTATCAAATAATCCGTATTATCGAAAGGTCACAGGAAATTATGATTGTCATGATTTCTGGATTATCAGATGGTGATATAAAGGATGTAAACTGTTTAAAATGGATCCTGAGGACCATTATATCAGAGCTGTTCTCAAGATTAGGCTCAGTCTAAATCCCATATAAATGGGAAGCCCTGGGGCCCAGTTGTAAATGGGCTCTAACTTATAAAAGTCCGTGGATGGGGGTGATACTACCCAACCTCCGCAATGGTGCTGATCTTAGGAAGTGGAGAAGATGCTTGGCATCTAGGTGAGGGTATACACAGGAGATGGGGAGGGTGCTTAGAAGAGTACAAGCCAATCAGAGACCAACATAAAAATGGGCCCCCCTTTATGGTGCTGAGTTTTGCCACCCAGAATGGTGATTGTGCCCTTTTCATGAACCTTGGGTCAATTATCTGCGCCCTTGTTCCTCTAGGGAAGGGGGTCCTGTTTAGGTTCTTGCCACCCAGTATCAAAGGAGAATGTATCAACCGGTGCTGGGCCCCTTTGCTCCAAGGCCCCATGTTATGCATGCCCTTATGGCAAATGACACACACCAAAAATGGGGGCTTACTTTTGATTTTTCTTTCCTCCTCCTTATGTGTCCCTTATTTATTTGTTCATTTTTTTTATTTAGTCCCAATGCCCTTTGGTCCATGCAATAAAAAATATCAGGGAAATGTTGAAAAATTGTTCCAAATTGTACCCTTTAGATACTGATAGACAATCCGTCTGATGGAAATTTTGCCCAAATTTTGGAGGTGACTTATACGAACATGAATATTTTTTTTCCATTGATTCTCAGAGATAAATTAACTGTTTGAAATTTCAACAATGAAACAATGAATGGAGATAACGCAGATTCAAGGATGCGGAAATGCGTGTTATATATGACCCTTCTGTTCTCGCACGGCGCTGTTTGTGGGTGTCTGTATATTGTCAGATCTCGCAATGTTGGGGGGGTATCTCTCCTTTTAGGTTTGTATCACACATAAGCAGCCTGATTAAAGAGCTTTTTTCTCTACATTCGTTTGCACAGATGCTTACAGGCAGGATAGGAAGCCTTTGATGCAGCACTTCAGAGAGCGTGCTTCCTGGGCTTGGCATATACATGTATTAACTGTACTGTCGTGTCTCTGCCCCAATTTTTCCGGGACTCCATGTCTGCCAGATAACAACTTTCATATAGTAAAGTATAATATAAAAACCAGCCTACAAAATATCTGCATGTTACTCAAACCACTAATTATTCTAATGGATAAGGCATTTTTGGAAATAATTTGTGAAAAGCAGATCGAAAGGAGTACAAACCAGTCAATGGGTGGCATGGTGGCACAATATATAACTGCTTTGAAACATATAGAGGCAATCTCATTGATTACGACCAGGCAATGGCATACCTACCATAGAGGCAGTGGCATAGTTAAAAGATTCATACCTGGCTCTGGTGTTTGAAGACCCCTAAAGTGCTTTCAATTGCTCACGATAACTAGGGGTACCTGGTACAGATTTTACACCTGGGTGAGACGTTTCGCGCTATGCCTGGCGCTAAAATGTACATCACCCAAGTGCAGATGCTGATGCTAGAGTTGGAGTTAAAGGAATTATCAAAAGATGGGGGTCTCCAGACCAGGACCCTCATCTCTTAGCTGCAAAAGATTGTCTTTCACCCTGGAGGACCCGGCACATCCATGCATTACACATACTGCCCATTGATTTGAATGTGAACAGTGTAATTCTTTATTTCTCCTGTGGAGGCACTGCAGAAAAACTTGTACACTCACTGCCATGAGGCGTTGCAGCAGCAGGACATCCCAAGATCAGCTTATTGTCAAAGGTCTCTGCTCACAATAAGGGCACAGGTAAATATATACTAAGCTGCTCTGACGACCCAATACATCCATAAAACTGAGTCCAATAGTACTGATGGTGTCCTATAATCCACCTTGAGGAAAAGTTAAAACACAAAGGTACTGGTGCAGCAGTAGCACTCTATTTGTCGTCACCTCTATAGTAGGCTTATTGGAAAACATCGGAGGAAGCCAGGGACGGCTGTAGAACTACAAAGCCCAGCCATCATTGACAACTGCTGCACCAGTATATATTTATATATTATATATTTATAATATATATTTATCTGTGTATATTTTGAAAAGAGTTCTTTGGGACTACACTTAGGCCCAGTTCACACAGAGTTTTTTTTTGGCACTAGTTTTGACGCGGAAACCGCGCAAAGAACATCTGAAATCGCTACCTGTTTATTTCAATGGGAGGCGGAGGTGACATGCTCTTTCTTCCCGAATTTCCATCTCTGAACTCCCATTGAAATCCATGGGAAGCAGAGAAAGCGTATTTCGCTGCAAAAACGCAGCAAAAAATGCCACCAATAAAGGTAAAGGCAGGTCAAAATCTGCCTCAAAATTCCTGAAGGACAGCAGCCATGTTTTTCTAAACCTAGACAACCCCTTCATAGGATTTGTGTAACCAATCAGAATTCAGCCCTCATGCTGTATATGGATAAAACTTCACGAGAAAACTGCAGGACCTGCTTTATTTAGGGATCTGTGTTGGACTCCAGGATACAGTACTCGCCAATCTGAATTATTTTTTGTCGGGGATGGGCTCATATTTTTGTATTCATCTGGATTTCCCCCTTTAAATCCTTAAATACCGTTTCTTGTCTCGACCAATTCAGTTCTGAGTTCCTGTTTCTATCTTTTGTTTTATGGCGCATAATATTTTATCTTTCTGTTACGATGTCCTTTTATTCACTGTTCCATGATAAAGAATTACTGCCCCTACTTAAATAAATGTCACCAGCATTGACTTATCACCTCTGAAGGTGCACAAAAGTTGCAGATGTAGCAGAGCTGATTTTTTATTTTATTTAACCCTTTAGGGCTGAACTGTTTGTGCATCAGGATAACTCTTCGACTTTAAGCTTTTTTTGTAGTCATTTTTGTTTGTTGCAACATAAAACAAAATGATACATTTATTTCTCATTTCAAATTGGCTTCTTTTACCATTTTATGTTTTATCCCAGGCTTCACCTTCCATTAAAATAAATCAAAGTACAGGTGTAGCCATCTTTATCATAAGAAGTAGTGTCCCATTGCATGCTGTATTATGCAGGTAATGCTTTTCGGGGAGGATAAGGCGCCATATAGTGTCACATGGATTTCTTACGGCTTCTTAATATGGAATAGTAGCGACCCAGTGTAGCCTTTGAAAAGAAGAACGTGGGTGAGAACTAGTGGCATACATTAAAGATTGGGGACCCCAAAGCAAAGATCATAACGGACCCCCCTTTCATGGTGCCAGGTTTCTTTTGGTGCCAGACTGATGTTTGTTTTCTCCACCACCCCCTTGGACCAATTTCTCAACCCCTTTGCTTGCTAACAATGCAGTTCCCCTGTTGAGAGGTGTCCTGCATAAGTCCTTGCCATCCAGTATTAAAGGAGATGGGTAACCAGGGCTTGACCCCTCTTTTAGGAAACGTCCATCCCTTTAAGATTGCCGTTACTACTAGTCTAGCTTCTGGGCGATTCTGGTTTTAGTTGCAGAGCCTATTCCATTTCTCTGTCTTTCTTCCTATCAGATTGAAGGGTGGAGGATTTAAATCTGGTTTGGTTCTGTTATATTTGATTGTGATTCTCCTTATTTGCATGTGTTTGATCAAGCTCCTGATTATACCCTGTACCTTTGACTATTTTAACTTTTGGAACGGGACCTCGGCTTGTCTCTGGATTTAACCCTTGCTTACTGATTTGGACTTTTTGCTCCTGGCTGGTTTTGACCTCTGCAATTCATTATATCCTCTAGCTTTGAGATTTGGACTTTCTGTTTACCGTCTGGCTTTCTTGTTATCTGTTCTAGTTTTGCCTGCATTGCACCTCTTGTCCAACACTGAATTCTGTTAAAGCAACCTGGGTTCTGTGCAACCAAATCCAACCTGCCTTGCGGTGGGCTCCGGTGAAGACCATGGAGTAGCCTTAGACTCTGCTGATCAGAGTTATGACGGATTTGAGGTAGCGGATTACTTGCATTCTTGTTCCAGACTGTCTCCAGCTACTTTTGAGGAATCGTTCAAATAGCAATTCCATCAACTTTCACACTGGGAATTGCTCAGCTAGTAATTCCATAACACCCTCTTTCCAGGAGCCTTATAGCAGCAGCCTGGTTTGCCTCTATGGTGTGTACTTCATGAGAACTTATTATTTGGGCAGAGTCCTCTTGTTACAGTCATTGTTACAAATGACAAGCTCAGCTCTGCTATATCATTGAATGCTAAAATTATAGTTTTCAGTTTATAGGAATCAAGGTGGAAATTGTATGCGCCACCCACATAAAGTAACACACAATTCCCTCCATGTTCTTTACCTATAATAAGAGTAACGTAAAGTATATTTATCAGTTGAAGATCTCGGAGAAGTGTTGAGATTCTCTGCACTTTAGCATATAGTTTTAAAATCACAATTTATGGAAAATTATTCAAAATTTCACCCTTTAATCTATCTCTAAAACAATTTTCTCTGCTCTTAAAATGTTCTAAAGTAGCACTTACTGCAATGTGGTGTGACACGGGGGATGTGATTTATAATTGGGTAAATGCTCCATTACTAAATAGTCATATTACCATTCCATTTTCTCACGTCAAAAACGTATAATCCCCTTTTTACCAGTCTTTATGATATATCTATATTATCTGTGTGCTCGAAAGTCAAAAGTTATCCTGTTTCACATGGGGCAGGGCCAACAATATTATATCTGTATCAGTGCTGGGGTTTATACATATTGGCTTTTTTTGTCCATTTTTAATTTTTATTATTTTTATCTGTTATTAGACGTTTTTGCTTTAATTTTGCTTTTTATTTTTTATTTGCTTTCATTTGCTTTTTTTATTCTTATTTATTGGCTTTTATGTTACACTTTTTACAGAGGTTCTAAATATACTGACACTTTATATACACACTATATAAACACTACATATATAATTTTTTTATATTTATATATATTACTTTATTTTATATATATATATATATATATATATATATATATATATATATATATATATATATATATACACTTTGATGGGATGCATACACCAAACGAGGGCTGACTCATGCAATAAAATGGTCAGAGTCTCCTGAGCTCCGTCTCACATATTTTACCCCATAATATACTCCGTTCAGGCATAACATGAAAAACACTAACAGGTGATGTGAATGATGATCTGGTTACAATGGCGTCTGACATGGGGTGGAATATATTAGGCAGCAGGTGAACCGTCAGTTCTTGAGGTTGATGCGTTGGATGCAGGAAAATGGTCAAGTGTAAGGATCCAAACAACTTTAACAAGGGCCAAATTGTGATGTCTAGACGACTAGGTCAGAGCATCTTCAAAACGTCAGGTCTTGTAGGGTGTTCCCAGTATGCAGAGGTTATTACCTACCAAAAGTGATCCAAGCAAGGACAACCGGTGACACGGCAACAATGTCATGGGCGCCCAAGTCTCATTGATGCACATGAGGAGCGAAGGCTAGCCCGTCTGAGAAAGTTCCTGCTGGCTATGATAGAAAGGTGTCAGAACACACAGAGCATCGCAGCTTGTTGTGTGTGGGGCTGCACAGCAACAGACCGGTCAGAGTCTCCATGCTGATGCCTGTCCAACGCCAGAGGAGCCTACAATGGGCACGTGAGCATCAGAACTGGACAATGGAGCAATGGAAGAAGGTGCCTGGTCTGATGAATCACGTTTTCTCTTACTTGATGTGGGCGGCCAGTTGGGTGTGCGTAACTTACCTGGGGAAAAGATGGCACCTGGATGTACTATGGGAAGAAGACAAGCCGGCAAAGACAGTGTGATGATCTTGGCAATGTTCTGCTGGGAAACCTTGGCTCCTTGCATTCTTGTGGATGTGACACGTACCACCAACCTAAACATTGTTGTAGGCCAAGTACGCCCTTCATGGTAATGGTATTCCCTAATGCTACTGCCCTCTTTCAGCAGAATAATGTCCCTACCACACTGCAAAAATTGCTCAGGAATGGTCTGAGGAACATAAAGTTCAAGGTGTTGACTTATCTCCAAATTCCCCAGATCTCAATCCGATCGACCATCTGTGTAGTGATGCTGGTTCTCGGGTGAGGAACGCAGTAAGCGAGGCAACAACACAGTTCACAGTAAAAGTCAATAGTAATCCAAAGTTTGTCACACTTCAAGAAGTTGTACTGCAGCAAGCTGAAATAAGAAATAGCTGTAATTTGGTTGACAGAGCCTAAATTTGGGTACAGAGTCTAAGAAATCTCCTGGTCTTCACCCTTATTCCCAGCAAGGGGGTGCAGGAGGATTCCAAGGTCGCTGTCCCCGTGACAGTCCACAATGGACAGCTGGACTGCAGGTGACGGAGTGCAATGGAGAGATCAGCTGTAGTTAGACTAATGCAAAGTTCGGTACACAGAAGAGCGATAAAGATAAAGCACAGGGAACCTGGATACCTGACAAATCAGAATACTCAGGGAAAGACAGTACAGACCGGTGGGTAGTTATAGGGCAGGAACCACAGTGATTGACCACCGAGCAGGTGCAATCCATAACGAACTTCTAAGGGCAGCAAACAAATGGCTGAGGCAAAGAAAGACCACGCAAGGGTCTCTATAGCACAGTTGTCAAGGCCGCAAAGCAAGACAGGGGAGACTAGAGTTCAATTGCTAGAAGGTAAGGTTCTTGCAATCTGGGGGATGTGCTGGAAAAACAAGTCAGATCCATCAAGGCCCCACCTTGCAAATTAAAGAGTCTGCTGCCATTGATTTAATGCCAGAAACCAGCTTTATAGCAGTCAGGACACCATTTTTACTGATACCGAGCTCCAAATCCTCTGCATAGCCATAGAGTTAAATGGAAAAATTATCTTTGCCTGCAGCCACCACTAGGGGGAGCTTACTGTATGAATATTGAGTTCAATGTATATGTCGTATACTTTATAGCAGACTGGGGGACGTCATGAAATAAAACATTATGAAACATCCGGTAGTTTATCAGATGCTGGATTATTGGAAGTGTATTGTATGCATTTCTAGCTAAATATTCTTGTGAATTAACTAAAAAAATGTAGAAATTGTGATCCATTCCTCCACAGGCTGAAATTGCTTCCTAAATTCGCCTATTTACATTGCAGCTATAAATTCCAGTTAGGTGCCACTAATAAATCATTCAGAATATATTTATTAAGTTTTATTAGTACAAATTAAATAATCACCTCTTAATTACTGCACAAACCTCTTATGTTTTCAGCGCATGACATGAATTTCTTATTAAAGTATCTGGAACTTTTGCTCCTCAGATATCACTACGGCTGGCTCAGGTTCGATCAACATTCCATTTTTTTCCATTTATAGGAAACCTGAAGCCACAATATTTGTTAGCTGCAAACCAATCGTACAGCAACCAAACAGCATATTTGCCAAAAAAGTATAAGTGAGTGTGGTAATCATAAAAAAGTTGGTGCTCTGGAATAATAATGTAGTGCTCTGAGATAATAAGGTAGTGCCTGAGATAATAAGGTAGTGTTCTGAGATAATAAGGTAGTGCCTGAGATAATAAGGTAGTGCCTGAGATAATAAGGTAGTGTCTGAGATAATAAGGTAGTGCTCTGAGATAATAAGGTAGTGCCTGATATAATAAGGTAGTGCACTGAGATAATAAGGTAGTGCTCTGAGATAATAAGGTAGTGTCTGAGAAAATAAGGTAGTGCGCTGAGATAATAAGGTAGTGCCTGAGATAATAAGGTAGTGCTTTGAGATAATAAGGTAGCGCTCTGAGATAATAAAGTAGTGCCTGAGATAATAAGGTAGTGCCTGAGATAATAAGCTAGTGCCTGAGATAATAAGGTAGTGCCTGAGATAATAAGGTAGTGTTCTAAGATAATAAGGTAGTGTCTGAGATAATAAGGTAGTGCTCTGAGATAATAAGGTAGTGCCTGAGATAATAAGGTAGTGCTCTGAGATAATAAGGTAGTGCCTGAGATAATAAGGTAGCGCTCTGAGATAATAAGGTAGCGCTCTGAGATAATAAGGTAGTGCCTGAGATAATAAGGTAGCGCTCTGAGATAATAAGGTAGCACTCTGAGATAATAAGGTGGTGCTCTGAGATAATAAGGTAGTGCCTGAGATAATAAAGTAGTGCCTGAGATAATAAGGTAATGCTCTGAGATAATAAGGTAGTGCCTAAGATAATAAGTTAGTGATATAAGATATCAATGGTTTAGGATAAGTCAGTTCTTTGAGATAATAAGACAGTGCTATAAGATGACACGTCAGTGCCAGTACACTGAAATAAAAAAGACATTGTTATTATATAGTACGTCAATGTCTTGGGATAATAAGTTAATACTCTGAGATAATAAGTTATTGCTATAAGATAATGCTGGATTTCCAAAGGGGACACCACTAATGACAACCATTTCACTCACCTGGCTTTCCCATATGTACAAATCTTTGACTCTCAACTAATAGGACATTTGTCAGCCCCACCCACTTTTTCACAAAAAAAATACCAAAAACACCCCTGTTATTGCAACTTTGTATAAACTCCATCCCATTTGTGGTCCAGTTTGCAGGACAGTTCATTGAAAACAGAACTGCTGGCCGGTAGATTGTTAAACCTTCATTACACATCATTTCACCCCCCCCCCCTGGTTCCCTCTTTTCAAAAGCTTTCTCTGTGTGTCAGTCTTCACTGTCATTCTAACATTCTATTCATGAACCAGGAAGATCAGGCTGAACACTGCTATAGATTCAGACCATATAAGGGATTACGGTGTAGTCTATCATTGTGTATTTTAATAGTAAAATTAATATTTGAATGCAATTACCATCAGTAAACGCAGCCTCTTGGAATATCAAAATGGTCTTTATATGATCAAACTCCTTCAAACTTATACATATCTTTTCAAATACAATCTTATTGGAGATAAATTAGGATCGAAAGACATTTATTTCACAGGTCAATTACCACGCTGATCAATTGCCACGCTGATCGATTGCCACGCTGATCAATTGCCACGCTGATCAATTACCATACTATTACCCAGAGCAGTATAGGACCAACTCCAGGTTGGCAGAAGAGACAGCTCATCCTTTCTATTACTGTCTGCTCCCTTTTATTCCGGAAAATGAATGAATTTCTGCCTGTCGGGTTGCGCCATTTATAATAAATGCTTTCCGTTTCTCAGCTTAGGTAGATGGAGTTTATGTTTGTTATAATGAAGGAAGAGCGGCGTGCAACACTTATGAATTTATGAGTGATTTACATCTGCCTCTAAAGTTCATAAATGAAATGGTGGAGAAGCAGATGCTTCATTCCTTGACTGTGTCGTGTCTGCACATACTGATGGTGAGGAGGAAGCTAGAATGTCCAATAAATCAGGAAAATCTATTCTCCCACTTGTGATTTCCAGCTTGCGTATCCAAGCAGCCTCAACAGTCTTATTGTAAATGGCTTTCTTGAGAAGGTCTTAATGCCTTGTAACATTGTGGCTGTAGTCTCTTGACTTCGAATGAACAGATTCCCATAATAAACGCACGGAGAAAATGTCTCCACACGGAGGGGACGAGAACCGGGAGGAACAGATGGGCGCCTTGGATCTGACCAGCTTATCTAGAAATTATTAGGGCACCGTCGTAGGTTCCAGATAGAGGGCACAGCTTGTTGCTATTGCACATTAATTAATGCAAACAACGGAAGCGCAATCCTTGAGGTGTCTTGTTTCCATGGCAGTAAAGTTATGCAAGATTAAAGTTGTAATAATTTCACCAGCAATTTCTCTGCAATGGAGCATCTGGCTTTTAGGTCACGGTGCTATAGAGGGGACAGTGAGATGTTACTAATGTAATTAATGCTGGTCTTCTCCTCCGAGAGCCCTGGTGGCGTCTTCCCAGGTAGTGGAGGAGTAATGAAATCGTCATGTGTTTAGGTGTGACCCTAGTTGGCTATATACGTGAACGCTCACTAATGTGTATAGGCTTGGTGTCTTAGGATAGCTCTTTTTTACTTAAAGGATAACTCCACCTAAAATACATTCGGCGGCCATGATAAATCCACCATGAATGGTCATTGATCTAGTCTTACAACCACTCTCTTTTTCATCAAAGCTTGACCCCCATGTCCTACTTCTATCCATGTCAGTAGAGTACCGAAAGCTTAGATATAGGGGGTGGTTGGGCAAGATCCTCACATTAGAAGCTCCATTTTTTATCCCTGTTATCTAACAAGAGGGCATATCTACAAGGTCAAAATACATCACCAGTGATCAACAACTCTCCAGTAAGGACCTTACCATACAGTAAGCTATATCTCAGCTTCCTTGATCCTTTTCAATGTGATGGGAGAAGGAGAGTAGATGAATTGGGGTTTACACACTTACAAATTTGGGGCTTAAGTTGGGTCCTAACCGGCAGCATTATGGATATCCTTCCACTCATTATATTTAATATTATTAAATTATTATGCGTATTACAAACATGACTAGGTCAAAATATAACCACGTCTAAGCATGTCCTGCAAGCATTACTTGATCTTTCTGTTTTGGGTAAGAAGCGGTAACATGGACCTGGTCGGAGGTCTACCGGGAGAGACAGGAGGAGAAAAGGTTGAGCTCAGAGAGTCCAAGTGAGTTAGAAACTAAGGGTCTTCTAGGTCCTTGGAAACTCTAACCGAGAGTTCTACTCTAAATCTTAAGTCATGTAATGGATAATGATATTCTCTACCACTGGTTCCCTAACTTTGACATTACAAGATATCCCGGTACCTTGCTCTAACTTGCAAAGAGTTTTTTTCGACCAACTACGATCCCATGAATGAAGAATATAGTTCAATGGCCACTACTGTAGGAGGTCAAAAGTCTGTATAGTGCAATCAGTTTGAGTGAAGAAGGAGGAATAGACCGTCTCCCTTGTTGATACCCGAGATCCCCACACTCTGGGTAAATTCAGCTGATGGACAGTCCAATGGAGCTCCATATGTTCCCCGTTTTACTTACATGATTGTCAATGCCGTTCGGTTGTTATGTAGTCATGGCCATCCCATAGACTACCAGGTGTCTTCAAAGACGTAAGGATATTCAGGGTGGTCATCTGATGCTGACTGGTGGGTGCGCCTAAGAAATATTAAAACTAATATCATGGAGACTCTGAAAGATGAGAACATTTTTAATTTTAATTATATTTCCTTTTAATCCAAGTTAAATTGTGTCAGTTTACAAAAATAATTGGAAGCCATATTGGTTGACAGTAAAATGAAAAATGTGTAAATTAACTTGACATAATTAAAGAGCAAAGGGGGCATTTACCAGACACCATTCTAGGCTCACAGTCATAAAGAACAAAATTCCCACCCAGAGCTTGATATTTTTTGTTTTAAACCCACAGCATGAGAAAGCACTGTCTTCATTAAAAATTCCATTCATGCTTCCCCTAATAGAGGCCATTGTAAAAACAATTGTTTAAAGACAAAAGAAGAGACGGTATCAGTACAACGTGATACAAAATGTAAGTAATTAAGACATGCAAACTATTTTACCAGGAGTCTTGTATGAACAATTTACTATTGGTTTACTGTTTTCTTTCCTGGGTAATAATGCCTTAGCAAAAATTCCAGTAAAACGGGCCGGAGACGTAAAAATTTGCCCCCGATCCGACCAGTATTCCTTTTAGTATATCTTTCACTACAAATTGCCGTGGGATATAACGTAACATTGCTGCGACATTCTTTTTTGCAAAAAGTAGAGACCTAACTGACCCATTATCAGTCAACGGATCCATCAGGATCAGCTACACAGTGGATCCGTCATGACTGCCATAGTTCCGGTAGTAATGGTAGGCTCTGTTCACGCTATTGTTATGGCCTTTTTTTTTACAGGATGCATGAGGGATGATATGGATCCATTATGATCCTTATTAAGACCATTAAAACCCATAAAGCTCCTGTTGGATCTTATTGGACTTATAATGGGTCCTTCGGGTTTATGTATGGGCTAAAAACAGAAACCTGGTGGAAAAGAACTAGCGGAAGTTTAGTACTGCATGGTGATCTTTCGGTTGAGTAGAACCTCAGGGGTCCAAATATGGCCATAAGATGGATGGTAAAAAAAAATGTGGCTGCATTTTGGCTGTCTGACCCTAAAACAGGTAAGTTACATAATTACAAAGCTAGCATCAGGGTAGGAACACACACGGCGTAAACACTGCGAATTTTCCGCAACAGATGCATTGCGGAAAATCCGCAGCGTTTTACAGTAGCAGCAGGCTGGGTGACATTTAAAAAAATCTCGTCCCCACACAGTGGAAAAAAGTCGCCCAAAAAAACGCACATAAATTGACTTGCGGTGCAGTTTCCTCAACCGCAGCATGTCAATTAATGCTGCGGAATCGCAGCTCTTTTGTTGCGGGTTTTCCCCATTGAATTCAAAGAGGTGCTTAAACCCGCAACAAAGTGTTGTGTCTTGCGACATTTGGGGTGGAATCACAGCCGCAAAAATCGCAAGTAAGAAAAAAATAAGTTATACTCACCCACAGTTCCCTGCTTCTTCTCCAGCCCAGCCTCCTGGGATGACGTATCATCCCATGTGACCGCGGCAGCCAATCACAGGCTGCATCGGTCACATGGCCTGCAACATCATCCCAGGAGGCCGGACTACGCGCAGAGAAGAGGGAGGGGGTAAGTATGAGCGTTTTTTTCTTTTTTTTCTGGCACTGCAATTGCACAATGTTTCCGCCCAGAACACACCGTGTGTGTTCCTACCTTTATAGTGTATTTAAAAGAAGACATAAGTTCAACCTTGAGCATTGACCAAATAATAATACAGTGAAAAATAAAATCCTTATTGTCCCCCTGGTGGCAATAGCACAGATGCCTAGATAAACATTCTGCATAGTTACTACCAGGGCTGCCATTGGGGCCAAGTCAAGGGCCCAGTCAATAAAGGGTCCTGCTTTCACCATTCTCACCTGCTGCCCAGTAGTCAACCCCATGGGACCTGCGCAACTCACCCTATATTAAGACTCCATGCACACAACCGTATTTTTCATCAGTAATTACGGACCCATTCATTTCTATTGGCCACGGACAACTTTCAGTATTTTTACGGGTGGGTGTCCGTGCTGAAAAAGTTATAGAACCCGTCCTATTCTTGTCCGTAATTACGGCACGGACTCTCCCATAGAAGTCTATGGGAGCTTCAGCAAATACGGACGGCTACGGATGTGCATTGTATACCGTCCGTATTTACGGAAGCGTGGCTATGCAACATGCTGATGACATCATTTACACCCTCCCTTTTTTTTACGGATCCGTATATACGGTTGGAATACGGATGCCTATGGATCCGTATTTACGGACAGTATTTCGGGATAGCTTAAAATGCGGTTGTGTTCATGGGGCCTAAACGCACATTCCCTATTTAATAGGCATTACCGTGCAAAAATGTGGCCAATTTTATTAACCCCGCTGACCAATCTCTACTCTACATTTTAGAATTCGGAATTTTGAAATTTTACTTCATTTCCCAACTCATTTGTACTCATTGAATACGTTTATATAGACACCCGGATTCTCACTTTGTGGCACGCCAATTTTCGGGGGCGATGCGGATGCCGCAAATGCCATTTAAAATGTTTGACTAATGAAACAATAGTTTGCTTTAATCCCCTTTTAATGTCCTCCAGCCTTCAGACATGATATATGACTGTCTACAGTTTCCTTGTCAGCCGCTCTGCAATACAGTAAAAATCCTCGGCGTTCATTGTAAAGAAATAACGAACTATTGCGCTCTACATGTTCCGAATAGACAATGAGATTTAAGTCGACGTATTGACGCTCTTCCGCACTTTTAATCTTATTATACCTTTGATTTTCTTTTTATCATAACTTTCTCTGATGTGTATTTGTTCGGGTTGGAAGGATGTGAAGTTGATAAAGCTTTGTAAGGAGCAGTAGCGGGAAGGAGGGGCGAAGCGATTACCGTCTGTAACGTGTCTGTGTATACAATGTAGCAGAGCTGAGTTGGCCTGGTATAGCTGGGCTGGGCACAACTCATCGGGATATGATTATAATAAGTTATCTGAGATTTTACATAGGACTGCAAGTAAGTCCTCATGCATGTAGCTTGTAGGGCCACACCTGGAGTCCCTATTGTTTGTCTGGCCCAATATGGGGTCTCTGTACAGCTCTGTATTACAGAAATATCTCCCACTAAATCTTAGGCTATGTTCACACGGGGTCTTTTGCCGAGTTTATTGACGCGGAAACCGCGTCGCAAAACTCGGCAGAAACGGCCCGAGAACGCCTCCCATTGATTTCAATGGGAGGCGTCGGCGTCTTTTTCCCGCGAGCAGTAAAACTGCCTCGCGGGGAAAAGAAGCGACATGCCCTATCTTCGGGCGCTTCCGCCTCCGACCTCCCATTGACTTCAATGGGAGGCAGGAGAAAGCGTGTTTTCTGCCCGCGGCGCTCAATGGCCGCGGGCGAAAAACGGCGCGATCATTGCTATTCACACGGAGTATTTTGGGGGAGGAATATCTGCCTCAAAATTCCGTTTGGAGCTTTGAGGCAGATATTCCTCCCCCAAAATACTCCGTGTGAACATAGCCTAAAGCTTATAGGCGACAATACCACAACAAAGCCAGTCATAACAGGGCACCCACCCCCCATGAGCCATGTATAATACTGGTGTCTTCTTATGTCGCAGAGGGGTCTTTGGGCCCCTCGGGGTCTGGGTGCTGCGACACCCACTTTTTTTCAGAAAATCTCTGCATGTCTGTGTATGAAATAAAAAAATATAGAGGTACAGAAGGGCCCCCATATAGTGCAATGGGCACCTTATTATGGCTCCGCATACCTCGAAAGTTGTACGGAGCCATAATACATCCGTGTGTATGAAACCTTAACCTCTTCCATCCCCTTATTTCAAACCCTGACCCCCATACACCAACCATGAGGCCCCAAAGAGTTAAATAACACGTTCAACTCTGCTTCATCTGTATATATTTTTTTAAAGGTTACCAGAATCTTGCCCCTTAGCAAATGTGTTTTTCAGTCTATAGATACAAAAACATAGAGATGCATTTTTTACAGTCTCCTATTTGGGTAAATATGGTGGGTTCCGCGCACGGTGTTATTTTTGCAAAAATCACTGTCAGCCGTGGAAGTTTTCAAATAAGAACAGATTCCTGTATTTTGCGGAGAAGTTCATTTTGACAGACACAGCATCACGAGTAGTTCAACAGCATGTTGATTGCTTATACTCTATTTAATTTCCACCAAAAAGCAAATACATCTCTTCACCTAAGTAGAAGAACTGAATTTTTCATCAGCAGTTAACAAATGTTCATGCAAAAATAGGCAGGCGCGTTGCCAAGTTGTTCCAGATTGTCTAATAGAGCTAATTTTTGTAGACTATTAATTTGTCTTCTTAACTCAATCTGCATTCCAAACACATAAAACTGCATTTTCCTCCATCTATAATTGAAACACTATATACAGTATATGTAGGACTGGATTCACACATGCAGTTTTTGATGCAGTTTTTTTCCGGCCAAAGCTAGAAGTGAATCAAAACGCAAGGGAAAATATAAGGCTGTTTTTTGCAGGCGAAATTTCTGCCTCAAAATTCAGTTTGGAATTTTGAGGCAGATTTTCCTCTCCCTGCATGCCGATTCACGCGGCGTTTTTCGCCCGCGGCCATTGAGCGCCGCGGGCATAAAATGGCGCAAAATATGCTTTCTCTGCCTCCCATTGATGACAATGGGAGGTCAGAGGCGAAGATAGGGCATGTCTGCCTCCCATTGAAATCAATGGGAGGCATTTTCGACCGTTTTTTGGCGCGTCATTAAAAAAACTCTGTGTGAACTGGCCCTGAGACCTCCTTCCCAAACACTATTTGTTATGCGTTTATAAACGTTTGTAAATAACGCCATGGCTTTTTTGTGGCATTTTACGAGCGTTTTTGGTGCCATTTTTATTCAGAAACATTTTACAGATGAGTTTTTTTCTGCCATTTTTGAAGTCCTATAGAGAAATCTATGGAAAAACGCCAGAAAAGCGCTATAGCCAGAGCATAATTTGTTTTGAGAAAAAAGCAACTGACCCCCAAAACACCACAAAAACACCACAAATGAAAACGCTTTCTACGTAGGGTTTTCCATTTTCCATTATAGACTTTAAAGCAACATCTAGCGTAAAAAAATACCAATGAACATGCCACGAAATGGCAGCAAACATCTGTTTTTGGTGCAGTTTTTGGTGTCATTTTTAGTTGCAGTTTTGGATGCAGTTTTTTTTTTTTTGCATTTTTTATGCATTTTGTTTTAAGTGACTCCAAACAGAAGGACAAGTATAAAGGAAAAACTTGTATTTCTCCTCTTTTTTTGTATCCACTTCCATGTTTGGCTGAAAAAACTGCACCAATAACTGCATGTGTGAATCTAGCCCAATGCAAAGTAGCAAAAGAAATACACAGGAATCCATCCAAATCATAAATGCATGTTGTAGTTGTATCTTTTTTTTTTTTCTTTTATCAATAAAACAATACTTCTCAGTGAAGAACCACTGCCATTGTACTTTAAGGGGACTATTTTTTAAGTGTTACTTTGAATGATCTCCTAGAACTATAGGATTGTCTGTGCAGATGAGGATTTCATTATTTTTTTTTCTTCATTTGCTCACATACAGTTCTAAGCCTTTAAGCAAATTATACTGAATCCCCTTGTGAAAAAAAACCGACTCTATAATTTACCTCCAAGCTTTCAACCTCTCACAATATTGTTTGTGTTAGTATAATTAATATGTAGAAAGTACTCCTGGTATTAATTCCTTAGTTTATTTTTATTTTTATTTATTTTTTTTTATTATCATTTTTATTTCCACTTAGAAAGTTTTTGTCACAAATTAATATTGTTATTTGTATTTCATTATTACCAAATATTAATTATTTTTTTTTAAATTAATTATTACTTCTGCCAATGTGTAATATATATATATTATAGAAATGGATATTAAAGCAAGAGGGGGATCTACGGGTGGGCCGTTATCCTACAGTGTTTTTGAGATTGAAAAAAATTGGAAACATTTTATACCTAAAAATATCCAGAAAATAAAACTAATTATTTTAAAGATATTTTTTTTAATGAGTTATTGATCGAAGAATCACGTTAATAGGTTATCTATGACTCTATGACTCTATGACTCTATGACTCTATGACTATGATCTACTTTACACAGGCAGCAGATTTAAGACATTTTGAGTATTATTTTGTACATTTTTTTATATTACTACCGGTACATAGGTTACTATTAATTTAATAAACGTACATTTTTAAATTTTTAAAAAAATTAAAAAAAATCTCCGAGTGATATCAATGCCTGCAGCTGTTTTAATCTTGTCTAGAACTCTTGGTATTTTCTGATGTTTAAATGGTTTGCAATTGTTTTACAGCTTTACATGTAGAAAGCACGCAAAATGTATTGTTATTTTGGTTACATTAAATCAAATTCACAAAATAATATATCAATCTATAAAATAAGATGAGAGGCCAAATAGACACCAATTTACTCAGAAAAACAAAAATCAATGTCTGTAATTAATTACACTGCATCATTAAAAAAAATTAAAAAAAATAACAGACAATGCTATGGTATGAAAAAAAATCAAATGTTTTTAGTTTCACCATATATAATGAAGCAGCTTGAGTTATTTATTTTTTTTCACAGCATTTGTATTATTACAATGAGAGGACACGGCAATAAAAATAAAAAATAAAAATGCACAAACTCATATTTCTGTGAAATTTTGATAAATATAATTATTTTAGAAAAATATACAGAATTATTTTTTTTTTTTTATAGAATATATCATTATTTTTATCTTTCAAAAATTCTATAGAGCAATTGTTTTATTATTATTATTAATAATAATAATAATAATAATAATATTTTTGTTACATTTTATGCCATAAGAATTTTGGAATTCAGTATGCCTTTACATTTTTGTGTGTAGCACAGACAAAAATTAAAGGCATGTGGTTCATGCATTATGCATTACTTTATGATATCTAGATGTCTTTTATGTACAGTATGCCAGGACTGGTCAATGAGCAGCGTTATGTATCATGCTATTTCTTACCTCTAGACGAGGCTGCAGGCGATGAAGGAAGGCCTCTGGACTCGGGAAATTATGGAAAAAATAACGCCATGGAGGAAAGTTTTAATGAAAAGGTTTGTCTGCAAGGTAAGCCTTTGAAAATGATTTCTCTACTCATCTAAAACAGGCTTCCTTCTGTCAAGCCAGTCAAAGACATCATTGGCAGATGCAACGGAACAAGAGAATCAGTGCATCTTGGCTGTCATAGAAAAAGCAGCAATTTTAAATAATAATTGAGAGTGAAGTGGCATAAATTAAACAAAGAAATGATTACATGAGAAAACAACAGGAAAATAGAAAACATCACATACAAACAGTCCTCATTATGTGATGGTGCGAAATCCTAGTTTAAAGGGAAACATTGCTCATGCATAAAACATATATGCTATCTATCTATCTATCTATCTATCTATCTATCTATCTATCTATCTATCTATCTATCTATCTATCTATCTATCTATCTATCTATCTATCTATCTATCTATCTATCTATCTATCTATCTATCTATCTATCTCATATCTATCTATCTATCTCATATCTATCTATCTATCTATCTATCTCATATCTATCTATCTATCTATCTCATATCTATCTATCTATCTATCTATCTATCTATCTATCTATCTATCTATCTATCTATCTCATATCTATCTATCTATCTATCTCATATCTATCTATCTATCTATCTCATATCTATCTATCTATCTATCTATCTATCTATCTATCTATCTATCTATCTATCTATCTATCTATCTATCTATCTATCTATCTATCTATCTATCTATCTATCTATCTATCTATCTATCATCTGTCTGTCTGTCTGTCTGTCTGTCTGTCTGTCTGTCTGTCTGTCTATCTATCTATCTATCTATCTATCTATCTATCTCTATCTATCTATCTATCTATCTATCTATCTATCTATCTATCTATCTATCTATCTATCTATCTATCTATCTATCTATCATCTATCTATCTATCTATCTATCTATCTATCTATCTATCTATCTATCTATCTATCTATCTATCTATCTATCTCATATCTATCTATCTATCTATCTATCTATCTATCTATCTATCTATCTATCTATCTATCTATCTATCTATCTATCTATCTATCTATCTATCTATCTATCTATCTATCTATCCTCCATAGCAATATTATGTAAACATATATTATATAATCATGAAATAACTTCAAACACTTGTTTATTCACAGGAAAGTCTTGCCTCTGTATTAACGTAACTGCATGTTTTACACACGTTTTTACCTATTCATATAAATTACAAAAACAATAAATGCCCCCAGTGAATGCCAAACTCATATAAAGCAAGACTAGAGACAGGGAAATGTTAATTGGGAAATAAATTATAGTATTATATTTTTACAGGATGCACTGCGTACACAAAAACTAAGTTCAGGCCAAGAATTCTTCATTTTACTAGAAAGCAGACATACAGTATAAGAACTTAAAGGCTGGGCTGACATTGGCCCAAGTTTAAATATTTCTTCTATTTATGTCTTTTATTTTTTGGAATTAGTCTAAAAATTCATAAATTAAATTCAATATTATAAATGATATAACGTAACATAGTAGTAGTATTAATAAAAACAACAATAAGAATAATTCTAACACATTGAAATTCCTTTAATCTGGCATCTGATAGGAACGAGTCCCTGGCGGCCCCCTGAGATATCATAGCTTTTTTCACATGTAATCACTGCAGCCTGTGATTGGCTGCAGCGGTCACGCGGGACAAAACAACTTAATCTCAGAGGAGGAGTGTAGCTGAGTCCATCACCTATTGTCACTGGTGGATCCTGTGTTATTTATAAATAGGTGTTAACTGTCAGTGTAATCCTGCCTGTGATGATAATAACTGCTGAGATGTGATCTCTACAGAACAGGAAGGGTCAGTCAATTATTAGTGGTGGATCCTGTGTTATCTATATATAGGTGTTAACGGTCATTGTAATCTTGCCTGTAATGATAATGAGATGACTGCTGAGAAGTGATCTCTACAGAACAGGAAGGATCAAGAATGGTGGATCCTATGTTATCAAAGTGTAGGTGTTACCTGATATTGTAATCCTTCCCGTGATGATAATGAGATGATGCTGAGAAGTGATCTCTACAGAACAGGAAGGGTCAGTTTATTCTGAATCGTGGATCATGTGTTATCTATATATAGGTGTTACTTGTCATTGTAATTCTGCCTGTGATGATAATGAGATGATGCTCAGAAGTGATCCCTACAGAACAGGAAGGGTCAGTCTATCTTGAATGGTGGATCCTGTGTTATTTATAAATAGGTGTTACATGTTATTGTAATTCTGCCTGTGAAGATAATGCTGAGAAGTGATCTCTACAGAACAGGAAGGGTCAGACTATCATGATTGGTGGATCCTGTGTTATCTATACATAGGTGTTACCTGTCATTGTAATTCTGTCTGTGATGATAATGAGATGATGCTCAGAATTTATCTCTACAGAAAAGGAAGGGTCAGTGTATCATGAATGGTGGATCTTGTGTTCTCTATATTTAGGTGTTACCTGTGAATGTAATCCTTCCTTTGATGATAATGACATAATGCTGAGAAGTGATCTCTACAGAACAGGAAGGGTCAGTTTATTCTGAATGGCGGATCCTGTGTTATCTATATATAGGTGTTACCTGTCATTTTAATTCTGTCTGTTATGATAATGAGAGTACTGCTGAGAAGTTATATCTACAGAACAGGATGTTTCAGTCTATTGTGAGGCTCAGTGGCCAGAGTGAAAACTGCAAGACTTTAGAATTATTTCTAAATCAGAAAATGACATTAAAAAAATTACAAATATTCTTAAAAAAATATTGTAACATAAAAACCTGATTTAACAATAGGTCATTTTCTGATAACACATTCCCTTTAAATACTTTAATGTTCACATATAACCTGTTTTGAAGCGAATATACATCCAGTAACCAATGAGGGTGTCAGAGGAATACCCAGATCTACCAGTAGACTATGACCCGTGAACTCATACCAATGAGCAGAAATGTAGAAGACAGCAAGTAATAAGACCAGTGTCTCCATGCTGGAATGGTAATGGAATCTAAAAGAAAGCTACAACAATGGCCTGAGCAGGGTCCAAAAATATAACCTGAGATGGTTGAATGTTTGGCTCAAATTCCCCTCTGTATTGAACTCATACATCCAAAGTGGCCCTCTTTCAGACAAAATATCTGGGTTTTCTGCAAAAAAAATTACCCATCAGGATTTCCGGCATTTTTTTCTCAATTAAACCCAATATGGTATTGTTATTAAATAATAACTATTATTCCCTGTTTCCAGCATTAGTTACTATAACCGCATTGTCTGCATTTTTCTGTTTGGCTGCCATCTTTTGATGCTCTCAGAAGAAGCGCTCCCTCTTGCGTCCCCACACCACTATGTGATGTCGAGACAGGGGTGGGGGCATTCAGCGAGAAGAGCAGTGTGCAATGGCTAACTCAAGCTTGCAGGCAACCAGAAGTGGGTCACGCCAGGAGATGGTGACCCCCTCCCTACTGCGACAGAGACTCAAGGAACTCCCGAGGGGGTCACTGTTGGATCACGTGACCCAATGGACAGGATGAAAACATGGAGTTTAAGGCGGAAAAGCAAAAAGCTACTAAGTTAATACAAAAAATATTTGATATATTGCCATATTAGGTGTATAAAAAAAAAAGCACGGTGTATATTAGGTGTATAAAAAAAAAAGCATGGGAGTGCTTCTTCAAGCCGTATTCTAATGGGGCTGACTGCGAAGGAACGGAGGCCAGTAGAGAAATAAATTAAGGCTCTGAGTTCAGGGGAAGGTAGAAATTAAGGTATGGCGGTGATTTAACTTTTTTGGGGACATGACACGTCCTCTTTAAGTTATAATGGTGATGACTGGAGTCAGTATTGGGCAATATTTAAAATGGAGGGTAACCTGTGGAATGGCTGTATACTATTTTTAATAATAATCCTCATATGGAGACTATGAAACATCTGCAGCATTACTGAATGACTAGGCAATTGGGCAAGTCACAATGGGTTGGCTACTGTTAACCACTCCATATAGACGTTGGGGCTCATTGTTAGATTCTTTCTTGAATCAGTAAAGTGGCTTCAATTTTGCTTGACCGATCATGTTATACTTCGTTACCCTGACCCTGAGGCCCACTTGGCTTTCAAATTATATAGGAATAGTTGCCCTTTGTAAATTAAACCATACCCATAGTCACCTGTCAGCCAAATTCTCATTCGGCCATCACCTATGTCTCCCGACCACCCTTCTGCCATAAACATGCTCAGCCAAGTGTACATGCTTATTTTAATGGGGAAAGGAGTATACCTCCTGGAGGAACAAAGGAATGGGCATGGTAAAATCCAATATGTCCAATCCCTCTTCTGCTCAACATCTGCAATCATAGGATTGATGGGCTATCCCCATATATATTAGATCAGCCTCAAATTCCTCCGGAATCGGCTGACATAAATCTAATGTGTGAGGCCATTACTGTGGGTTCGACCAACATTAATTTATTATGACCAGGCTGGTGGTCTCCACCTTGTGGCTCTACAGCTATCGCAAAACTACAGTCACAGGTTGTCAGGACATGCTGGGAGTTGTTGTTTTCGAGAGACCCATAGGTTGGACAACACCTATCCATGCTGTCCTATAAACCGTATATGTGAATATAAGCAACAGTATTGTTCATATACAACTGTGAAATAATAGGACTTAAGAAACTCAGAAAACCTAGAATCTTTTTTTAACCTGCAATGGGGAAAAGATCTGAAAGTTGAAGAAAACTTTTGATGCAGCTGCATCTAGTTTAATCTCATGAACCATCTGGTGCTTTGCCCTCTTTGGTTATCTATGGTCTGTGGTATACGTCGCCAACAGCAGCAGCCTGACATAGGTGGGTGTCAAATGAGTAGGCGAGTCAATGCAATCCACATATCTAGGTTCTAATCCTCCATCGTTTTTCCACTTCCTATGTCTTAAACCCCAATTTAGCCTAAAATCTCAAGCTGTGATGTCAATGCAATGTTCTTACTAGAGATACAGGTTGGTCCGGTGACTGAGGTAAAGAAAGATTCAAAACTTCTGATAATAATATCCAATTTTGCTTAAAGTGAATGTCGACCCTTTAACACCATTTTGTGTTAATAAAAAGAAATCTGTTCTGATCAGTTTCTTAAAGCGACACTCCAGTCCCAGGACAAAATTATAAATGTGATAGTGTATATGGAGTTATATTATCTGGTGCCCTCCAGTTGAGCCCAGCTGTCGTGGATCTGCAGCTTTGGGGTCCCCTCTGTGCTGTCCCAAAATTCCGTCTAAAACACGCCCTTTGTTCTCGGATTGGCCAGAATTGCTCACGTGAGCAGCACTGCCCAATCAGAGAACATTGAGTGTCTCAGACCCGTAGTCTAGAAAGAACTGCAGCCATCTTGGGACAACACAGGGGGGACCCTAAATCGGCTGATCCAAGGCAGAGGGGTGCAACTGGAGGGCACCAGGTAATACAACTTCATATACCACGTTATATTTAAAATTGTGTTGCGGGACTGGAGTCACTTTAAAGGGCGACTAAACTTTCTAAAAACTTCTGACATGTCATAGCGACATGTCAGAAGTTTTGATCAGTGAGGGTCTGAGCACTGAGACCCCCACTAATCCCTAAAATGAAGCGGCAGACCCGTTTTTCTTTTTGAATCGGCTATTCTCGGAAAGCTGAGCAATTGGTGTATGGGCTCATAGACTTTCTATTGAGCTCGTACACCACTCGGAGAAAAGCCGATCAGAAACGAAGCAGCTCAGCGCTCACCCGAGCGGTTCTGCCGCTTCGTTTTAGCAATCAGTGGGGGTCTCAGTGCTCGGCCCTCCAGCAATCAAAACTTCTGACATGTTACTATGACATGTCAGAAGTATTTTGCAAGTGTAGTTACTCTTTAAGATATTGTTATAGGGGTCGGAGCACCAAATGCCCTGCACACAGAGATAAATAATAACATTTTAGCTACAGCCACCACTAGGGGGAGCTTGGGAGCTTGCTAAATACTGTTTATAGATTGAACTCGATTAATAAACAGTATGCAGTAAGCTCATAAACTCCCCCTAGTGGTGGTGGAAGACATACAGAAATTCAGCATTTAACTTTAATATCTATGCATCCTGCATGTAGGCCTAAGCTACACAGACAATTTAGTTGGACAGTTAAAAAAATAATATATATACACTACCGTTGAAAAGTTTAGGGTCACTTAGAAATTTCCTTATTTTTGAAAGAAAAGCACAGTTTTTTTCAATGAAGATAACATTAAATTAATCAGAAATACACTCTATACATTGTTAATGTGCTAAATGACTATTCTAGCTGCAAACATCTGGTTTTTAATGCAATATCTACATAGGTGTATAGAGGCCCATTTCCAGCAACCATCACTCCAGTGTTCTAATGGTACATTGTGTTTGCTAACTGTGTTAGAAGGCTAATGGATGATTGGAAAACACTTGAAAACCCTTGTGCAATTATGTTAGCACCGCCGTAAACAGTTTTGCTGTTTAGAGGAGCTATAAAACTGACCTTCCTTTGAGCTAGTTGAGAATCTGGAGCATTACATTTGTGGGTTCGATTAAACTCTCAAAATGGCTAGAAAAAGAGAGCTTTCATGTGAAACTCGACAGTCTATTCTTGTTCTTGAAGGCTATTCCATGCGAGAAATTACCAAGAAACTGAAGATTTCCTACAACGGTGTGTACTACTCCCTTCAGAGGACAGCACACACAGGCTCTAACCAGAGTAGAAAGAGAAGTGGGAGGCCCCGCTGCACAACTGAGCAACAAGACAATTAGAGTCTCTAGTTTGAGAAATAGACGCCTCACAGGTTCTCAACTGGCAACTTCATTAAATAGTACCCAGCAAAACGCCAGTGTCAACGTCTACAGTGAAGAGGCGACTCCGGGATGCTGGCCTTCAGGGCAGAGTGGCAAAGAAAAAGCCATATCTGAGACTGGCTAATAAAAGGAAAAGATTAATATGGGCAAAAGCACACAGACATTGGACAGAGGAAGATTGGAAAAAAGTGTTATGGACAGACGAATCGAAGTTTGAGGTGTTTGGATCACACAGAAGAACATTTGTGAGACGCAGAACAACTGAAAAGATACTGGAAGAGTGCCTGACGCCATCTGTCAAGCATGGTGGAGGTAATGTGATGGTCTGGGGTTGCTTTGGTGCTGGTAAAGTGGGAGATTTGTACAAGGTAAAAGGGATTTTGAATAAGGAAGGCTGTCACCCCATTTTGCAATGCCATGCCATATCCTGTGGACAGCGCTTGATTCGAGCCAATTTCATCCTACAACAGGACAATGACCCAAAGCACACCTCCAAATTATGCAAGAACTATTTAGGGAAGAAGCCGGCAGCTGGTATTCTACCTGTAATGGAGTGGCCAGCGCAGTCACCAGATCTCAACCCCATAGAGCTGTTGTGGGAGGGGCTTAACCGTATGGTACGCAAGAAGTGCCCATCAAGCCAATCCAACTTGTGGGAGGGGCTTCTGGAAGCATTCGGGGAAATTTCTCCCGATTACCTCAGCAAATTAACAGCTAGAATGCCAAAGGTCTGCAATGCTGTAATTGCTGCAAATGGAGCATTCCAAGACCAAAGCAAAGTCTGAAGGAGAAAATTATTATTTCAAATAAAAATCATTATTTCTAACCTTGTCAATGTATTGACTATATTTTCTAGTCATTTTGCAACTCATTTGATAAATAGAAGTGTGAGTTTTCATGGAAAACACAATTGTCTGGGTGACCCCAAACTTTTGAACGGTAGTGTATATATATTTTTAAATAAAAAATAGTATGTATATACTCTATATATTATATAGTGAGGGGAACCAAAATAGGCTAATGATCAGCTGTGATACCAAAAATTGGCCATGCAGCTTAGACCATAAGGATGACTGGCATTACTTTGAATATATATTACAATATAATATATTATGTATCACATTTCGGTGATACATAATCGGAATCTTTCTATTGAATAGAATTTCAGTAAAGTCTAAAACTTTACTACAGGTATACAACTTCTGTTGGCAATATAACTGACACCATTAATAGTTGTCACCATGCATTTATTATTTAAGTTGACCTGTATTAATGGTTTACTATAATACTAGTGTTTTATGTGTTTATTGACTTCTGATATCCAATCTCAGTGTGGTTTTACCACCTTGTACAGTTGCTTTTGCTCTTTATTTAGGGTTCAATAAACATAAATGTACTTCAGTATAATATATATATAAATAGTCATATTCAAAAGAATGTACTTTTCCTATTGAATACAATTGTATATATTTCCTTTTTCCGAGTATAATACACAGATAATAGAAATGCTTCACAGAAATATCAGCTTTGTATGTCTCGGTGCTGCAGTATATATATATATATCTTTGTTTTATGTACACAAGGCAGTGCCACCTCTATTAAGTTGGTCTATTTTGTCTTGCGAATGGTTCACAGCAGATGGATTCATATGCTCCAGTAATGGCATCTACTTGACCATCACTGATGTCCTGCGGTGAGCACTGTGTCCACGGCATCCCTCGATAGCACCACTTAGGAATAGATTCTGAGTAAAGCCTGGGCAATTCAGACCAGGGAAGAATGATGTGTTACCATTAACATGTCAGATGTCAGAAGAGGAAAGCAAATGCTCAGTTTTTCAGCAATAGAAAATGCAGCCTCTGTGATAGCAAAGTTGTGAGAAATGTTTATATATATATATATATATATATATATATATATATATATATATATATATATATATATTTATTTAGTATTTTATTTTTTAATTAGTATGTTTTAGGAGATCTATTTATTTTATGTTTTATATTTATTTATTTTTGAATATGTTTATTATTTGCACTATTTACAATTCTTTTGTATTATTATTTGTATTTTTTTTTAGGTTATTTGTTTATTTCATATTATTTAGGCTTTGTCCACATCTGCGTTCTGTATTTACAGTGCTCTGCTCCGTCATAGGAGCAGAGCAACAAAAATACAGGATGCACCGGATCCACTGCATGACGGACACCATTTGCTTTAATGGGTTTCGTCAGGTTTCTGCCATGGTGTCTGTCCAACGCAGATGTGAACAATGCCTAAGTTATTCATTTTGTATAATTATTTTTTTATTATTATTATTTTATTTATTTTGTATTGCATTTGTTTTTCATTTTGCATTATGTACCTTTTTTATTTAGCCCCTTATTACATTATTTTTTAGCCTGTTTCCACTTTTTAAGGCCATTTTTACACTCCCATTCGGAGCATTTGTTAGCAGTTCCATCTGTTTTAATGTCATGCAAACACAAAAGATGTACGTGATGAAGAGAGCGGTGTAGTCTCGAAACGCGTTGTATATGCAATTGACCTTTTTTTGCCTACTACGGTGTCAGCAGCGTCGGAGTGGGGTTCTTTGGGCCCACCAAAGGAGATGATTCTGAGGGCCTACTCTCCATCTATATAGAACATGTCCACTTTAATTTCATCATAAGCTTTGTTGCTATCGTTGTACACACAGGACGTATCATCAATAAGCAAGTTATTGGCTCCAAAGAGCTCCAAATGGGGTGGTCTTCTGCTAAATATTTAAGGCTCATTATTGGGTAAGAGCCTGGGCCCACCAGAGGATCCTCTGGTTCTCTGTTGGGCTAGTCCGACCCTGGGTGTCAGCGCCCATTGGAATCCTGCTTTTCCTTTCCCCGTCAGATTTAATGGGAAAAATAGCATTGCATTGAACTGTAAGTCAATGGGGTCCATCAGGCGCCATTTCTATCCATTGTACAACTGATCCAACAATATGTGGTGGTTTCTGTAATAAATGGAAATTACAATGCAAGCGGGGACAGAGCCTAAGAATGTATTGTCCTCTGTTTTAACAAAAACAAATTGTCCATTTGTGATTATCCACGTGATATTTTTTGTTCCGTTAGTTGTTGTGAGTTTGTATTCATCATTTCATGTCAAGTCCTTGCTCTCTTGGGCCATGTATGTAGCACATATTGACGTCACCCTTTATCAATTAACATATAGTAGATGGGAATTCTCTATGTCAGCTGGCCCTGAGCAGCTAGATGGTACAAAACCTTCATAGTAATAGAAATATTGTGTAGATAAATAGCTTAACCATGTAAACCTAAAGGATAATTCCATATTTCTCTATCATGTAGTTCTCGAGGTCACTGATGTTGTCCATAGTTTACAAATATACAAAAGTCATGGTTTAAGAGCAATTTTTCCCATAAAAATAAATCCTCTAACTTCGTGGTGTGAAGTCCTCATGGTCTTTACAGCTATTTTTGAAAAATCTTGGTTGTCTACAAGGTTGTAGGGTTTTCCAACTAGATTTCTTCAGGCTATGAATGGCATACAAATCAGAACTTCTCTGTAGTTCTGGTATTATATCCATTGACAAGGAAGCTCTGGATGAACAGCACTATGGGTCCTACCCAAAAAGGAGAACACTACAGAAAATATGTTTTCTCCATCTGTCAAAATGTGGTCAAAACAGAAGGCAAGCCACGCCACGACTACTAGGACCATGATAGATCCAAAATGGGTTAGATGTATCCCCCAGGTTCAGACGAAGGATCATCTTGGACATGTTGAATAGTGGGGCTGGAAGATTACTTTTTTTCAGCCACATTTGGGTATTTGGCAGGGTAGATTAAGAATGCTCTGGATCCCACATACTGCTCCATGTTAGAATGGACAGTGTCGGACTTGGTACCTTGGGCCCACCAGGGACCACCTTAGATAGATCCTGGAGTCACCAAAAGAAGCTTCAAATGGGGTTGTCTTCTGCAGACCTGTTCTGGTAAGGGCCCATTAGTGTGGGAACCAGTGCCCATCGGAGGATCCTCTGATACTCTGGTGGGCCAGTCGAACCCTAGGTATGGAAAGTAATCCACTACACTGATATCTTCAGTGTAGAGTCAAAGTCATCTACATGGGATGGCAACTCACCCACATTAGATGCCATGGCTTTGGACGCCTCCTGCAATTCGCCCATGGTATTTCGTCGCGTACCAACCGAAGGAATGAATGCAATAAAGTAATTTTGCAGATTTTCCTGGACTTGTAATTGCCATTTGAGATGTTTAACACTTGGATTAAGAGGCCAGGGGACTAATCAGATGTTTTTTTCAGCTTTTATACACTAAGCAGTTTTGGTAAGGGGATGCCAAGTACTTCCTTTAACCAAATAAGACAAATTCCTATCTTGCAGAAGAAATCTTAGAAGAATAGGAATTTAAGGTTTTTCCCCAAAAAATGTTTGCTAAAAAATTTGCCCAAAATGTCTAGATTTCGTTGGTTTTAAGCTTGTGAAATCCTAGCTCTGCCTTACATCTGGGCAAAAACATCCAAGCTATAAAGCCGAGACTGAATTTCATTGGGTTGTTTACATAAAGAACACTGATCTAAGTCTTCTACCCGAGTGCTGGCACTTATGATCGCCAAGCAGGAGTTCGAGATTCTTCAGAAAAGCTTCATAAAAGTCAACAGATTAACAGGAATTAAAAAAAAAATAGAGAAGGATAAGAAATGACTTCCAAAATGGCACTTTTCTTTTTTTTCCATCTAAGCGAGGGCATTTCCAGTGCTAAAACAGAATGTTAATTGAAATCAAACTGTGCCAACAGGAACATTGGAAAGAGACCAGTCAGGATTAGACTAATTAAGATATCCATAAAGAAGAAATAATTAAACAGGTTGAATTGCCTTAAAGAGGAATTCACGAAGAAACTGAAACAAAATAAATTATTGAGCTGCTGCGACAGAGCCTCAGTGGGCCTGATCCCCATAACTTCTCTCTGAAGGACGAAGACGAAGAAGAAGAAGACTTTCAAAGACATTCAGAAGTGTTTGGATTATCCTTGTTGGACTTAAATTGGAACCAGATTGTAATATATCTGAACATGGCGAAGCGAACCATCCATCATGTGGCCTCCCAAATGAGTTGTCCTCGACAAGGTTTACCTTGAACGCAACGATATTAAAATATCATAGGACACCAAGCTTAAGGGCCTACCTAAGATGTTGTTATTGTTGTTTTATCTACTTAAAGGGGTTTACCAGATTATAAAATAGAGTCTATTTTCCTTTTTTTTAAATTGTGCCACTGTACAGCTCCAATCATTTGAAGATGCAATACCAGTCACAGCACATGAACAAGGGTGGCGCTGTTTCTTTAAAAAAAAAAAAAGCAGATACTTTTTTTTCTAATCATACAACCCCTTTAAATCAAGTCTTAGGGTCCTGTTACACCTCCCGACGTGGGCCATGTAAACGAGCACCGATCAATGAGATAGCTCATTGATCGGCGCTCGTTTTTTTCTTTCACACGGAGTAATAATTGCTTATATATAGGGACAAGCGCTCGTTACTCCAAACGCTCGCCCCATTAAATTTTCATCATGTTGGCAGCATATCCCCCTGATTACACAGGGAGTTGTGCTGCCGACAGAAATGATTTTTAGGTCTGTATAAGGGCATGTTCAGACGTGGCGGAATTGCTGTGGAATTCCGCTGCGGACAGTCCGCAGTGGAAATCCGCAGCAGCCGTTTTTTCCATTGGTTTCTATACATTTTTAGGTAACTTATATCAGACGTTGTGGAAAATACCAGTGCGGAAATTAGGCTGCGGTGCAGAATCTTCATTCCGTAGCATGCATGCCCGCCAGGGCAGGGCAAAGGCTGAAATCTGCGGCAAGTCCACTGTGATATCCGCAACGTCTGAATTACCTGTCAAATATGAAAATGTTGGTGCAGATTCGCAGAGAATCCTCAGCTATGCTGCCAGGCTACTGCAGGGGCTCTGCTACTTCCCTGACAAGCAGGCCAGAAACTTTTTCTATTGGCTGCAGTGAACACAGGATCTCTATGCAGAGTCCGTCTTGTGGAGAGCGACTGAGCATGCATCTCCACAAGTACTCAGAGTCAGTTCATTAAGTGGACTGGCATATTGTCATACATTTTAATTACCAGGTGGCGCCATACTATGTAAGTAAATGTCATAACGCTTCGCCGGATCCTTTTTTTAACAGCATGTAAATGGCAAACATTGTTCACTTTTTATGAACTATACAATAAATATGGTATTTAATGGTGGGTCAACCTCTTTAACCCATATTATGTGCGCAGCTAAAATAAATGATTAAATCAATACATATAGCCTAATAACACTTTAATCAATAGGTGTAATAAAAGCAATTAGTATAGGACGTGTAGAGCGTTCTTTACAAATTAAAAACATATATTTTCAAAAAGTAATTAACCATCAGGTTAAATTGCAATGCGACATTCAATACACAGATACACTTCAAGGATGATTATTATAAAGCTGGAAGACAGTTAACCATTACCGATGGCGCATATTGAATAAAAAAAAGTATTAAACACACCATTGTTCACTCCCACACTCGCTTTACACAAAACTAGACATTTCTATTCTAAGTAATTACAACCTTTCCTTTATAATTGAGCCGCCATGAAGAGATGAGCCATTATAATAAATAATTAGCACATGTCATTCACAATATCATAGGCATTTCATGCAACATTGAGCAAGAACTACAGAAGGACATGTGACCAAAATTTCTTGGAAACTGCGCTTCAAGAAAATTATCCGTTGGCACCAGGTGCGTCATTAATGGCGCAAATATACAATTCAATCAAAGTGTAAACTTTGGGGAGCGGACATTGTTTAGGCATTGGCTTATGGGGTCCAGTCATTGGATAATGTGAGCTTAGTCTGTTTTAGAAAATTTTTGTAAGGGCTCATGCACACGGCAGAATTATGGCTCCATGCAGGCCCCGAGTTGTACTTAGATGTAATATGGCGCCAATAGAAGTCTATAGGCCCATTCTGTACCTCCATCATTTTCCGATATCATACACAGGAATTAGGAGTTTTTTTACTCATAGATTCATATGTGTTGCAACAGAAAGACAATTGTGGCGTGCTCCATAGGATGCCCCAGTAAGGACGTATTTTCCCCTATGAGGCACCATATGGTGGCACACACGAGACTCCATGTGCCACCATACTGGCTCCATGCATGTAAGTGAACTCTGATATTGGTATGGGTTCTGGAAATCAAGAAGAGGAGGTCTATATGTTTGCTAAGTTTAAGGACCCTTTTGTTTGCGAAATAAACAGGGGGGGGGGGCGTGGTACCAGCTCCTCTTCGATAATTCGTAGTCCCCCGCTGGGAGGCTGTCGATTTACTTGTTTATGCAAGCGCTGTCCTTTCTAGACGAAACTTAATAAGTTTGCTATTATAACTTAGAAAAGTGAGCAGATCTAGAGGCATTTATTTATTTTCATTTACACTCATATAGCAGAGCTGAGTTTGTCATTTGGCACATAACAGCATATTAAGATCGCAACGTCTGTCCACTAGACTTACCTGCAGTTGAAGAAAGAAACGCCAAAACCACATCATGATATCACAAAAACTCCCTCTGTTACATGTGTAATCATAAGTGGACAAATACAGGGGCGGACATACCATTGGTGCAACCTGTGCAGCTATGGGGCCCACTGTCACTTTAAAGCAACCTTCTTCTGTCAATCAGACTGCATGTAAATGCCTGATGTAATACATTATATGGCTAACAAGTACTGATGGATTGTTAGAGCGACATAAGGTGGTGATCTATGATAAGATATTGGAGAGCAAGATGCCCATATACTGTTCTTGCACGGGGGCCCCCCGAGCTGTCTGTGTCCGCTACTGGACAAATCACTGCATGCCATAAGATCAGCACACTTCTATCCTAAAATACTCTGTACTGCTTGTTGACCCTATTCCTTCCACTATCATTCTGTGATCTCCCACTTTTCTCCATTCCTCTGTTTACAGTATGACACCTCCCCTGTCACATACAGTCATAAGTGGACAGGTCACTGCCCCATACAGGATGGTCACACTCTTCTTCTGCTGCTGTCATCATCTTTCCTTTATTCACAGCAGCTTATTCCAATTCTCTTATTTGCTGTGAACAGTCCTAATGACCACATGGCTAATGGCATATGCTAGTTACAAATGTGAACATAGCAGTGAGATAGTCTAACATTTGTTTTAGTTCTGATTTTTGAATTGTGATTTTGTGCCCCCCCCCCCCAGCTGTAACATGGAAAGGATAATAGAAGCCTGTCCTCCCTTTCTCTCTCTGATATATTCTTTTCTTTAGTACCTTTTCCAAATCACAGGAGGGAACACATATATTTGATTTCTTGCTTTCAAACAAAACATCATCAAAATATGGAGACATCGGTGAGATCGTAGAATTATTTTTGTCTTTTTAGCCAAGCCCATGCTTTACGTTTCACTGTGTTTTTCTCTTTCCTACACAGTGCCAAAATTCAGGTCACAGAAATAGTAGATTATGTAGAAGGGGGTACATACACATATAGGAACATGCATGCTCAAATCTCAACCTAATCATATTTACCCTTTCCACGCCTGGTCATTGTGAACGTCAGTAGTTATAGCATTGCCATGGTCTAGGGCAGGGGTCTCCAACCTGTAGCTTTCCAGCTGTTCCAAAACGACTTCTCCCAAAATGTTCTGACGGCCTGCCTCTGTTGTCATACTCGCATCATCTGCAGTTATCATCAACCAGTTGGCATGTAGAACCGATGCCAGCAAGAGTATGTTCCCCCACAGTACTGTGCAGCACTGATATTGCATGGGTACAACTGTGCCCGCACGAACAGGAGCGTAAGTGTGGCTGCCAAATATAGGTGCCGAATCCTCTGACCTCCGCTCTTCAACCTTTCCTATGTCATGGTCAATGTTGACCGCTGCATGGAAGGGGTAAATAAGTGGAGATGCCCCTTTGTAAAAGTCATAGGGAATCCTCTGTGATGCAATCTCTGCCGATACCTTGTACAGGCCAAGAGCTCGGGGTCAATTTAAATACCCAAGGACTGTCTGTAACTATAACCAGTTGTTAGGGCAGGCTTATAGATACCCTAGTATCTGACTGTGTATTAAACCTACACAGGGTAATATACTGGCATATATGTATATTATAGTATATAACAACAGTGAAAAAAGATAAATAAAGAAAATCCCTTTATGGGATAAAAAAAAAAAACAATAAAATAACAGTAAAAAGAAAACAACACATAATGCATTTTTTTTGTGCAATAAATATGTTTTATTGATTTAAAGATACAAAATAATATAGACATATTAGGTATCACCATTACCATAACAAAATGTAAAATACATGGATAACACTATTCAAAGAAGAATGGCTTAAAAATCTACATAAAAAACTAAAGCAAAAAAATATATGTTTCTGCACTTCCCCCAGATTATAAATTTGTATAAAAAAATTCTAAAGTGTGTGCCCCAAAAAATTGCCCTAAAAAAGTGCAACTTGTCCATATACAGCCATGTCAGAGTAAAAATACAAAATCTATGACCATCAAAATGCGAGAAGGAAGGTAGAAATTAAAAAATTCTTTGGATCCTGAAGGCCAAAACTGGCCGGGTACACAAGCGGGTAAGTGGACCTCACCTCAGAATAAAGATGGGCCCATTAGTTGCTTGGCCCCATAGCAGCTGCTACTGTATGCCTGCTTCTCTGGTATCTACGCCCATGATTTTTCTGCAGGAGCAGGGACCTCACTATAGGGGGCACAGAGGTTGCAGTCGCCTCTTGCCCTGGTACCTGAAGGGGGTCAATACTTTCTGGAGATGACATGTCCATCCATAGTCGTCCTTGTTCTTAAGGAGATTGTAGCAGTAAGAGAATAACATTGTAATGAGTAATACTTACTTTCACAGTTATGCAATTTTAGAATTTTAATGAGAAACTTGGTTAAGTATTTTAATTATGCGATGATGTAATTAAGAAGAAACAGCTCATTTAGAATTTTGCAGCAAGAAAATTACATTTATTTATTTACATTTGTAATTATTTCGATTAACTTTCTACATTTCAAATGATTTAACTCCCTTCATATTTCACTTTAACCCTCTCCATAGTTGCAAAGTCTTTAACTGAAACATTTACCTTGAGTTGTTACATCATTATGAAGAAGCAGCCATGTGCAATCTAATATCATCAGTGAGGCAGGAGCTACAAAGTGCCTCCTCGTTGGGTGATGATGTTAATTTTGTTACTAGTAAACTCGTTTATTCGACATGAATATCAGTTATTTTCACAAAGTGGCTGATTCCTGATTATAGACCTTAGTTGTTTTTCAATACGTTGACACATCTGGACACACATGAATTCCAAGATATGCTCTGAGCACATGGATGTATCTATCTATCTATCTATCTATCTATCTATCTATCTATCTATCTATCTATCTATCTATCTATCTATCTATCTATCTATCTATCTATCTATCTATCTATCTGTCTGTCTGTCTGTCTGTCTGTCTGTCTGTCTGTCTGTCTGTCTGTCTGTCTGTCTGTCTGTCTGTCTATCTATCTATCTGTCTGTCTGTCTGTCTGTCTGTCTGTCTGTCTGTCTATCTATCTATCTATCTATCTATCTATCTATCTATCAGACAAAAAATGGTGACAGCACCCTGCGACACTAATGCCACCTAAACCACTAAATATAAATAAATATGCACTAAAGCTAAATCTGCTTACAAATAGGGAGGTTCTTAGTGCACATTTTGATCAAAAAGTGTTAGCCCACCTGCCACGACAAGGCGACCTCTGTAAGGTGGGAACCTACGCTGCACATACACCCAGAACTAGGACTAAGCGTACATATATACCTGGGGATGGTAGGATCCAGCATTGAACTGATTAAAATAATATCTATCTATCTATCTATCTATCTATCTATCTATCTATCTATCTATCTATCTATCTATCTATCTATCTATCTATCTATCTATCTATCTATCTATCTATCTATCTATCTCTCTATTTATCTATCATCTATCTATCTATCTATCTATCTATCTATCTATCTATCTATCTATCTATCTATCTATCTATCTATCTATCTATCTCATATCTATCTATCTATCTATCTATCTATCTATCTATCTATCTATCTATCTATCTATCTATCTATCTATCTATCTATCTATCTATCTATCTATCTATCTATCTATCTCTCTATTTATCTATCATCTATCTATCTATCTATCTATCTATCTATCTATCTATCTATCTATCTATCTATCTATCTATCTATCTATCTATCTATCTATCTATCTATCTATCTATCTATCTCATATCTATCTATCTATCTATCTATCTATCTATCTATCTATCTATCTATCTATCTATCTATCTATCTATCTATCTATCTATCTATCTATCTATCTATCTATCTATCTATCTATCTACCTATCTCTCTCTCTCTCTCTCTGTCTATCTATCTCTCTCTAATTTATCTATCATCTATCTGTATGCACATTTAGTAGCTTTGCAATTACATTGATTTTGTACAGATTTTTGTACTCATTGTACTGATTTTATACTGATCCTGATTTACAGTCTGTATTATAATCCAGTGCTGAATTCACTATTCTACAGGCTTTAGAGCTGAAATCATCCAGCATTCCTTGTTTTTTTACAGTGTCTACACAGAGCTTGGTCTGGTTACATCCTGCAAAAATGTATATCAGGCACTGTGCAGTAATCTGACGAATGACAAACTAACCTTCTAATTTCATTATAGAAGCTAAGCTGTTACAGGAGTTTCTATCAACAAGCTTGTAGACTTTTTCAATAATAACTATTAGAATTGTGACGTGTAATAGAGGCTGTAACTCAGGATCAGTACAGGATGAGTAATGTAATGTATGTACACAGTGACTCCACCAGCAGAATAGTGAGTGCAGCTCTGGAGTATAATACAGGATGTAACTCAGGATCAGTACAGGATGAGTAATGTAATGTATGTACGCAGTGACTCTACCAGCAGAATAGTGAATGCAGCTCTGGAGTATAATACAGGATGTAACTCAGGATCAGTACAGGATAAGTAATGTAATGTATGTACACAGTGACTCCACCAGCAGAATAGTGAGTGCAGCTCTGGAGTATAATACAGGATGTAACTCAGGATCAGTACAGGATAAGTAATATCATGTATGTACACAGTGACTCAACCAGCAGAATAGTGAGTGCAGCTCTGGAGTATAATACAGGATGTAACTCAGGATCAGTACAGGATAAGTAATGTAATGTATATACACAGTGACTCCACCAGCAGAATAGTGAGTGCAGCTCTGGAGTATAATACAGGATATAACTCAGGATCAGTACAGGATAAGTAATGTAATGTATGTACACAGTGACTCCACCAGCAGAATAGTGAGTGCAGCTCTGGAGTATAATACAGGATGTAACTCAGGATCAGTGCAGGATAAGTAATGTATGTACACAGTGACTCCACCAGCAGAATAGTGAGTGCAGCTCTGGAGTATAATACAGGCTGTAACTCAGGATCAGTAAAAGATAAGTAATGTAATGTATGTACACAGTGACTCCACCAGCAGAATAGTGAGTGCAGCTCTGGAGTATAATACAGGATGTAACTCAGGATCAGTACAGGACAAGTAATGTAATGTATGTGCACAGTGACTCCACCAGCAGAATAGTGAGTGCAGCTCTGGAGTATAATACAGGATGTAACTCAGGATCAGTACAGGATTAGTAATGTAATGTATGTACACAGTGACTCCACCAGCAGAATAGTGAGTGCAGCTCTGGAGTATAATACAGGATGTAACTCCATATCAGTACAGGATAAGTAATGTCATGTATTAAAAAGTGACAACTTTTTATGTAGATTAATTCTGTATATAAACTATAACATGATGTTCAAAAGTGGACATACCCTTCAAGAGCTTAAACATGGAATCATTCTAAACTGTGGTTGTATTTTAGAATAGAAAAAAAAAGAAAAGAAAAAGTAATTTTGTAAATGTACAATTTGTTCTTTTCATGCAATTTTTATCAAGATCAGTATGAAATATTTTTCAGGGTAACATCAGCAAACTGGACACAAAGGAACGAGCATCTGATATCGCTTTTATAGTATTATTTGAGTGATAGCCAAAAGTCCAGGCTTTACTGAAGTTCGTTTACAGATATTATTACATAATTTTTAAGAGAAATAATCACTTGCCAGATTAAATGGAGTCGTCGTGTTATTTCACATTTTTCTGTCAGGTTGTTTAAACTACACTGAAGGTCTTAATGCATTGTGTGACTTGAAATATGTCAAAACACTCATTGGCTGTTCTAAGCAAATTGTTTTGAAAACTCCGTCACAACAAACTCATGTGAATTTCAGAAGTTAAGTGATTAAAGATGGGAAAAAGGCCGGTCTAAGACACGACTACGAGGCATGCATGGCAACGGGCCGAGGAACCTGCCAAGACACGTGAATAGTCAAAAACATCCTTTCTTAAGATAGCCACAAAATCCCATCACAACTGATCAATCAACTGTGAAAGTGTTGAAATGATTGAAGAAATCCAACTTTTCCTGTCAAGAAATCCCCCTGAATTGAGCAGTAAGAGCCTCATCTACACGACGCGCTTCAGATTTTCTTGCCACCATATGGTATGTGTTTTTCTTTTACCATCTTTGCTTACATTAAGAACGAGAGAGAACAAGCCAATCTGCACGCTCTTCAGATGTCACTCAAAAAGCCAGTTAAAAGCAAAACATGTTGGGCAAAAAAAAAAAGATGGGTGATCATATACGAACCCATCCTTGATTGACAATTTCAAGATGTGCTATGGGTCAGAGCATTTTAAGATGGAATGAAGAATAATCAAAGCCATTTTTTTAGACACAGGACAAAAAAAAAATACCATATGGATAAAAAATTGACCCGCAGTTCCGGTATTTTTTATTTTCTTTTACATTTCACTCAGGGATATAATACATATATTGAATTTTTTTGCTTAAAATCTTATTTACATAATAGCCATTTGTATAGGTGGTGGCAAACAAGATCTAGACCCCGAGGGGGCTTCATGACTTACCAGTGTAGTAGACAGTACTGTATGATTAAAAAAAAAAAAATAGGTCATTGGGTTGATTTTCTGCATATGTTTCATAGTCATTCACCAGAAAAATCTATTTAGAATTATGCTTTTTGCGGCGGGGCCGGCAGGGGTGACAACAGCCCCTTGCAGACAGACGAAAGTCAGCATTAAAGTTTTGTTGTTGTCTGCCCGACTGCTACACATGGAAGTAGGGTTATGGCACGGAACTTACCCTACTAGATTGAAACATTTTGTAAAGTTCTCTTAATTTTTTTTTGGGGGGGGGGGGGGTTTACTAGGCAATCTGTCTTTATCAACCAGAAATGTGTATAATACTAATTTGTTGACAGATGGACCAAGAGGGGTCATTCCTGTCGCCCTCATTGCGTGTTGTGTTCATCCTCAGTTACTCCAAGTGGCCCACATTGTGCGGCATCCCATTAGGTCGTCAGGTCAGAGGTGAAAGGCAACCTCTGATTTGTATGATTGACGTCTTCTTTTTCCTCAACTTCTTCTCCAGAACTTTTTTTTAAAAATAAACTACATTTACCACCCATGGAATGGTACATGTGGCAACTGGGTAGTAGAAATGATTTGGGAGAGCTCAGAAAAAAAAAAATATAGTAATGTATTTAGGGTAACTTTGACCTTTTAATTCACTAATAGGATTTTTCAAAAACTACCACATTAACAAAGAGAAGTAATTAGGATTTTCCTCTTAGAGCTTTTTATTTTGGATATGACGTGTCACTTTGTGATAGATGTAAGAGTCCCATTTTTTTCCCTTTTAATACCATATGAAGCATATATGTCAATTAAGAGAACCTAGAGTAGTATTTTATTTAGATCCTCTGGGAGGTCACCCACCAATGTTAGGATACGTACAGTATGCCAAGTTCAATGGTTCTCAAAGACTATAGTAAAAAAAAACTCCCATAGGTAGCTGGTGCGGTGCTATATAGAATCTATTTACGGGCTAAGAAAAAGTTAGTTTTAAGTGGAAATTAAATTATGCCATAGGGGTTTCCAACAAGTTGTACTCAGGGTTTATCCCTCTGGGTGAATTTTTGAAAGGTTGAGAGCGCCAATCAGTCCACTTCAAATGGAATTTGTAATTTTTGGATAGAGGTTTTCCTTTTTACTTATGAAAACAGGAATTGGTTCGCAATTGTGTTTTTGTTATTAATTTTTTTTTTTTTTTTTTTTTTTTACCTTGACACTATCTTAGTATTTTATATTCATATAATATAAATTGAACACAAACCATTTGGAAAATGCAGTTTTATTTTTGTGCATGTGATTAGTGTATTTTTATAATAATAATAATATTATTTTTTATTATTATTAATATTATAAGTTTTTATTTTGCACCAAGCTTTTTGTTTTTTCTATAATTTTTTTTAAAAAAAGTCAGGAAACACGAAAAACACTGTTGCTCAAACTTTAAGTATTACCAGTATGCGATTTCCTATTGCAGTTGACAAGTTAATTACATTTTATTTATTACCCATATAGGTGGCTCTCATTTGAGATCAGGACTTTGCTTGGTAATGTAATAACCACAGGTTGCAAGAGGCTAAACTGAAGCCCATAAAGAAGAATTAGACACTCAGCTAGTAGGGAATCCTTATAAAAGCACTGAGTGGAACAGACAAGTTAAAATGTTGTGGAATAAATATGTAGGCTTGGCTCCGACACTCTGCTATTTTACCCTGACGGATAACAGATTCTAAGCGATCCATATATATTTATGACATGACTTTAACAAAAAAAAAAATGTACCCCGCTACCTTTGTACAAAATTTATACTTGTGTTGCACAGCATAAATATATATCTTTTTTAAGAGCAAGGGAGCTTAAAAAGTGACAAACACGACTCGAAGTCAGAAATTTTCTCATAGCTGTTGTCACTTTCCCCCTTTATAGTGGTGAAGGGTAAACATGGCTGTCCTCTCAATTCCCGAAAGCTTGAGGTAGGATGAGGTATAAGTAGGGTTTCCTCGTGAGGGAATTTTTTTTTCACGGTGGTAAAAAAACACTGAGTTTTCGGTCTATAGTAGGATGAGAAGATCTTAGATATCTTGTTGTTCGTACAGGAAAATATGTCTGATGAGTTATACTTTGCTTATGTTTGGGATATACGCTCAGTTACCCAGATATACAGAAACCGTGTGGATGGACGAGGTGGTGTATAAGATTAACTGGACCTTTTTACATTTTAGTTCCATTTTTATTTAGAGGTTAGGGTTACTAATCAAAAGGGCAGGAGAGACTTAAGCCCCTGTTACACCGGCGGATGATCGGCCGGTGCAGCGAGCACCGATCAACGAGACATTGTTGATCGGCGCTCGTTTGCTCCTGTCACAAGGAGCTATGGATGGGGTCGTTACTCCGATCGCTCCTCCCCATACATTATCATCATGTCGGCAGCGATAATATTTAACTTTTTTAAAATGATACGATCAGCAGATGATCCAGCGTTTGCTCGTTCATCTGCTGATTGTTCCCCTGTTTACACAAGGCAATTATCTGCAACGAGCGTTCTATGAACAATTGTCTGCCCGATAATCGCCCCGTGTAAAACTCCCTGAACTCTGTGTCACCCTTATCTTTTCCATTATATAGATGACCGGTAAAAGGAATTTTTTGGCCACTTACCCACAAGTTGTTAGTCATTGTGTAACAGTGAGATAAAATTTTATTCGGATGGAACCCCCGGCTTATATGTGGAAAAGGCGTCACACAGGTGCTGTGTTTTTTTCTTAATTTTACCTAAAATCTCATATCATTTGATTATTTGAGAGCCCCTCTTTTTTATATAATACAACCAAATAAGGAGTCACCAATGGAGACCCAGTTACTAACCGAGTAGGAAATTTGACAATGTCCATAGTTAGGATAATTTTTCCAAACCCTCATTTGAAAGCAGATTCAATTCTATGATTGTCAGAAGAGGTGGCCAGCTTTAGACAACCCTATACACTTGTTCTGTTACGGCATATGGATAAGAGCGGGATCTCCTCTATAAGCCACAGTGGAGAGCCTCTGTATAGAGCAACACCCCTCCCCCTTCCAGGGATTTAACGCTTCAAAGCATTACACAGCTGCCCATTGAGTTTCATTGGTGCCGTATAATTCTTTATTTCTCCTGCAGAACTGAAGACTATTGGGCCAGTTGCCCCTGTAATAATAACCAATCGGGGTCTTGAGACTAGTCAGATAAACAATCATTGTCCAATACGGACAACCACTTTAATCAATATTAAACAAGAACATTTTTAATCAAACCTTAGTAAATTATTTCAATAATGTAATCCTATAAGGGAATTGCTATTTTTGAAATTTTTTACATTAGCATTATTCAAAATAGAGAAACAGGGAACAAAGGTAGGATCCAGCGCTGAGAAGCGTTAAAATGGAAATCGATTTTCCAAGTTTAATGTTGTAAATTAAAAGGAAGTCCAGTAGTATTAGGTCCTGGGTGTGTATGAAGTGGAGGGAGGGTGTCCTCTTAGGCCTACGTGTTTCGGACGACGCTGCGTCCTTAGACTTGACCACAGCCAAGTCTAAGGACGTAGCGTCGTCCGAAACGCGTAGGCCTAAGAGGACACCCTCCCTCCACTTCATACACACCCAGGACCTAATACTACTGGACTTCCTTTTAATTTACAACATTAAACTTGGAAAATCGATTTCCATTTTAACGCTTCTCAGCGCTGGATCCTACCTTTGTTCCCTGTTTCTCTACTTGCTATCCGTGTGCCGACACGAGGATCCGGGCGCTATCAACGACACACCGGAGTGTGTCAGGTGAGCTGGAGGATTTCTCCACATGTTTCTTTTGTCACATTATTCAAAATAGTTTGAAATTGGAACTTTTTTGAAAACATTGTGTCCAAAATAATACCTCAATAATTCAATGATATAAAACTTTACTATCTTGGACACTGAGGGCATGTTACTAAGGCCGGTATCCCATCTAGTAATGACCCTGTGTAAAACAAAATAGGTTTATTTTCCCATACATGGACCGGGATAGAAAGCGCTATTTGAAGAACCCTTCTATATTATAGCACCAGTTGGAGAAGTTGTATTTGTTTTAATTTATTCCCTTTCACATAGCTCTTAAGAGTATACCGTAGTTCTTAAAAAAAAAAAAAAAAGAATCCCTAGAACTGCTAATGGTAAATTGTCAGTACATATAAAAAGAAGGTTCTATGGCCCATTGACTTTATTTAGATTGAAATGCTAAGCAGGGCTAAGTAGAAGCATCAGTAGGGAATTCGGGGGGAACACTCAGCAGTTTTATGTTTGTTTTCCCATTTACTGCTTACCCCTTACAGGGTTAGAGGACCAAAAAAAGGAAAAAAAAGGAAAAAAAAAACCAAACAGTTTTCCCTTGTGTTCCAGTTGAATATAAAGGTTATTCACTAGCGGAGAGTCATGGAGTAAGAATTAATATATGATTTCTTTGTTGGAATATCTTATACTCATCTTAATTTGGATGTTGTTTATTTATTATTTCTATTTTTTATTAAGTGGACTCCTTTTTGTTTTTTAGTAATCGTCATGAATAATTACAAAAAAGGTACATATTTTATGGTTCTTGCCACGCATACAGTCATGCTGGGTTAAAGAGTGCTCCCTAATATCAGAGATAGTGAGTGGTCCTCTCCCCCTTACTGGCCATGTTTTTTTTAAAACATCTAGTAATAACCCTGTGAAGTAAGAATTATCATATGCCATGTACTCCTAGCGCCTGACATCACAAGACATTGGAAAAACCCAATGGTGTCTAATATGGAAGTTTTCTCAGCCATTAACATAACACAACTAGAATAAATGCTATCTCATAGTGATTTGGGGAAAACAAAAATTGAGGAGGATTGAAAATGATGGTCCTGAGTCCTGACATCTGAAATGTGAAACATACTACCCATAATGTAATAATGTGATAGCTAGACTTGTGAAGACACATACCTAATATTTTCCGTTTTTTTGCTCATTTTTGTTTGTAATTTTTGTTTGATTGCACTGTACGCTGATCTACTGAAACACTGAGGATGTCTTTGGACTATGATGATAAGAGTAGTAGTAGTACAAGAAATAATGTTCATTACGATAGTAGACATATCACTGTACGGAATAGTGTGCAATGCTATGTATGGTAATTTTCTTTTTGGGAAAACTCAATAAAAACTTATTGAAATGAAACATTTTTTTATGACTATACATTGTAGACCACTAGGCACATGTAGGGGAAACACTGAAGGGGTTATCTGCCTTCGACAGTCTGTTTTTGTTACAAGGGTCCTCCGGTGATAAACTATTCACAGGGTATGCCACTACTGAAATACCATTGAATAGCTGTAATGAAGGAAAACCGCACAGCATGTGTTCATTTTTTCAGCAGTGCCCCACAGGGGAAATAAAGCATTACAGACTTTCCCATTGAAATCAATGTGCTGTCTGTGTAACGGACGGCTATGCTGGGTCCTTAAGATTGAGAGATACACCTTGTAGCTGCTGTTCCTCCTGGCAAATAAATAAGGGTCCTGAACAGAATAGGGGACCTCCCTCTATTAACTCAATAACATAAAAATGTGTTTTCTAACCCCTTGAAAGAAGCATAATCTGCAGTGTAAAATAAAATAAACCAATTTGTATGGTGCGGTTTATAAAATGAATGCTAAATTTGTGATATCTGTAAATAGTTGGGTCCGAAATTTTTTATTTCCCCAAATTAATGGCAAATTCGTTTTTAGGGTCTGAGGCATTGATCACTTGGGAAATGGGGGATGCAAAACACTGGACATCAAAGACTATTTGAAAAATCTGTAGGAAAATTACAGGGACATTGGTAGGGGAGAGCATGAAAAGCCCTAACTTGGGCACCAAAATTTTTTGTCCTGCCAGTAGGTAGTCCAAGGTGGGTACTAGACATTGTTTTTGGGACCATGGATCCATTATTTTAGTTATAATCAATGAAATATATGTGTATTTGCAAAACTAAGGAACCTATTTCCTAAAGCCCCTGTATTGTCCACTGGGTTCACCTCTACATTTACACAAAATAATCTTCATTGTTTTCTTTTTAAAACATAAGGTAACCTTTCACCAGTTACTAGCTAACTGCTCCAGTGGTGTACATAGAGAATGAAGGGGTGGGGGCATAGCAAAGATAAAAATAGGCCCCCTTTCAGCTGCTACTTGACACTATCACACTTCCTACCCAATTAACAGGAAGTCCTGGGGCCCTCATCCCATTTTTATGGACCCCCACCTTCCAGGGTCCCCATAGTAGGGTCCATGTTACGCACACCCTAAATTACTCTTCTGAATGAGCACAAAGTGTTAAAATATTCCTTCCTGATAATGTGGATACAGTTGTTTATAATCACCGTAACCCTACTCCTGAACCGGAGTGGTCATTATTAAACCGGCGCTGTCTCCTGCCACGTTCATTATTTCTTAACGAACATTTGCAAAGGAAGAAAACATAAAAATTCCTTGCCATCTCCTCAGCCCATGGCCCACGTGACGCGCTATTCATAAACCTATTAATTGTCGTATTCCTCATTTCTTTATCCTTTGACAGCGTACATGCTGTTTGATCCTGGATTTTGATAATGTTAGTAAAGCAACACTTTCGTCGCTTATATTAAAGTTTTTTTTTCTATCCAGTTTGTGTTTCATGCATTACATTATACGAAATATTCATCATCCTTTTTTTTTTTGTTTGTACTTAGGGAAAAAAAGAAGATTAATAAGCAAAGCTGTATAATGAAATATCCGAAGAACAGATAACCCCTCAGAACAAAAAAGTCGAATGAAAATAGCAATTTCTGTAGTCAAACTGAACATCAAAGCTTGCAACTTTTTCAAAGTTTCGAACATTAAACAATTAAGATGAAAAAACAATTAGGGCTCGGAACGCGTCGGTATTGTAGAGGCTGGACACTCAGTGTGTCATGTGGCTTTTAAAACAAGTCAAATAAATGATGATGCCATTAAAACTGAACTAATTAAAGAAAGCTTCTTTTAAGAACTCATTAACTGCAACCTCATTTGCATAATGATGCATATTAATTAAGTTTTAATGAATCTGAATTTGCACCAAGCCTATTCATGTTGGCTTTGAAACAAATTGAACAAATTAGTTAAAAGCTTTCTGGCTTCTAGTTTTCGTACCAAACAGGATAAGAATACAATGTGCATCTCTACAAAAAAATTATTTTTTCTCCTCTTTTAATTTAATTTCAAAGGTGTGTAAACCCATCTATTAATTATTCTTAAACACAATATTTTTCTCTTACAGTCTCTGTAAACCTTATTATCCCTTTGGGTTACATTTTTTTATTACAAAGTGGTGGATTTTAACTTAATCATTAACGACGATTTAGAAGCAATAGAATCACTGTTTTTCTTGGGGCTAGTAATTTTCTTACTATTTTTTTTCTGTTTTTAGTATGTCCACTGTCAACTATTTTATACCAAAAGTTACATTATGGTTGGGTTTATTAGTATTCACTGATTTAATTAAACTCCTGACGATAAGCTGATCACAAGATTTCCACCTGCTATCAGCAAGAGTTCAATTTCCCTGCAGCGCCTCCACAGGGGAGATGAGGCATTACACAGTGATCATTGAAATCAATGGACTTTCCATGTAATGGAATGATGTATCGAGATCTTTAGATCAAGAGACTCTCTTTGTAGCCATTCTCAAATCTGGATGAACAGGGGACACCCTATATTAACTCAGAATTCCTTAAAGGGGTTGGCTAATCACATACAGTACAATCAATTTCATATTGGAGCCGGCAAAGATGATTTTGCTGGGGGAAGTTGCAGCCAGACAGACATTTCCCCTGTACTGGCTGCTATTTCTTGGGAAATGTAGTATTTTATGGTGGCCATTTATTAATCAGCGATGAGTGAATCGATTCTACAAGAATCAAATTTGGTCCAAATTTCCCAAAAGTCTTGGATTCTGCAAAATCCAAAACATTTGGGGTGTATGGTGCACGAATCACGGCAAAATGACAGCCGCTAGCGCTCACTTACTAATACATAGTTATTAGAAGATGAGAGCCAATGTCTTCCCTTGTGAAGTGTCGTCCGCCATGATAGTACAGTCTCCATCACGTGCAGAGCTTCTGTACTAAACGTGGCCACTGATGGAGAGGTATGTGGGCATATCAATCAGCAACCTCCATTGAATAACACTGCACATTGCAATGCGGATGCGCTAGTTTGCCTTGCAGTATTCTTCAATGGAGGCTACTGATAGTACACATGGTCACATGCCCATCCATCAGCGACCATGATCAGGCAGGGAACTCTATACAGTCCTTGGAGAAGGCTGTATTAACAAGGGGGTGGCACTTCTTATAGGAAGACATTGGTGCTGCACCTAGAAGACATCAGAGAGTCAGACACAAGTATTTAGGGCACTCTTGATATGCGGAAAATTTATTCAAACCAAATCGAAACAGACAGTCGATTTAATTTAATCAGACCCGAAACTAATTTTGGAAAATTTGCTTATCTCTATTTGAAATATGTGTCTGTCTCAAGCTGCTCTTACATAGCGGTACCCTGCTCTCGCTCATTGATTGGGGCATGGATCATATGGAAAGGGGTTGACGTGCTGAGACAACCCCATTAATGGGGTGTTTGAAAGTTGGTTTTCTAAACCAGGCAAAACACCTTTGAGTTTTTAGAGCTGTGTACTTTATTCCTTGTAGAAAAGCACACCATAATTTCATGATAGGCAGGGCCCACTATAGAGAGATGAATATTAGGAGATGCGTTACAAATTGGACAAGGGAGGATCGTTGTGTTTTAGTTTTTCCCAAAAATTGGCAACATGATTCATTTTTAATAATGCAGAGAAAAAACAAAAGTTTGGTGCCCATAGGCTGAAAACCAAACAAATCTAGAAGAATTTGCCTGATTGGTAAGAAAAGTATAACACTAAGAGGTGTAGTAATATGGGGTGCAGAGGTAGCAATCACACCCAGCCCTGGTGCCTAACGGAAGGACCAAGGACACCTTCTACCATGTAGGCAGATATAAGTTTAATTAAATGGCACATCATAGTGGGGATTTTGTTTTGGAGCCCAGGAGCTTCAGGTAATACCTCTGATAACACTAGTAGGAGGCAGAGCTTGTATGACTGCTGCTACTTTTGTATTACAGTTGGGCCATCCCTAAAAAAAATTAAAAGCGCGAGAAATATGGCAAGATACCTCAAGGTGGCAAGAGAGGAAGCAATGCTCACAGAGCTCCAATATATTTCAGATACTTTATATTATAGTTACACATTTCAGGTTGGACAAAGCCCTTCTTCAGGCATCAAACAATGAAACCCGGTACAGATATTTAGATCGTTTATGAAACTACACTATGTTTGTAGAAGATAAAAGAAAAGGAGTATCATGTTCAATTTCGATACAAACTTTCAAAAATGTTTCAGAATTATTTTTTTTTCAGGAAATCATTTCATATTTTGTTTTCGATTTCTTTTTTATTACTCCGTAAATAAAATATAGTCAATAGTATCGTATTTATAATTTGGGGGTTTGACTACTAATAGGATTCAAGGTCATTCAAGGACTTTAAAAATGCATATGGTGGTGAAGAGTTTAACAGGAGATGAGATGTCCGGAACTTAACAGGATTTTCTACATGTGCCCCAATTTAATTGTGATCTGTAAAGCAGAATCAGTTCCTCTCTCTTTAGAGCCAAATATCCTGCTGACTTTATCTATTGCCTGGCTAGACTGTTTGCTTACTTTCAAGCCATCTGAAATAATTACCCCCAGCTCAATTCCTCTATTTTTCTAGTCCATGAGTCAGGCCATAAAAATGTCCAACAGATCAACCTCTAAACTTTTTAAAGAGCTTCCCGATCCCAGGTGCAATAATTTAAAGGGGCATCAAATATTATTTTATAAAAACTGTTTAAGTGTTTCTTTATTTTATTACAAAGTTGTACAATAAAATCTGCCGAGAGGTAGGTCCAAGCCGGGGGTCCCATATATATATATATATATATATATATATATATATATATATATATATATATATATATATATATATATATATATATGTTTAAAGAAAAGTGTTGTAATTACAATATTGTTTCCAAACTTTTCCCATCCCGATCTCCGTGATTTGGCTTGCCAACAGGGAAACACAGATGTTGGTAGAAATGTGAAATGTGCTGAAATATTTCACTCATCTGTAGTAACACGCAGTGAAATAGTGAAATAGACTTAGCTGCAGAGATGTGGGGGCAGTCACATTCAATTCAAACTGCAAATGAAACACCACTAAACTACTACCCAGAATGTCGTGTTTATGTACCGGCATATTTTAGGCATCTGCTAAAACTGAATTTTGAGAATCTATATAGGCATGTAATTTATTAATTTTTTCCCACTATATAATCATTAGAATCATATCATTCAATTTATATTTGTAGAGAAATAATTAAAGAGATCAGATTGACAATTACAAATTGAACAGTACTGCAAATTAGTGAACAAATCATTCTTGTTTTTGGGGGTTGCAACCTTAAACACTGTGTTTTATACTCCAGAGCTTCATTCATAATTCTGCAGAGTACATATCTGCCTGAAATTCCTCTTTCCCTGTCTGTTAGTGTCCACATGTCTCATAAGTCCCCAAAAAATCCATCTAGTGTAAAACAGTAAAAAGACGATCGGAAGAGGGGAAGGATGGGGATGTAGCTACGGTATCTCTCCCACAGTGTGCATGTGACTACCTGCTGTGAGAGGGGAGGAAGAGCAGCCGGAGGACACATCTTATATACAGTGCGCAGCACAACTCGGACATCATACCAGCAAGCATGGGACAGTAGTGCAATACCTTGCACGACCGCTACAAATGTAACGGTGCGTGCAGGTGCAAACGGAGGAGAACCATGTAAACAATATATGAGTGCCACAGACCCTTGAAACAACTGATTGGACCCCCACCGATCTAATATTGATGGCCTATCCTTAGGATAGGCCATCAATTTTAATAGACCGGATAACCTCTTTAACCATTCTTTAATCCCAATTCAGAATTGAGGAGATGTAGTCAAATTTTTTTTGATGGTCTTTAGGTTGCCCTTTGTTCCCATAGAGAAACATAAGGGTTACACCTGGGGTCCTAGATTCAAGTCCGACAAATGCCAAATCTGCATGGAATTTGTGTGTTATCCTCGTACTTAGTGGGTTTCTTTCTGGTTCTCCGGTTTCCTCCAACACTCCCAAAACATATTGATAGGTTTATCCTCTTCCTAAGAAATTGGTCCTAGATTGTGAGCCCTATTGGGGCACGGGACTAATTTGATTGATGACAATCTCTGTATAGATTTGTTGAAAATGTTGGCGCTCTATAAGAAATGGAAACTAAATTACATAAATCAATAAATATGTATGAAGTAAAGTATCCAACATGGATAAAATTAAAATAAACACTGATAGATATAGGAGCTCCAATAATGCTTTGCCCTATTTTTTTTTTTAAGGTTCGTGCCCCATTAAATGTAACTTACTAAGGCAATCCAAATAATATTTGCGCCATTTCTTTTGTTTACTGTTTTATGCAAACATTAGAATGGTGATATCTATTCCTTTCAGAGGAGGGGTGGGGATTTGGGTGTGTGGGGATTGGAACCTTTATAATATATAAAATATTCCGAGGACTTAGTTCCCTTATTATTCAAATGCACCGTCTCACCGGAGGTGTTTGTCTCACCACAATGATTGATGATAGTAGTGGTCAGATACGGACAGGGAAAATTTTAATGACTTTTCTTCCCTGCTGCTGTTGTAATGAAACACCAGTATATGTTTTTGAGCTTGTTTGCGCAGCTTATTTTTTACTGGTACGGGGGAAAGTCAAAGGTTTGCCAATGTGCTTTGTCTGAACGTGTGGCTGCTGGTCCCGGGAAGTGAAAGTTGCTTTAAAGCTTCAAATCTTGTCCTTCTGTAAGAATGCAAAGTCAACGTGTGATGCAACGTCCTGCGTATTTTTTATTTTATTTTTGCTTTCCCAGAAGACTTTGATAGTACGGCAAAAATTCACTGAACATTCCTGCTGTCCAATAGATCAGGTGTATGGAAAATACACAGTGCAGGCTGCAGAGGGAAGCAAACGTGTACAATATCATACTGCAAATATAAAAGGGCTGCTGCAGTATTATTTTTGTCAAATTTTCTTACTAAGGTCAAATATAATACAGACTTATTACCAAAAACAACCAATCAGAATCTGGATTTTGGACAATTCCATTTTGTTAGAATAGTTTCACCGAAGATTACAGGGAGACCCCCACCAATCAGCTGTAATCTTTGTGGGAACCTTGGCAGCAAGTGTTCAATTTCACTGCAGCGCCACCAAAGGGGAAATGAAGTATTACATTACGTCTATTAAAATCAAAGGATTGTTGTTGTACTGCAAAGGTGTCCCTGGTCTTCCAAGAGGAGTGACACTCTTTGTAGCCACTTTTTTCTCTGGCTAAGAAAGGGTCTCAAACCATGTACCCCTCTATTTATTCCAAATTCTGTAAAACAGACCCATCATGGAAAATTAAAACAAATGTCTGTGATTGTTTTTGTGTTGCATTTTGCCTGCAGGTCTGTGTTTGTTGAAATTGTGGATCGGAGATGTTGCATGTTCACAGATAGGACACAAAGATATACAGTAAAATGAACCGTATATTAGGATACATTGGCCAAAAATGCTATATTGAGATAAGGGGCATAGAGGTTTGCTAAAAAGGGCAGCAGATACACAAAGACTGGTCAGGGGACCATACGCAAAGTATACTTCTATTACACATATGAAACACGTGTGACATCTTACATTGCTAGGGTGTGACATTTGACCAATAAAACAGTATAACGTAAGCTCCTATGCTCCCCCTAGTGGTGGCTTAAGGCATCTAGAATTGTATCATCTAACTATATGTCTATTTTGGGGATTTGGAGCTTGAACAGCTATTAAGGTATGTCCAAAAATGTATCAGCCCTAATTTTTTTTTTACCATAAAACGATAAGGTGTCAAAAGACGGAACGTTCATGATGAGTTACGAAACACTTTATATGCCCCTAATTTTTCCAGCATTTTTCATCTCAATGGAAAGAAAACAGTTAAATATTTCATGGACTACCTTCCCTACTCGACCAGTTCAAGAGCGAAAAAATGTTATCTCATCTTTTTAATTTTTTTTTTTTTTTTTTTATAAAAAAAGACTCAAACTAATTTAAAAAAAGTTTTCATTGTGTTGATAATAAACACCAAATCACAGCATAAACATTATTGATTTCCTTTTAAACCGTTATGCCTTCATCAAGAGTGAAGAGATTTATGTAATTACTTCTCTGCATTTTCTTTGCAACAAATGTATTTTTTTTCTAAGTCAGCAGATACAAAAGATGGAACCGTCTTATTGTCGAGATTAAAAGATCGTTTTTCCTTTAGTAAACTGTTTTTCTTATGATGGATTCTTTCAAGAGCTTGACAATTAGGAAGTTTGAGTGAAATGAAAATGCATGCTCCTATATTTATGGTTTATATATTTTTTTATTTTTGCCCTTTTATCCTGGACCACATCCTCTTTCCCATCTCAAGACTTTGATGCCCAATATGGCAGGTAATATTTAAGCTCTCATTAATATTCATTTCCTGCATAGAAACGGGCCATGGCTGTTCTGACTTTAATCAGCCAATTAGACAGTCAGTAAATTATCTCCTAATGAGTTTTTTTTTTTTAAACTTGCATTTTATTTAATTTCATAGAACTTTCCACTTGAAATTACAGAACTTGGGTTGGTATTTTCTTGAACAGATTTTCATAATTTAGAAGTTTTAAAAATTGTTATTAGAATCGAAATGAATTATTTAACAGTTGCCATCATGACGAAGGTCATAGTCATAGCTGCTACATAACTTCCATGGATACCTGGTGGGAAGTCGGGTCTGGGTGGTCCACATTAAAGAGGACGTCCTAGCTCTCTTGACAGTCTGTTTTAGTAAGTATCAGTATTCCCCATAAAATAACAATTCTGGGGCATCTTTTATTAGAACTATGCATTGTTCTGTTCCTCTGTTATTCCTACTGGAAATGAAGGAATACATGGAGAACTAGGCATTACCATTCCACTTTTAAATATGATTTGTTCTTATGACACTGTCAGCACTCATTGAGTAGGGACACCCCTTATTGACAAAGGGAATGCTAACACAGCGTTGCTATTTTAATCATACATTTCCAAGAGGAATAACAGAGGAATGGCACAATGCAGAATTATAAGATTTTTTTTCCCCCCAGAATAGTTGTTTTATGGCCAATACCAGGATTTATCAAAAGAGACATGTCAGGATAGATGATTAGTCCTCTTTAAACAACCTTTCTGCTACACCTAGTAAAAGGATTGATGGTGGTCACTGCTTAGGGGTTCAAGGTCATGTGGCAATCACAGCTCAGAAGTTCACTTTATTTACAAAAAAAACAACAAAATGTATAATATTAAAAGTACAATTATGTTTATGGATTCTAAAACGTTTTTTTTTTCAAATAATTTTAAATATTTATTTTATTATACATTTTATTATAATAATGACTTGTATATTTTACTATTATGTTCAATAACTCAAAATATTTTAACATATAATATTTAAAATAAAAATATATTTTTGTATTGTTAAATCTTGAATTTTAATTGTTTTGATTGCTATTATTATTATTATTATTATTATTATTATTACTACTATTATTATTTCTATTATTATTATTATTATTATTTTTATGAATTATTATTTATATCGATGTTATTGTTGTTGTTGTTGTTGTTGTTGTTATTTTTATTAATTATTATTATTTCTATTATTATTGTTATTTTTACTAATTATTGTTATTTGTATTATAATTATTATTATTATTAATAATATTAATATAATTATTATCATTATTAGATTGTTATTTATTTTATTTCTATATTTTACTTATGTATTACTTAACACAAGCCTATCATTATGGCTTTTTTATTCATATCTGGGAACCAAATTGCTGAACATTTTTATCCCGATTCAGTTTTTTTTTTTTTTATATAACCCAGCCTCAGTACATTCCCACTTCTGATCATTATTCAGCTAGCGCAATTGTAGAAAGCGTAATCTTCCTGTTGTTGGAGACACATCTCATCTTCTCTCTTGAAACATTTTCTTAAGAATAGTTAGAGAAAGTTTGCAAAAGTCATCAATACAATGGAATCGTATAACGGTGAACTCCGAGGCTCTGCTTCTTCAGGGAGGAGAGTTGACAGAAAGTGTCTTCCTCGGGGAAGGTCAAAAGTCATTGGTATTAAACTAGACAAGCTGGTATTGTAGTGTTAATGAAAATGCAAAGCAGATGTTTAGTAATTAGGGGAGATGTGAATGACAAGACATGAGAGGTACAGTACATGAGCTGGCTGGCACAAAGCAGCTGTTGTAACCAATTCCGCTGTCAGAAATATACACAAGTCAGGCTATCCCTTGTGAGTTTGTCATAGCTGTGACAATTAGAAAAAAATTGCAGTTGATTAAAATCAGTTATCTATCACACAAAGCAATTTTTGTAATATTCATTTACAAATGGCATAGGTTAGATGCTACAACAATGACTGGGAGAACATTACCCCTGTAACAAAGACAGATATTAAAATTGCTATTTAGTATTTATTCCGAGCACGTCGATGATGTATTTGTCGAACTTTAGCAAGACTTTTAATTGAAAATGCAATTACCTCTCGCATTCATTCTCTTACCAGTCTCTATGAATAGAAACAACATTGTTTACCTTAGGTTGGGTAAAATCTAAATTTACATCTGTCAGAAGAGCATAGCCCAGCTACATGTCTACAGTGGCTAAGGTGTATCTCTGTCTACGATGCCAAAGCTGGCCATGGACTATTGAAGAAGTCTTTTAGCTCAAAGTTCAGCCATACGTTCAGACTGCATGAAGCCCTAGGGTCATGCACATGCCCGTAATACAGTTCCGAGCTAAAGGGAGATGTAATATGCTACCCATAGAAGTCTGTTGGCCAATAAATGCCTCAGATTCAAGGGTGTAGCTATAAGAGGTACAGAGGTAGCAGTCGCACCCGGGTCCTGGTGCCTAAGGTGGCACAAAGACCTCTCTGTCACATAAGAAGACACCAATATTATATATGCCACATGGAAGATGGGTGACCATGTTAGAGATTTTGTATTAGGCCCAGAAGTGTCAAGTTTCTAGTCGAGCCATAGCTATAGAGGGTTCAGAGGTAGCAGATGCACCCAGGCCCTGGTGCCTGAGGGGTGCAATGTATTATAAATGGCATATGGTACATGAAGAATCATGTTACAACGTTTTCACTGGGGCCCAAAAATGTTACATTTTTGCATATGGAGGTGAGTCAGCTTGTGGTGAAAAGTAATAGTTGAAAAATGTATCCCAAAACTGTGCAGTGATTATTTGTCCTCAACTGACAAGCCCAAAAACAGATGATAGAGACCAAAAGATGATGGAAATGCCGAAGAGGCCAAACCATTTACCCCCAAAAAGTCTTAATTTGCCATTAAAGCTTAATTGTCCATATCAGTTTTTGGAAGTCCATACATGGGATGATTACACTGTACAATATTTTTATTCTGTACGGCTGGAAACACCACAGATTTGGACATCCATGGCAAAGTCAAAATAACAGGAACTTTGGGTTGCGATGTACATGGGATTAAACGTTTCCAATCCTCCTAGGGGGATATTCTAATGTCTACTGGGTGGGAAAAGTTTTGGTCTATCTATACACAATACTATTCTCATAAACCTTGTGGGTGATAATCTGTATGATGCCTGCCCTCATTTTAGTCATTTTCCAATTTCGTTATATACAAATCTGGTTCTTCCATAAAATCTTTCATAAAACTTTCATTGGCATTAAAGTATTGCATATAATAAACTGTTAGAAAAAAATAATCTGGGTTTTTTGATATTCACCTCTATAAAAATATGTAACTGAGCTTATAGAGGTCATCAAGAATGATAGTCCATTAAAATGCACATCTGGCCTAGGGGCCACAAGCCAGCTGGACATCAGTGTTTTATATAGTGAGTTATAATTAATTCAATATAAAAGGTCAATTTTAATGAGCCACTGCTGGGCTTCACACTAGGATTAGCCTTAAAAATGTACTCCTGATGAGCGTCACTGAATAATTTGTTATTGATCTTCATCATTTTATTCCCAGCACAGTGGGTTTTATTTGTGAAAATATGCAAAAAATTGAGGAGTTGCCCATGGCAACTGAGTTCTCATTCTTTTATGCATGTTAGTACTAGAAACTAGAATGCTTTAGTCTGAGTGGATGCTATAGGCTTGAATGACTGATTTTTCTATATTGTATATCATATTATACATCTTACCAAACACCCATAGATAAATGTTACATCTCCAGAATGCTTCGTTTATAGTTCTGAGTTGGATCCTGATTGGGTACCATGATGCCATTGGTCAAAGAGTTTAGTTCTGTGTGGGTCTTTTACCAGGTTTTGAGATTTTTTATCAAAATTAAGGACTAAGACCCAATTTTTCAAAGAGTTGAATTCAAGTATCTCCTAGCTTTGGTGAGTCTTCTCCCAAGCTTTAAGATCTTGGATCAAGAATAAGAAATAAGACACAATTTGTCGACGAGCTTAATTTAAGCATCTCTCAGCCTTGATGGGTCTTCTCCCAAGCTGTGAGATCTTGGATCCTGTTCGAGGACCAAGAAGTAGATCAAGAATAGATGACTTTAAGCATCTTTTAGCTTTGGTGGGTCTTCTCTCTGACTTTGAGATCGTTGATCAAGGTTGAGGACTAACACAATTTGTCAAAGAGCTGAGTTTAAGCTTCTCCTTGTCTTGGTGAGTCTTACACTTAGATTTTTTTTATCCTGATTGACGACAAAGACGAAAGTTGTCGAAGAACTGATTTCAAGCATATTTTTGCCTAGAGAGGTTTTCTCCCATGCTTTGAGATCTTTAATCCTGATTGAGAACCAAGATGCAATATTTTGAAGACCTGACTTCATGCATCTCCCAGCTTTGGTGGGTCTTCTCCCAGACTTTGATATGTTTGATTCTTTTCCCTTCTTTATTGCTAGAAATAAGTCTCAATTGTGCTAGACCACAACTATGATCCCCAGTAGAGCTACCACTTCTTTAGTCCTGTTAACTGAGGTTGACCTTCACTGCATTTATGTCAGGTGAATATATAGAATGGGTGAAACTGCTCTTCCATGGAAGAATATCTTGACTTTCCAGGTGAATGGAGTGAAATAATTTCTAGTGATCGCCATTGCAACAATTCTCAATCAAATACACAGAGGAACCTACTAACCAAAAAGGACTTCTCTTTCTAAAACAAGGAACAGGTTAGTTACATCCAACTGGATCATCTCAAAGAGTAAAAATTCTGCAGTATTGTAAAGTCTACCAAGATGCTTTAACATATATGAAACAACGAAAGTCTTCTAAGCGAATGGTATTTTCTGTTGTCTTAAAATGACTCAGTGGATGAATGAATTAGATCAGCTTGATTTATTTTGGTTCATCGTGAGATGCAAACAAGAATTATTATATTTCAAATAGAAGATGTAAAATAAAGAATAAAGAGCAGAGTTTCAAGTAGCTTCTATCGGCTCTTTATGATGCGGCATTGTTATTCGAATGCCACGCGAATTAAACTCTGATCTTTTAAAATGCATGCAAATTCTTGCGGAATGTATATGAAAAAGTCAGTGTCGTAGAGGTGCTTTCAGTCTCTTGATAAATGGGAATCCAGCGGTACTTTATTGAGTCTCTGATTTTTAATAATCTGAATCCTGCAAGATTTAATTCTGCATAATTCTGGCTGAAATCAGCTTCTGATTGAGTTGTAATGGCGGTGTTATTGTAAATATCCCTGCATACTAATGTTGTGCTGGAATTCAATAATATTTAGATGAAATTCTTGGCCTCGAGCAGAATAAAAGTTACGTTTCCAAAAGTCGAAAAGTTTTATGGCAAGGATATATTGATTTTCATGTGTTCTTTTAGCATAAAATATAATAAAAACCTATTTGAATGTCTGGAGAAGTGGAGTTCATATAGGACGGAGTCTACTTTTTACCATAATTGGATATTCATAGCTCTCCCAGTGAAGTCATGTATAAACACATTGATAAACATATATGAACTAGACATACATCAAAAATGTGCAATATTCTTTTGAGTGAGAAATTGGTATCTGTGTGACAGCCGTGATGGTAGTTATTACGGGTTTGTTCAGATAAATTGCCTGTTTTATTCTAAATAATTGATGATGGAGTATTGCTCCTCTACCAGCTTGTAAGGCTGGGTTCACACGACCATGTTACGACCGTAATGTACGGAACGTATTTCGGCCGGAAGACCCGGACTGAACACAGTGCAGGGAGCCGGGCTCCTAGCATCATAGTGATGTACGACGCTAGGAGTCCCTGCCTCTGCGTGGAACTACTGTCACGTACTGTAATCGTGATTACAGTACGGGACAGTTGTCCTGCAGCGAGGCAGGGACTCCTAGCGTCGTACATCACTATGATGCTAGGAGCCCGGCTCCCTGCACTGTGTTCGGTCCGGGTCTTCCGGCCGAAATACGTTCCGTACATTACGGACGTAACATGGTCATGTGAACCCAGCCTAACTCCTCAGGTGGATGTTCAGACATTAGGTACAAGCAAGCGCGTCCTCACCATGGAGCCAGACCATTTGGCTGCAATAGTGCCCTTGGAGAGAAGGGACGCAGACCTGTTAGACCCATTGGCCACTGTGTGGTGAGAACCTGTGCCTTCCCTCAGGGGAACTGCTATTTTAAGTAGCAATAAGGTAAGAAATTGGCCTTAGGGATATGAAAGGTGTGGAGGGGAAATAAACATCTAGCTCCTTTGTCCTTCGGTTCACATCATAACGAGGGGCCCATTTTGGGGCCCCTCTCTACTATGTACATCACTGGGTACAAGTCTAAATGACTATGTATGAATGTTTTATTTTTTACAAGTGCAATATCCTACACTAAAAATGTTCTATGAGTGTTTCTCAAAAATTTGCCACACTACTTCCAAAGCTAATGGAAAAATACCTTAATATCACATGCTATATATTATTAGCATGATGTCAGCACCTGCTGATAAAACAACACTAGCACACTGTAATATGAGATAGTATGCATACCATAAAAAAAATTACCTGATCTATGACTGTATAAGAAGCTGCTTAAAGGGGTTGACCACTTTAAACCATCCCTTTTTCTTACAAGTGTCTACTGATGATAACTTGAACACAGCATATCCTGTTTTTGGTACCCCAAGCAATCAGTTGTGATCTGTGAAGAAATCCGGCACCAAGTGTTTCATTCCCCAACAGCGCCACCACAGGGGAAATGAAGCATTACCAAGTTCCTATTGTAATTAATAATCTATTCATGTAGTGTTGGTCTGTGCAAGGTCCTCCAGAAAGAGGAAGAGATGCTCTTTGTAGCCAATCTCAGCTCTGGGTCCTAAATTGGGAATCCCATCTATTAGCTCAGAATTTCCTAATATAATGTATTCAGAAATTGTTTTTTAAAACTAGACAACCCCTTTAAATAATACCAAGTGTATCCCTATAAATATATACTGGAATAGGATGAGGTTATTCCCCCTTTACTAGGATAATTATTGTGGACTTGTTCTAAACAATATATTAGGAGGCCATGTGTAGCCCTCCCATATGCCCCAATAGTTGTAGGTAACTATCAAGGTTGACTTATTGATGATCAAATCTGAACAGTTGGAACTTATGAGGAAGGTTAATATGTGAGGTCTTTAATGGTGGCATAGGCCTGGAAAATGCCAAAAATAGGGTACAGAGCGAAAACCGGTGAGGGTAGCCTATGGGAAAAATCGCAACAGAGCTTCTTTCTCGATTGACGCACCATATCACCTTGTCCATCTTGAAATTAGAAGGGCTGGCTTTTATTCACTTCAACCCCTTTGCACCCCTTTGTAGGAAAGAGGAGCAGAGGAGAAGACTGAAGGCTTTCCATCATCTATGAAGATAGTCCAGCTAGTCCGAACCTGCCTTCCCCATGAAAAGTTTCTCTAATATATAATAAGTCGCCATTTTTTATTCTGAAGGTTTTCGGAGCTTCACTCGAATTCATTGATGGCTGGATTTCATTTAATATTATTCCAAACTTCTTCTGCACTTTGGATACTTGCCCTTTAAGTGTTAACGTTTGGTTAGCTCCTTATTGTTCTGTGAGTGGTACTGATGCCGTGCTCATCGAGGAGCCAGATTGCCTTGCATCACTTTCCTACACATTGTGGATCTCGGCAGCCAACAAAGCTGATTACCTAAAAAAGAATGTCTACAAAACACATCTACAGAGCTGACAAGTCTAAGTACATAAGACAAGTAATAAAGAATACCGGTAAAATTTTCAGCCAAAAAAACATCTCCTCAGAAAAGGAACGTTTCAGTTTGCATCTAAATGTACGAACCAAAGTGTCTAAAACGCCATCTGCTTCTACATTGGATTTTAATGTCACAAGAAAGGCTGTCCCTTGGATACATCATGCATTGTATGCCGTTAAATTCCACCCATATGTTTCTAAAAGAAGATGGATTTCTTCATTGACTCTTCCGGTTCTGTCTTGACATTTTCTTCTATTTGTTAGGTAACAAGTATAAGGTTTATATTTCTTTACTTCTCACACTTTTTGTAAGTTTTTGCCTATCTTTGTTCTTGGAAATAAATTAAATATCTGAAAATTTTTTCCAATTCTTTAAATAATTAAATTTGCCTTATATTTGTAAATTTTTAAAGGCATCCAATAAACGAGGGTTATTGAGCGCCATAATAGCATATGTATTTGAAGCAGAGGCATAGCTACGTGTATGTTTAACTGGCGTAAAAAAATATTCGGTTCTGACCATTACTACAGGATTTTCTATTTTCCACCTCTACCGGGTTTGTCCTCTTCCTCAGCCAACACCTGGCGACATACAACCTGGCTGTGCCATCAAGTCCTCTACGCTCATCAACTCATTGACCTTATTAATCCAATGTTTCACAGAGGGGAATTGGGGTTTTCCAAAGAAATGGTATGCAAGCCAACTCGTGAAGGGGAGATATTGAATATACAGAATATAAAGAGAAGTCTACATGATGAAGGAGAAAGAGCTCTGGGTCATTGTTAGACTCCATCCCAGAAAAAGGAGAGTAGTCTTCTATATAGGCTTCTTTAGTGATTTTTTTTTGTTAAGATAGATAGATATAGATATATAGATAGATAGATAGATAGATAGATAGATAGATAGATAGATAGATAGATAGATAGATAGATAGATAGATAGATAGATAGATAGATAGATAGATAGATAGATAGATAGGAGATAGATATGAGATAGATAGATAGATAGATAGATAGATAGATAGATAGATAGATAGATAGATAGATAGATAGATAGATAGATAGATGATAGATAGATAGATAGATAGATAGATAGATAGATAGATAGATAGATAGATAGATAGATAGATAGATAGATAGATAGATAGATAGATAGATAGATAGACAGATGGATAGATAATATTGTAGAAGATAGAGAGTGAGAGAGATAGAGAGGAAGGGATAGATACAACAAATAAAGATATATAATAAATAGATAGATAGATAGATAGATAGATAGATAGATAGATAGATAGATAGATAGATAGATAGATAGATAGATAGATAGATAGATAGATAGATAGATAGATAGATAGGAGATAGATATGAGATAGATAGATAGATAGATAGATAGATAGATAGATAGATAGATAGATAGATAGATAGATAGATAGATAGATAGATAGATAGATAGATAGATAGATAGATAGATGATAGATAGATAGATAGATAGATAGATAGATAGATAGATAGATAGATAGATAGATAGATAGATAGATAGATAGATAGATAGATAGATGGATAGATAGACAGATGGATAGATAATATTGTAGAAGATAGAGAGTGAGAGAGATAGAGAGGAAGGGATAGATACAACAAATAAAGATATATAATAAATAGATAGATAGATAGATAGATAGATAGATAGATAGATAGATAGATAGATAGATAGATAGATAGATAGATAGATAGATAGATAGATAGATAGATAGATAGATAGATAGATAGATAGGAGATAGATATGAGATAGATAGATAGATAGATAGATAGATAGATAGATAGATAGATAGATAGATAGATAGATAGATAGATAGATAGATAGGAGATAGATATGAGATAGATAGATAGATAGATAGATAGATAGATAGATAGATAGATAGATAGATCTCGACTTGTTTCAACTGTATGTGTAAATGTTCTCAGACAGTGGGGAAGTCTCTCTCACCTCACCCCATACAGAGTGTAGATTGCATTCTGTTAATATCTGACCCTGGGCTCCTTCTTTAAATCACAGCTTATGAGAGTCCTTGCTGAGACGTGTTCATCCATGGCGCAGTGAGTACAGCTCAGCATAGTACCTCTATTAGCCTCAGGCATGCCTTCTAGACAGGTAACATTCTTTATCATATGGAAACAACACTCATTTTTGCAGCCAGTTTTATATTTGGACCCGTGCTCCTCGTATTTGCGCACTTTTCATAGAGATGGCTTAAAATCAGCAATACACTGAATTTAGTACTAAGAAAGTCCTGAATTGTATTGATCACTCAATATTTCTACATTACATAATTAATGAGCTGCAATTATACAAGTTTTTGCCCTTTGGGGCAAATAACCTATGGTTCTAGGGCATTTTTTAAAATTTTTCCTTTTTACCTTATTATGGGCTTATTAAAATCAGTAATCCCACAATTTTACTGCAACTCAAAGCCGATGCTATTGAGCCCAAATCTAAGGAGGACGATCGGGAACACTACAAAAGGTCTACGAAAGAGACAGCACCAAGTGGTCAATGGCCAATGAAAATGGCAGTACAGGTTTTCCAGGATCCAGTAGACGATAACCCCATTTGAAGCTTACTTGGGAGCCAATCACTTGCCCCTAGGGCCTATTTCCTATGATGCAAATAAATGGACGTATGAATGTTCTGTATAGATGGAGGGCAGTGCTCAGAATTGTTTCCTTTTGGTGGGCCCAATGAATCTCCGTCTCACAATGATTTTACATAATCAATGTGATCGGTAGTATGGTTTGGAATCTTTCATTCTACAGTAACATACAAATTACATTGTACAAAAACAATATTTTTGGATGGTTTCAGGTGCCCATAATTTCACCGGCACCTGCCGAAGACATCATTATTCCATTTATCTTTTTATGGTCACTCTACAGAAGTGGTCTCCAACCTGTGGCTCTTCAGCTCTTGGAAACGTGCGGGATGAGGAGCAGTTGGAATAAGCAGCCATCTAGGCACCTGTGAGGGCCCCCACCCTCACTATTTTTGTATTAAAAAAGACCCTGAAATAGGTGAAAGATGGTGGTCAGGGATGGAGCCAGTAGAGGAGCTGCAGTAATCAAGCGGACACCATTGCAGATGCATAGTAGGTTGACCCACGTATTTGCGTTGAGAACTGTACATATGTAGAGGGAATGGGAGTGTAGGGAAATGTGGATTATGGATTATAAACAAGAATGTTGGGGATTAGTGGGAGAAGAGGGGACAACCATAGCTATGATGCAGAACTTGAGGTGGGTGGATGATTCCGAAGCCACTTCTATGGGCACCAAGAGAGCTTGTCCTACCCCTGTTGGGAAACGGCAACTCCCAGAATTCTCTGACAGTCTACAACTGTCAGAGAATGTTGGTAGTTGTAGTTTCCCATCCACTGGGGAGCCACAGGTTGGAGACCACAACTCTAAAGCTCGAAACTTCCAAAAACTACAGTGAAGTCTTCTACTTTACACAAAGACAATTAAATTGAACTTGATTTAGTTTTTTTTATCTATGATGTTTTAGTTGTTCATTCAGTTATTTTATGAGAGCCGCAAAACCAGGAAAGTGAGAAGAGAAAAGTATTTTATATGTGAAGCGCAAGCAAACAACCATCCTTAGATTTACATTAGTCTTGATTTGTGACTGTTCAACATAAATCATTTTAATATTAAAAAATTGTGTTCTGTTCCCTCCATTTTGAGGATTAAAATAAATAAATAAATCCCTCCATAAACCGCCGCAGGAATATTTTACTGGAATAAATATAATAAAATGATATTACTCATTACTCATGATATTATTCTGTTCTTTAGAACACTGCTCAGATCTGCTACACCGAGACACACAAATCCTTTCAGTATTACCCATAGAATCTGATGTTTCGAGAGGGAGTCGAGATGAATAGTGCTGTAATATATCCCCATACGAGACGCAGAGACATTATAGACTCCACTACACCTTTATTAAAAGTTAAATCAGTACAAAATACATAATTTCCCTATTATTGTCATAATCTTACCTTGTCGCGATCCAGGTCTGAACTGTGGCTATTATAATATTGTTTATACCCAGCAGTAGGCATGGCATCGCATGTACAGTAGGGCAATGCCCCACCTTGCCAGACACTATTAGGGTGATTATGAGTGTATAAAAATCCCCAGATCTCATCCTAATTACTGTTAGCCTACATCTTAGACCTCATCAACATGGCTTTGTGAACATACTATAGAGCTGTAGGCAGTCTGTGTGATGCCATATGGTGCCTCCATATAGAACCATACCACGGAGGTATTCACCCCTAAATCCAAAGCTTCTAAGGGACAATATTTCCATAGTTTGACATCAGAAGAAGCTTGGCACAATCCCCTTTCTGTTGGATTCCCTATGAATCTACAAGTAACAACCTCAACATGAAATCCAGATATCAGTAGGATCTCATATACCTTTTATGGGTGCCATATTATGGCTGTATACAACTCGGGTCTTGTACAGAGCCATAATAAGGCCCTCTGCCTGAGCCCTTAAACTTTGCCTCTTGCCCTTGTGATTGTGGCCCAACCTGACTTTTGAAGACATCTTATATCAGGCATCCATGTACTACTATATCTCATCCTTGTTTATATACATCTTGAGCTTTGCCTCTTGTCCTTGTCATTATGACCTAACCTAATCATTGAAACCAGCATCTAACATACATCAATGGATATCATTCTTATTGCTGTCAGTATATAACCTGACATTTGCCTATTGCCTTTGCGAATTGTGACCCAACCGGACCTTCTACCTGACATCCTTGTACGCACACCTTAACCTTTGCAGGTTGCCCTTTCTGAATGTGACCCAACTGCACCTTTGAAGACACCATCTACTTTATACCTGATACCTGACTATATCTATTTCTCATCCAGATTTACTTGTGGTAACCCCATTGTCTGCTGATCATTCCTGACCACTGACACGTTCATGCTGCCTATAATCCACTATGACCGATCTATCATCTTCTACTATGCCCCTTGGCGCGCTGAGAATTGTTTTCCAGACTCTAATGTGATCATGAATAATAAGTTTTTGGTCAACTGAGTATCTTTATGTGCAATCAGTTCTATGGGAAAATTAAGGGCTATAGATAGATAACATGATCCATTAGGCCAAACCTTGTGTATTTAAATATTTCCACATGCGGCAACAATGGCGTGCCACCTACAGCATCTCTAAAAATGCTTGTCTAGTTAGTTTAGCGCTAGATGCGAATTTCCTGCTGCCCGATAATGGGTGTAGTAGGCAAAGGTATACATATCATTAAGGCAGACCACACAGCTGCCTTGGGGCTCTTGGAGAGAGGGGGCCCATATCTGGGTGGTCAGATGCCCTTTGCTACTTAGTATTAGTAAAAAGGTGGGGAATTGGCCAAAGAATCATGGCAAAGAGAGTAGAAACAGTGGGGGAAAGAGGGGGAAACAAACACCAGGCCCCTCTGTCCCGACTGGCAAAATCTGACACCATAAAAGGGGGTCCATTTTGCTATTTGCTATGGGGCACCCTTTCCTCCAAGTACACCACTGATAGAAGGTCTCATGACAATGGGATCTTCAGTTTAAGATGCTCAACTTTTTCCCATTCAATCACACTCCAAGTCAGTGGTTAATGTATCACAACTTTTAGGAACAAAAAAATTGCAGTGGCTCATCAGCTATGATCCATAGTTTCCATATAGCACAGTCCTCAGACAAATCGTGTTAATGCGGGCAGACTTTTAATGGCCGATCCTTTTTAGCAAATCAAATATTGTGTGAAGTTTTGCAATCTTTTTAAAACTTGTAAAGTAACTTTAGCAGTAATGTTGTCAGAATTTACATTTATGTACATATATAAACACCCACAGTGAGAGATTGTCGCCTTTTAATTTAGTGTCATCCTTCTGAATAGTATTTGACTTAGGCAGAAGGCGACGGTTGTTTGCCTTGGACAATACATTTTTATTAGTGCACCCTGACATTATGCATGTCAAATGTTGTCAGGCTTTTAAGGTTATGTTCACACGCATAACAAAAAAACTGCTTTAAAATATGGAGCTGTTTTCAAGGGAAAACAGCCTCTGATTTACAGCCGTTTTTTATGCATCAGGCATTTTTTGGTGTGTCTGTGAGCGCTGGCCCACATCTCCTCCTCAGGAGCCTCCAGCACTCACTTCCGCTTCGTTTTGCTGTGTCCCGTATGGTGGGTACCTTGTTCCTGTGCCTTAGAGAGTTGGAGCTGTGTTGTACCACCGATGACGTCTGCTGTATTACACCTCATCTGGTGTCTGCTGCCAAGGTCCCATCCGAGCCTAACCAACGCTACTGTCTGAACTAACACAGGTGCCCTTACTCAGAATATAGACATTGACTTGGTACACTGTTTGGCCAGCTGCTATCCCGCTACGGTGGTACGGCCCAGTGGGTCCACATACCTACAACTCGTGATACTCTGCCTTGTACTGTGGAATGGTTTGGGCTTTTATGGATTGAATGCAGATCTGTAGTTTGGCATTTACTACTTTCCAACTACAGCACCCAACAACAACCAAAAAAATAAATAAAAAATAGGCAGATAAGATTTCCACCACAGCATCTGTCCCGCTTGTTCGTGACACGAAAAAGCACCATCGGTAAGCAGGAAAAGTTTTGAATCAACCTTTTTGGCCCAGAAAAAACCATAGTGTATGGCCAGCTTAAGTCTATGGACACTTTTCTGTCCATTAACTCCCATTCATTGCAGCTGCCACAAAGCACACACACCCTGCTATACTGCCTATACAGTCAATACAGGAAAGATATATATGCCTCTATTATGGCTACCCCCAGGGAAGCTTTAAAAAATAAAAAATAAATATCTACAACATTAGAAAACACATTATTTCTCTTCTACATTCTAACACTTAAAAAATAATACTGAATTGATATGTATGATATATTCCCGTTAAAGTGTAGCTAATGTGAAAAATTATGGCTTTCGTCTATAGAGTTAAAAATGACTGAGCTTCTTAAAAAAAACCTGAGAATAGAGTTGTAAGGCATTTAGAGCTGTACCAACCATTAATATTCAATACCGAGGACCCTTGTGTTAGGTCGTAAAAGAGGTAACCCCACAGGAAGCAGTTTTTGTATAGACAAATTGGTAGGTTTTTTCGGAAGGTAGGAGAAAAAAAAAAGAAAACATGATTTTTACACTTGCAATCGAGATTTAATTTGTAGCGGTTTGTTAAAGACGTATTGTACATTAACCCCGTAGTTTTACAGCCATTAAATAAAATCGCTTTTAAAGTAGATTCCACCACATTTGGAGATCGAAATCTGTTCTAATAATAGGAATTATTTAAATGGAACGAATGCATTTGGACATAGGAAAAAAAAATAATTCTATTAGTAGGGGGAGCAATTCAATGTCTTTCACACCATGACATTTTTCCAGTTACCTGCTCTTTTTTTCCCCATACATTCAATGTCTGAATTCTAGCTCAATTCTGTAGAAAAAAAAAATATTAATATAAATGACATTTGTTTTAGCTGAATGAAATTCTTTCCGGACACTTATAATTCCGACATGAGTGACACGTCGCTTCCAATTTGTGCGGGAGATTGCAGCTAATCTACAGTAACACGAGCGCTCAGAAGGACGGCGTAGCATATCCTGTGAAAATAATAACTTAATCACCTGAAATATTTCAATTACTGGGGCACATTTCAGGTTACATAAACAGTTTTATTGGGGTGACATATTGCGGAGTCGGATATATCAAGAAGGAACAATTCACTGTTTTCGAGAGTAATGGAATAGGTATTATTATATCAATGGGGTTAGGAATATTTTCGTTTTTCTTTTTTTTTTAAAGGAAATTTCAGGTCCCTGACTTCACAGTCATTATGGGTCGGCCACAGGCTAGTTGACCAACTGGTGGTGTTCAAAAGAACCTCACCTAGCATCCATTTATGTGTGACTCCTTATCTGGCTGCTGTTTTAGAATGGAGTTGGGTGACAGGCGTTGGTGAGGGACCTGACAACTACAGTATTACAGGTGTCACCATAGCCTTAGGCTAGCTCTTCCCCTCATATTGCCCCTTGAGGAAAGTGAGGGTCTAAAGCCATGGCGACTTCTAATGCCATGATTACTCCTACCATTACCACTCCCGACTATAACAAGGGCCAACTATAGGGGGTGCAAAGGTAGGAGTCGCACCAGGGCACTGTTACAAATTTTTCATTGGGGCCCAAGAGCTTCACGTTACACCTCTGGAATATAGATATTCAGCCCCAACATCTTATCTAATGCAACTGTCACATGACAGTCACTTTATATTACAAAACATGCCCTAAAATGAAAGCACTAGGTGGCTTTAAGGTCCAATAATCTATATTGAGTAAATTCAAAATATATTTCTAGGTCAAAACTTGCCTGCTTCACTTCCCACAGCCATAGTGGTGAATCATAAAATTATGTCTGCCTCCCGCCTCTACTATGGGGGAGCCTACTGTAAAAAAAATTATTGCATTGGATGGGAGCTGTATGAATCTGTCTTCAGTGAGCTCCCTCTAGTGAAGGCTGAAGGCATCCAAAATTATGGTGCTCTGTATCACAGAGACAGATGCAATGGCGGATAATGATGGATATTTATTTTAAAGGGGTTGACTGGAACATGGATTGTAAGAATCATTATAGGAGTAGTAGTCTAAACTTTAGGGTAATAAGGAATTTAATAATAACTTATTAAAAGCAGAACTAGGAACATAAATGGGGACCTACCATAGAGACCAGTCGTGCAAATGCCCATGAGGACAGAAGGTCTACTGAGCTACTCTTCCTAGAGCTTCCATTGGAAAACGGAGCAGTTCGAGTATTGCTACTATCTCATAGTAATGGGGGCGTCAGGGAGGGGTTGACTATTTAAATGAGTTGCTATTCAAGAGAGATTAGGATGGTCCTGTGGTCATGGCATCCATATGGGAAGCATTGATAGTGTTGGGTTGGAGAGTGTAAGTCCAACCCATTGAGGGTCCACAACAGTGGGGGGAGGGAATTTTGAATTTCTCTTATTATATTATATAGGGAAATGTTATGTTAGGCCTCATGCACACGACCATAAAAACACCCGTTATTACGGGTCGTAATTACGACCCGTAATAACGGGCTCATAGACTTCTATTGGCCACGGGTACCTTCCCGTTTTCTTACGGGAAGGTGCCCGTGCCGTTGAAAAAGATAGAACATGTCCTATTTCAGGCCGTAATAACAGCACGGGCAGCCCATAGATGTCTATGGAGCTCCCGTAATGACGGGTGGCTACGTGTGTGCACCCGTCATTACGGGAGCGTTGCTAGGCGACGTCTGTAAATAGTCACTGTCCAGAGTGCTGAAAGAGTTAACTGATCGGCAGTAACTCTTTCAGCACCCTGGACAGTGCATTCCGATCAGAATATAGAGCAACCTGTAAAAAAAAAGACGTTCATACTTACCGAGAACTTCCTGCTTCCTCCAGTCCGGTCTCCCGGTCGTTGCCTTGGTGACGCGTCCCTCTCGACATCCGGCCGGACATCCCTGGATGACGTTTCAGCCCATGTGACCGCTGCAGCCAATCACAGGTCAATCACAGGCTGCAGCGGTCACATGGACTGCCGCGTCATCCAGGGAGGTCGGGCTGGATGTGAAGAGAGGGACGCGTCACCAAGACAACGGCCGGGTAAGTATGAATTTCTTTAACTTTTATTACAAAAAGGGCTGTCCCTTCTCTCTATCCTGCACTGATAGAGAGAAGGGGCTGCCGATTAGTGCAGTGTAATTTTGCAGCCAAAAACGTGCCCGTAAATACGGGTGGAATACGGGTGACACCGGGCCAGTATTTACAGGCACGGGCCCGTAAATACTGGTGCAAAACGGGTCGAATACGTGTGACACCGGACCCGTATTTACGCCAGTATTTACGGGTGGGAAAAAATACGGTCGTGTGCATGAGGCCTAACCAAAAGGGATCCAGGATGGAAACAGTGCATAGTGTTGTTATGTTGGATGTCATTGACTGCTGAGGGCAGTAAAGAAAAGAATGAAGAAGAAATCTTCCTAGACCTCTATGGAACAACACCATTCATCCGACCAAGCTTTTTGGGATCCCACGAGACGTCTTCTTTCTACCTTTAGCACTGTATTTTAAGAGCAGGAAAAGTGAAACTCTCAACATAATTACAATTTGTTAGCAAAACTTGTAGTATTGTTTAATTAAACATTTAGGATATGTTTATACTAAACCTAAGCCATTCTTATAAATTATTTCCTGCAGAGCCCTAGCACGAATAATATTTGGAAGCATTAACAGTTTACATCAGGGAGTTTTTTCCTTCTTAGCTTAAAATGTTTAATTAAGCGGGTTCACATTTAAAGAGACTTGGGGCAGAATTCATCAGACTTTTCCTACAGTTTAACAGGCAAGATAATCAATTAGGACTGTTTCAAACTTGGAGAAGGTTTACAGCAGCCATACTTTTCTATCTATTAGTAAATCTCTGTGGTAAAAAAAAAAAAAAATTAAAAATAGGTTAATCCTGTAAACAACAGAAGGTTTGGTAATAAAATGCATCCAATTATATCTTAAATAAATAAATAATAAAAAAAATAAACAGCAAAAAAAATCCCAAATAAAAAAGCAGAAATTGAAAGTTTACCTCCAGTTGCCGGACATCAGTCATGGAGAGATGCTCCGGCACACTGGGCGTTACAGTTGGTAAAGGATCCGGCCATAACTCCATCTAGGTCATCCTCATCCTCATGAGGAGTGGTAAGTAAATGCCGCAATCTGATCTGGGGTCTGTATATATTTAGGGGGTCTGGTCTGATGTCTGAATTTAATTTGGATCTGAAAATTTCATGCCTTCACCGTCCTCATTCGAAATTTTCTACTTATGTGTCTGGGTGGAGTACTATTGTTTGTGTTTTTTTTTAAGGAAATAAACAGGCACACTTAGCTGAGCCGGGTGTGCATGTACAACATATGGGGGAATTGGGAGAAATAACTGTTATATAATGTGTATGCTCACCATAAGGGCCTCCACCAACCTTGATCCGGCACTACTGCCTTAAAGGGGTTTGCCCATCAGGGACATTTATGGCATATACACAGGATATGCCATAAATGTCAGATAGATGCGGCTCCCACCGCTTGGACTCGCACCTATTTCTAGAACGTGACCCAGTGAACCCTGTTCTACCTTTCTCGGCTCCCGTTGCCTCCCGGACACTTCCTGATTTAGATTTAGGTTACGAAAACAGCGAAGCTCATAGTGCTATGCTGTTTCCGTAACTCCCGTAGAAGTTTAATGGCAGGTATGGAAACGCTGCTTCCATCACTGCCATTCACTTCTATTGGAGTTTCTGCGAGCTACACTGTTTTTGTAACTCCTGACCATGTAATAAGGAAGAGGCAGCCGGAGCCGAGAAAGGTAAAATGGGGTTTAGAGGGGGGGGGGCCCATTTTAGAGATAGGTGCAGGTCCCAGAGGTGGGACCCACATCTGTCTGACATTTATGCCATTTCCTGTGGATATGCCATAAATATCCCTAATGGTCAAACCCCTTTAACTAAATTCTGAATTTATTTTATCAATCTTAAGATGGACACAATAAATATAGTGTTACGACCAGCAGGTTGTACAACATCTAATGTTTTAACATCAAAAAGACATGGTGGAAAATAGATATATAGACTTTTTGAAGAAAAAAAAAACGTGAAGTTTTTTGAAAAAAATAAAATAATAAAAAAAATAATAATAAAATGTAAATTTACTGTTTAAGATGACAACCCTGTGAGAACTGCACTGGATGTGGAATATACCACTATATAACAAGACAAAAAGTTCTGCTAGCTCAATCGAGAGGCACAAAGACCAAAAATTCCCAAACAGGATGCAGGTTTCAACGCTATGGACCAAGGCGAGCGAGAATTTTTCTCAGCGAAAGTTATTAGTTGCTCAAAACCAAATGTTATGCCGGCTAAATATATTGGCTATCCGACAACACGGCTGAAGTGCAGGGATCAATTAGGGTTTGAGAATTGAAAGTAGACAGGTAAAAGGCAGTATGAGTGGCCAGGAAATTACATGTTTCTGCCTTGACTGCATCCCGGTAATTTGAACAGAGTTTCTGCATTCTTGCATCTCTCGTTCAGATGACTTCCATGCATTACGCTCACCGGCATTGAGTCTGAGCACCACTAGAAAAGGAAATTATCCATCTGAAAGCTTCAACCTTTTGTGTAAGCAGGCGGCACGTAACGTTTCAGCTTCGCTACTTTATTGTAGGAAACTCTCATAATATTATACACCCCGAGCTGCTGGTCATGAAGTCACTTATTATTAAAATATAATGTAAGGCTCATCTAGTGTGATTATTTTAATTCAGTGCTTGTTTGATATATAAAGCTGCCTGCTCTCTGCCACGGCCTCCCCTCCTCCCTCCTCCCTCTCGTCTCCTTCCTTCTATATTACATTTATTTATATCCAGATGATAAAAATTTGATTTATTTTACAACAGATCAGTAATTGTGCTCTACAAATAAGTCCGTAATGATAATCAACAGCATTTTCAACATAATTTAATTTGTCTTTTCCCAGGAGGTCGTTAAATGCATTGATGATAATAGTAACGCTATGGACATGGCTGCAGTTAATCACGCACTGCCTATGTAGACAGCCCCAATATTGTATTGACAGAAATTAAATTAACCATCAGCTCGGGCAATCAGTGGTTGCACAGCTATTAAAGTAATAAAAACAAGGAACCTCGACCGTAGCCAATTAGAATTTGACATCTAAATGAAAATGGACAAATGATTTTATATTTAGTTATTTTATTCCGGATCCGGTTAAACATGAAGAAGACATCACGGCAATCTCGGCCTTTAATTAATTAACCAATAAGCATGTCAGTGTGTATTTTATGTAGCATTAGTAAATGCCTTAGGTGTTAGTAGGGCGGCCACATAGACATCGGCAACTCCTTCGGATTTGCTTTCTGGCGCGTGGTAACTAGAGTTTAGATATATTCTATATGACTCAAGTGATTTGTTGTTAAGCTCCGTGATGTTTAATGTTATGTGTAATAAAGTGTAAATGATAAGTATGTGTTAACTTTATGGCTGTAATAAAAGCCTTTCACTGTTATCAATGACTTTGGAATTTTTTTAATTTTTTTTTTTGCCGGGTCCAAATTTTATAAATTAGGGAAATTATTGTAGGATTCAAGTTTTTTTTTTTCGAGTCCAAACAAATATTATTAAATAGATAATTTTGTGCTTCCAAGAAAATGTATACATTTTTTAAATTCTAGATGTTTTTGACTATTTTACATGACTTGCAGGAGCCCAGTAGTTACTGACCTGATAGGTGCTCCCTTAACTGCTTGGCTTAGCTCCTCTAATTTATAGGGGATGCCTCATCAAGAAAACCCATTTCCATCATTGAAGAGGATCTCCGTTCAGGACCCTTGTCTATTAGTCAGAGCAGGGAGCCTCTAACAAAGGGTAGCTCTCGCTCTAGGGGACTCGTCCTGTCCTTGTATTAAAGTAGTTCTGGAAGACAAATTGTAGGTCAAACCTAGTGTAATATATGGTCTCACTGAGTTCTTTAGAGCAGGAGCCATTCTTTACAGTACTTGTACCTAATAGATGGGGATTCCGAGAAGGGGAGACCCATATATGACATCCATATGCCTTAATATGGCCAGGGGTTGTAGCGTAATAGGACCACCTCTTATAGTCATTCCTTTGCAGATTTGGCTTGAGATTACATTTTCTTCCAAGTTGGAGTTTTCTTGAGGACTGCAGCAGGTTTTTATTTTTTCTAAATTTCCCTGAATTTTGCCGAATTTATTTCATGTTCTGCCTTTATAAGTCTTCCAGGGAACATTTTCACAGCTGCAAATATTTTATAATTTCAATTATTAATATGAGTATATGTTTAAAGGAGTTGTCTCATCAGATAAATCCTCTTTCAGAATGGAGTCACAGGTCCGGTTCCCGGCACCCCCGTCAAACGGTCGATTTGTTAGGGGGAAGCCGGAGCCAGGAAAGCATTACCCCTCCAATGGCTTCTGAAGGGGAAGTGCAGTATTAAGTGACTCCCTTTCTAATGTAGTACATGGACGACTTGAGTCCGCCAGAATTGGAGATGCTCTTATGGAGCAGTTTTTGGTTCTGGCTTATAGAAGGCGTCCTATTTGGGACCTAGTAGGGCATATGGACAGGGGTTAGACCTTTAGGATTAAAAACTCATAAAAAATTAACTGCAAAAAATACACGGGTGCGAGTATATCCAAAAATTATAGTTTAGAAACAATGCTGAGAATTTCACTTGTAAGTGGCCCCCTTCAGCTTTTGGAAAGTTTTGAGATTTGCATTTCTCTTATTGAATATTTACTTCAACTACACAGGTAACAAATTGCAAAACAGGGAAATTGAAGAGATTCCTTTGAACTGCAAATTATTTCCAGTTATTTAAATTACCATCATTGGAAGAAATGTTACTTACATAGAAAACCCATTCCTTATCTCTAAGCACAATACATGTTCATTTAATCTTTCCTTCCGTATCTGTCAGAAAATACCTCCATCCTTTTTACTCATTTTCATTTTCTCCAATTTATTTACCTTTCTCTTTTATTTTTTGCCAATTTGAAACTTTGTTCTTCCCTGTAAAAAAAAAACAACAAAAAAAAAAAAACGTAAAAAATAATTATTGTATTTATTTTTAGCAAGCATAAAATTCCCATGAGCGGCTTGTGCTTACATGGACATCCAATACTGTCACAGTAAATTAGAAGTTCTGAGCGAGCTGTCACTTAGATATAAAAATATACCGACATTGAGCATCCTGCATTTTCTCCAAACATCCTGAAATCTACTTTTACATTCTGCCTTTTTTTTTTAAAACCTTATATCACATTACCTGTCATCATTATCATGGATACATTATTTCTTGACAATACAGGTTACAGAGCTGAAGACAAAAAGTTGAAGGAGTCAGTCATTATCAAGACCACCAGTTACAGACCTCCAGGCAATGAGAAAAATATCCTGTATTTTTGTACCCATCACTTCAGGGATTTAATTTTAGGCAGGTTTGTGTCTCGTATTCACATTCAATTTTTCATAATTAGGTGCAAACTTTTCACTGACCTTTTGTGATTAGTCAGGTCAAGGTGGGTAGAATATAATGAAAATCAAATATTCGGCCCAACTGTGGCTCAATAGATACAGGTCTGGAGGCCAAAACAGTGCCCCTAAGTTACCAATGGAGCTGGCAGTGAAGAAGACCATTTCTGTGGTTCATTATTTTTGACCTATTTTAGAAATAACCTATAACTTCTTACTGAGTATATGTTTTCACAGGACATTGGTAGTTTTGTGAATTGCTAACTTGAGACAAAAAGTCCAAAAAATTGGTATTGAACCTGGGGTAGGGATTCCACAGGTTGTCATCTTCGAGGTAGTCTCTGACTTCAAGTAGCTCCACATCAAACATCAGAATTTTACTTCGTCAAAGTCAACAATAAGGCCAATAGTCAAGAATGAGAAGTAAACCAGAAATGGTTCCGGAGGGCTAGATCAAAACCGGAGACAAAACCACTTTGTATCGGTAGGTAGGCAAAACCAAACATCCAGAGTAGTGAATAGCAGAGCTGTAGCTAAGGTTGTCTTCACCTGGGGGTCAAGGTATTGTTCTCTACCCTCATCCCTGTATCTACATATCCTGACTAGGGCAAAGTGTCTTGTTGGCTCCATATGCCCCAGTTGCGCCCATTTTCCAACTACACTTTTGGTGAATAGGATCAGGTGCAAGAAGCAAGCAGAAGGGCAAAAACAGGAGAAGCCATAGATGATGAGCAAAACACAGACAAGGATAACGATCATCACAGAGATCAAGAACAGTATTTTGCTATGGACATGACGGTATTTATGATACAGCAGAAAATACAGAATATTGTACTGGCCCCAGAGTGGTGTCTCGAGACAGAATAAATTAAGGAAGGTTCAGAAGATCGTTGGCCAGCCCATCAGAACTTCCAATGCACTGTCCCTTTAAATCCGGATAGGACAAGGACATTCGTACTCCTTAGACTAGCGGCTGGCAAATCCAGAGTAAACCCATTGGGCAGCCCAACAAACATCCAGGTCCTCATTTTCAAGTCTTACCCTTGATTGGCCTATGGTTCAATACTCTATCCCTTGGCCTGGCTGTATTCATCCATTCCCTTTAATTTATTTTATGACACATCTACTGCTAATGAGTTGTGTTAATTGAATCAGAATAATTTCAATTTGCAGCGATTAATTAAATAAAGTAACTATCAGACATTGTCTTGACTCTTGTCACTCTGCCAACAAGAAAAATTACACATATATATATTTTTTTAATTACATGCAAGGACAATGGGGCCAGCTGCATTCAAGTGGCAAAAAAAAAAAAAGTTTCCACTGTTTGGTTTTTAGTGCCCTGATGGAAATGGCTGTTTCAAATCTCGCCATTGTTTCTGATGTTGAAACACAAAGACTAAACATTTACATGAGGGGTGAGAGTCATGAATAACCCATTTATTTCACAAACAACGCAAACGGTTGCCAGAGTCCTTGACTAAACATGAACCTTTTACCTATGTGCCTCCATTTAGGGAACCATAGAGTGTTTTGCGCATATTAATTCATGTAGACTGATATAGAATAGTGGAATTGTGAAGCAGATAAAGGCCAACTGGCACACGCAACATGTCCTTTAATCAATTAATTCATGTCTATTGTTGGCTCAGAAAAATCTTACCCTTGGCATTTTCAATTTCATGTTTTACTTGTAGAAATTGACTAAGACTGGTGGAAGAAAATTTAAGTGTCCAAAAACATTTCAGTAATTTTTTCTATTTATTCTGCAAAGTGGTTATAAAGGTTTTTTAGTTATTTTGCATTAGGCATTTTCCTCTACACTTTAAGGTTGGCCGATGAAACCCCTAAAATGTGTCATATTGTCATCTACCCCATTGCTGTGTTATAAAAAAAAAAGTAAAAATATGACTCAGGTCTTATGCATTGGAAGCTTGAAACAAGGATGTCTACAATTAGGGTCTTGCCTGGATGAGGTTCTGAGGACAGAGGTCTTCAAGAACAACTCTACTAACAATTGATGTTAAAGGGGTTGTTTCATAAAGACAACCAATTTTTGTATGGAGTTTGATCAGCTGATTGCCTCTTCTAACATCCGATGATCAGCTGTGATCACCGGGGGAAACCATGTCTAGCTATACGTGTAGCATCGAATGCCAAGTATTAAAATGAATGTCCGTCCATATAATGAACTGACAAGCTGGGTCTGCCAGAGATACATTTGTATTAATTCTTTATTTTTTTCCCCCTCATGCCTTAGGATGGAACACAAATGTAAAATTCTTTAATCAGCATTCTCCTGTGCTCATTGTTGCCCCCTAGTAAGTAATACAATGAAAAATCAATCATTCACGTAAAAAACATGGGAGGATCAATTTGTAAGGTTTGTCCTGAAGCATTAATCTTTGAATATTTGATGAAACATTTTAAACAAATTTTGGTAGTTGTTGTGGGTGTAACTGTTTTAATATGTACACCTGTGAACATCTTAAACAGCATTATGTGTTCTTTAACCTAAATAGGTCCAAATTTCTCTTCCGATTAATTTCTTACTATATCTTTAAAGCGGTTGGAGCTCTGTTTTTCTATTACAGAAATCCAAACCCCCTGCATAGACAAAATAAAATAATAAAATTCTGTCTGCCTCCCGTCACCACCAGGGGGAGCTTAGTAGCTTACTGCATACTGTTTATACATTGAACTCTATAATAAAGCAGTATGCAGTAAGCTAAAAACTCCCCCTAGTTTTTTTTTGCATTTTTATGCTATTTCCACCACCTTTTAAAAAATGTGGGTAGGGTTTAGTGGGATGGGCGAGACGACACCCAGCCCTACAAATTCAGTATAATTGATGCCAGCAACCATCTTTAATTCTAGCAGAAATCTACTGCACGCCAGCTGCACTGACAGTCATAGATGTGCCTAATTTATTAGTTCTGAGCCTCTTAATAAATTAGGCGCATTTGACTCCAGTGCTCTTTATATTAAGACTGGCATATGAGACGTCAATCTTAATAAATCTCCCCCCTTTGTCTATGCAAGGGATTCGGAGCGCTCTATAGAAAAAAAAAACAGAGCTCCAATCACTATAAAGATATATTAAGAAATGAATGAGTACAGAATGTTTAACCTAAAAATGGTATGGTGTTAAGCATCATGCACACATCCGTAGTTTTTATCCGCAATAATGGATCCGTAATTGCGGATAAAATACTGACACATTCATTTCTATTGGCCACGGACACCTTCCCGTACAGTTACGGGTGTGTGTCCGGACTGTAGAAATGAGCTGCAAAAAAACAGGTCATGTCCTATTTTTCGCATTTACGGACCGTGCTCCTATAACTTATACTTATTACTGTGACCATGGTCCGCAAGCGGGTGACACTGACCCTAAATACTGCACGGACTTGTGCATGGGTCCTTAAAGTGGCCATTCACTTAACGGGTTATTCCTAACTCAGATATTTATGTCATATCCACCAGATAGATGTGAACCAGTAAGGAGAACGTGGTTACCCCACCGATCGATAAAACAAAGTGTCAGAAGCGCTCGGGTAAGCACTGTTCCACTTCATTTCTGATTGTCTTTTCTCGGAGCGGTGTACGGGCTCAGACTTTATATGAGCTTGCTTGACTCACCTGAGCGCTTCTGCTGCTTCATTTTAGCGATCGGTGGGGGTCTCAATGCTCGGTCCGCACCTGTAGGAGGAATCACCACTGTCGGTAACGCAATGCAAGAAACACAACTTCTTGATCCAACTTCTTTACTGAAAATAACACGTATAGGAATTTCTCTTCTGTGGAGCAGACAGAAATCCTGAGGTTGGGGACTTCGATCCCGCTGGAAGTCCCCCGGAGAGAGGTCGTGCCTGAACCCACGTTGCCAGGCTTGGCTACGATCACGCCGCTGTCAGTCACGGTGGGAGCTACCCACTACTGTCAGCCTACCCTTGGGTAAGAGTCACACTCTCGGCCCGAGGGTCGCGTTGTGGGAATCAGTGGACTATCCGTACCTACTAGCACCGCCACGGGTCCTTGCGGAGCTATCCGATACCTTTCGCGACAAACCTTCTCTCTTCTCAGTCGGTGGTCCGAACGTCGGACACACCTAGGACGCAACTGAACAGGTGAGGTTGACACTAACGTTTGCACAAGTCCATTTAATAGTCCAATAAGTCCAGTCAACCCGACCGTTCCTTCTGTCTGCCCCTGTTGAAACAATATTCGCCAATAACAGTTCAAAGCATTTCTTACAGGAGGTGATTACAGAAGTTACACACTCTTGGGTAAACGCAGGGACACCGGCACGGGTAATGAGATAGCGTGACTGATCTTGGGCCTAGCTCAGGCTGAGTCATCTGTCACTGTAAAGACTAGTCTTCTATGCGCACTGTGGCTGTGTTTAACGAGGGACGTCACTTCTGGGAAGAGTCACTGGCTATAACAAGGGCACGGGCACTTTCTCTAGGAAGTGACCTAGGATCCTGGTCAGGGGGTTCACTGTGCAAGCAAGCCCTTACTGCGGACCTCAATCAGCTCCGGCTCTGCTGGCCTCTCTCCCCTGTCACTCTTCTGCTCACTGCTCGGCACACTCCTCTGCACCCTGCTGCCCGTTCTTCTCTCTCCCCCTCCGACCTTTCCCGCACCTCTCCTCCGCTTCCTTCCCGCTCACACTCTTTCCCAACTTCCGGTCCTTCTACTCTCCTGCCACGTGACGGCATCTTCTCACTTCCTCCATCAATCTCGCATCGCGAGACTTTGCCTGCTTCCCCCGCTGGAGCGCCCGCATCGCGGCTGTCGGCAGAGTGGCCGTTGCCAGGACTACCAAGACGCTCCTCCATTCGGGAGCCGAACTCCCGAATCACAGCCCAGCCCATGTCCCTGCGTTGTCCCCCGGCAGACAGGTAAGTACACTACTTACACACTGGTCAGAACTTTTCACATGTCACTGTGACATGTCAGACGTTTTTAAAAGTTTAGTTACCCTTTAAGCTGTCAGACACCCATCCCCTTGCAGTAAAATAACTCCTGAAGACTCTATGGGGGGATTATAATTAAAGGGGGGTGAGTGCGTCTTACTGACTGCTGAGTGCTCTGTGGGAGGATCTGAGCTTCTGATTCTTATGGCCCTGGGGGGGAGGAGTTATCCCCCCCATAGAGCCCTCAGCAGTCATTTAGATGCTCAGACCCCCCCAGGTATAATAACTACTGATGGCTCTACATGGGGGATTACCCCCCCCCCAATGAGCCCTCTGCAGTCAGTAAGATTTGCCAGCCCCGCCCCTGCAGTATAATCCCTCCCTAGCTTTGGCCAATCCCTTTAGCGTTAGTGGGGGCAGGAGGATGAGTGCAGTGAGCGGTGTTCACTCTTTTACGCAGCCACAGCTCACTCACCTAACTGCCCTGCTCTTATCTTCAGAATGTGAAGAGAGTGCTGCTGCTGTCTTTCTCCTCTCTGGAGGTGCATGCAGCGTCAGAGAGGCTTGTTCTAGCAGACGTGCCTATTGTGTAGCACATCTTCTAGTCCAAATACGGAAGCCTCTTTAGATGTAGATATTGCGGCTGTGGCGTACGCCCCCTGTGCCCTGCCCCAGCTCGCCCCTGCAATTATGACTCCCCCTCCACCCCCGGCCCCATCTCTTCATCAGCAGGTGGGACCGACGACCGCGGGAATGTGACCATCAGCAGCCCTGCATAGTTTTTTTAAGTTATGTGCGGCCGCACGAACCGCCCATATGAGGATCCGCCACGGGAAACAGTCGACCTCTAGTCTCCCCTTTATTTTCTTATTTTTATTTTTAATTAATTAATTAATTCATTCATTCATTAAAGTAATTATTATTATTATTCATTTTTTCTACACACCTCACTAGAAAAAGGTAAATAATCATGCAAAGAAATCCTCCGAACAAATATATATTGATTCGAGACTCCTTAGGGCCCATTCACACGAACGTGATTCTCGTCCATGTGCTGTGCGTTGAAACAACGCGCGGCACACGGGCCCATTGATTTCAATGGGGCTATTCACACAGCGAGAGTCTGTTGCGTGAAAATCACTGCATGTCCTATATTAGTGCGTTTTCGCGCACTTTTTTTTTTACGCATCAATTGCATTAAAAAAAAAGTGCTTGCGAGTGCGTGAAAAACGCATGCCACGCGCAAAGAACACTGATGCAAAACGCAACGCACACGGACAGATTTACGCACGTTTTTTTACGTGCGTAAATCTTTCACGCTCGTGTGAATGTAGCTTTACTTTGTCCATGGCATCATCTAAAATGTCTCTCTAGGTACTGTGGGAAGACAACCTGCAGCCGGAGTCCCTTTTAGTGTTACATAATTGCTATCTCTTTGCCCCTTTTTATCCTGCTGGGCCCATTTACGATAGACCGGCACCATACACTTAAATCTCTGCTTCTTCTTATATGCAGATGAGAGAAATTTGATTAAAATTACAGTGCTTTAGATTCAACTTCACCTATTAAACAAAAAAAGGCCTTGGTGCTGGACTTTTTTTTTTCTTTAGAAATAACTAGGCCACAGTAATTACAGACAAGGGCCCGCTGAGCTCGGTGAATGGAATCCCTGGGGTGGTATTTTTATGTTACCTGTCTCTGTACGGCTGTTGACATCAACATGAATGATAACTATGCCAGGTTCTTCATCTTTTTTTTTTTTTTATATGTATTTTTTTTACTTTTTTATGTTTTAGAAAGTAGGAGGGGAAAGAATAGCAGATACATTAGTAAAAGGTATTGTCGTTTGCATGCGACGTGTCAAGGATCTTTTTGTGCCGCTGCAGTTCGGGTGTCCTGTACATCTTTGTCATTGCCCTAATCTTTATTCCCAACTAAAAAGGAACTGAGTATTGATAGATTTGGTAAGAAAAGGAGAAATGCTTTTAACTGTAAATTAAACAGATTTTGATTTTACGTTTGCGTTTTTTTTTGTGTGTGGACTTTTTGCAATATAGACACCAATTCTATTACAAAACAGACGGAATGAACTCAGTTTAGGACGTGACCTTGTCTATGTTATAGTCCTGCGTTGTTTAATGTAGCCTTAAAGGGGTTATCCAGGATTAGAAAAACATGGCTGCTGTCTTACAGAAACAGCGCCACACCTGTCCACAGGTTGTGTCTGATATTGCAGCTCAGCCCTATTAACTTCAATAAAGCTGAGCTGCACCACCAGACACAAATCATGGACAGGTGCGGTGCTTTTCTGTAAAATAGCAGCCATGTTTTTCTAATCCTGGATTAGAAACTCCCTGTGTCATGCTCCGCCCCCTTAGACCCTGCACTAGATATAAGACAATGTATCGGTTTTGCTCAAATTCTTTCTTTAAGGGAAAACTCTGAACAAAATAGATACACTGTGTTATATCTAGTGTCTGAGGGGGCGGTGCATGACACAGGTTCAAAAAACACCAAAGAGAGAATGACTGTGTCATGCTCCACCCCTTCAAGTCCTGCACTAGACATAACACAGTTTATCAGTTTTGTCCCAAGTGTTCCCTTAATTTAAAGGGGTGTTCTATGTTGGGGTGATTCCACATTATATTGCTTCTTCCCCCTGATTGCTGAGGGGGTCTCACTGTTTGGAGCCCCCAATCATCGCTCTCTGTGCCAAAAAAGCCTCAGCCTTTATGCCAATAAGTCCCCTAATGAAATCTATAGCTGTCTATTCTGTTTATTGCATACAATTGGCATCTCTAAAGTCTTCCAGCACTTGGGGGGGGGGGGGGTAACACTGTACTTTCCTGGACGTTAGCTCATAAGGAGCATTGAGCACTTCCCACCTTTACTAGGTATAAATGTCCAAAACAGGAGTTTATAACTCTTCTTAATCTCACAAACTCAGCTTTCTCGTCTAGCCAGTTACAAATTATATTTAAAGGAACACTCCAGTCAAAACTGATTCAACATGTGGCCCAGTGCAGATCCTGAGGGGGCGGAGCATGACACAGGACTCAAAGAACACAAAAGAGAGAGTCCCAGTGTCATGCTCCACCCCCTAAAGCCCTGCACTAGGCATAACACATGGCATAAGTATTGACTGTAGTGTTCCTTTAAAACTGTCCATTCAGAAATCACTGTAAAATACATATAATGTAATGAAACTCCCTTTTTCAAAATGCTATGTTTTCTATACAATCATTGCGTGGAAGAGTTTAGACCTCAGCGAGCACATAATAAGATAATATTATATGATAGCTTTTATGAGCAGATTGACACGGCAGCTAGTGTTATGGAAATGAAGTGTATTCATTATGTTACATAAAGAATATATATATATATATATATATATATATGAATCATTGACTGGTAGTAATAAACCAGTAATGTAAAAAAAATACAATTCAAAAACATCCATCAATGTAACGATATGTAAATCCTATACTTCAGCAGAATTCTATTAATCCGGCATGGGACTAATCTTATTATAATAAAAACTACACGTTAATCCGGCATTCCGTGGCAGGTGGCAGGACCTCTGTAGGGGGCATCCGGAAATGGGAGTGGGCCAAAAATATAGCCATGAATGTATTCTAAGTATATGGGTTAGTGAAAACCTAGAATAAACTTACATTAATGGGCCGAATAACACGCCCCAACTTAATAAACTGGTGCCGATGTCAACATGATGATGCCAATGTCCTTAAGTCAACATTAGTTCCTGGTCATGTACGTTGGCCCCTGAGCCCCAAGAATGGATTTAGTTTTGATCCTCCTCATTGCCAGCTGTCTGTCCAGGATCCTCAACCTACCACTAACACCAGTGGCACCAACAGCAACACAATGGTATCAACAACTTTATGTTGGCACTGGTGACAGGTTGCTGGCTCATGTAAAAAAAGGGCAGTACTAGTAATCCGGGCCATGGCATCAAATCTTAAAGGGGTTTTGTGCAAAAATCATTACCAGTGTAGTCTCTGCAGTATGTGAGTACTTTCGTTAATATACATTCTGGTCGCACTGATTCTGACATTTTCCTAGATATTTATAGCGCTGCCGGGGGACCGGTATTCTAGTTGCACAGTCTTGTTTGAGGACGGTACGACTCTTCGTCATGTGACCGACCCGGCTATACACTTTATGTACTGCTACTTCTTGTACATAGAGTAATGTGGCATAGGTCACATGACGAAGAGTCGTACCGTCCTCAAACAAGACTGTGCAACTAGACTACCGGTCCCCCAGCAGCGCTATAAAAATCTTGGAATCAGCGCGACGGGGGATGTATATTAGCGAGTGTACTGACATACTACAGGGACTACACTGATAATAATTATTGGTCCCCACATAACCCCTTTAATTTCTGTATGGTAATAACCAATTTAGCAATTCCAAAGGAGCCATGTTATCAAAATTAGACTATTAGAATCCACTGTGTTTGGCCGAATTTAGAGATGCACGTTCTTAGAAAAATTCTCAATATTTTAAGCACTTTTTTGCAAGCATAACTTTGAATTCTTGCTCAAGTGATCAATGTGTCAGAGGAAGTCGACAGAATCATTAATTCTAACCCAGATTTCACAAGTTCCAGAAAACATCAGTAGTCAATTAAATGAGAGTTTTGACATATTTTACATTTAGGCATGGAGAGTGTTTATGTACAGTAAGTGCTCAAAACAAACTGGATCTCTCCAGGGTTATATGAGACGTGGTGTGAAGTAGCCTTCAGATTTCCAGAAGGGGAATCTTCACAGAACATCCTTAAGTGAATGTTTCCATTCCGATAACTTGGGAGAATCTGCCGAGCTGTGAATGACGGAGATTGTGTGGGCGCCAGTTGCTTTGACTCACAGTTGTGATGGTGGCAACTCATTTTGATATCATGATGATGGGTTTATTCTGGCAGCCAACGAGTAATAGATTTATCCAGGAGGATAAAGATTAAAAACCTTATACATGAGCCCATTCTAAGACCGGCTTCGCAAGACTGTAATAGAGGATATCATTAGGGTCTAATCCGGACCCCCCTATAATTCAGGTCCCATGTACATGACTGTAGTTTTCATCCGTAATTACGGATCCGTTCATTTCTATGGGTCATGGACACCTTTCCATATATTTACGGATGTGGGTCCGTACTGCAGAAATGATCTGCAAATTTTAGAACATGTCCTATTCCTGTCCGCAATTACGGACTCCCCATAGAAGTCAGGATGTGCAGCCGTAGCCGTCCGTAATTACTGAAGTGTTGCTATGCAACGACAGGGGCTTACCCATGGTTCCTCCCTGTTTTATTTTGCAGATCCGTAAATACGGATGAACGACGGATGCACTACGGACCGTATTTGCCGTATAGGTGGATGAGTTGCGGATGACTACGAATGCGCATTTGCGGACAATAAAAACCATTACGGTCGTGTGCGTGAAGCCTTAGTAGGACTGGTCTGACTACTGGGAGGCATTGGGTGGGGGATCAATCAAGTTCAATCTATGATTGGTGTATGGTGTCTGTCTATGAAGATGATGCCAAATTTTCACACTATGTTGCCCAAATGCTATAATAGGCTTGAATGGCCCTTTTGGCATATAAATGGGTGGTATGCATTGGTAAACTTCTGGAATTCTATTTTTTCTCCCACTCTTTTGAAAAGTACTATTAAATATAAAGGGACCTTCAATATATATAGCATATATGTTTTTTACAATGGGAGTCAAAGGGTGGCATACAGTTGCATAGGTGGGGCTATAGGAAAAATTATTAATACATACCACGAACGTATACAACAAATATAAACAGAAACTTTGTCTGCCATGAAAGACATAGTCCCCTAATCTAACATACCACTAGTCCAAAAGAATCTGGTTATTGGAACATTTTTGTATTATGTTATCTCTTTGGGCAGACTTTTTATACCGGTAGATGTTTTTTATTGCATTTTTACCAGCTCTCGCACACGGTATGGCACCATATTACGGAAATATATTTTCCTAGAAGCAACACCTGTAGGGTTTAATACCTCCAGTAATATGGCATTTAGTGGAGAAGGACAGATTTTTTTTTGATGTAGGATTCCATATGAAATTAAAGGCATATAGAGGTAGAGTATTGGCCTATAAACATCTATAGGTGGCGTATTATGGCTCCCTACAACTCGGAGCTTGAATGGAGCCCCATTATGGCCGTGTGCATGAGCCCTTGTACTTACAAACCTCTTTATAGCCGTTTTCCATCGACATCATCATCGCACATATTTATGTTTTCTATTATTTCCCATTCCTTTTTATTCATACCTACAAATATATCATTAAAACAGCTGTTTGTCAAATTTTACAAAAACACCAGACAAATTAAACTCAATTGTATGAAGCCCGGATCATTATAGTCCATATAGTTCCTCATCGATCACATGGAAGAACTGTTGGTAAGAAAATTCTAAAATGAGCTCATTATAATCTGTTCATTATCCGCATCGCATACAGCCATACTGTCAAATTTGTTGCTAATTTCACACTTTTTCTCAGAAGCAGGCAAAAGCCGAATATTTGTTATCTTAGCGTAAGAGATTTTCTGAACCTCCAAATCACCTACTTCAATAAAGTTGACATCAAAAAACGGATGAGATTATACCATTCCAAATTACACCTACAGGAGAAAAAGTTGCTCACATCAACAAAAGTTTTGGTGTTTGGCCTGCAAATATCTTTTTATTTTATTTCATAATTAATTTTTCTATTTTTTTGTCCTCTTCAGACACATAATTGCCCAAAACTAATCCTGACCCCCTTTTTCTAGTCCTGTCCCTCATCCACGTCCTTCTCTTGTTGAATACATGCTTACCACACTTTTCTATGGAAGTTAATGACCCACATGTGTCAAGCTCCTTACGTCACTTTTTGTTTTTTGGGTGAAATGATGTTGTACACTGTTTGCGCTTGAGTTAAGAATTATTGTTTGTACCGTGCTTGTGATTCATGTTAGATAAGTGGGCACGATTATTAACAGAGTTAAATTAAACCATAAGCACCACAACTTCTTGAATATAAAATATGACAAATTTGTGCAAAAATTTGACTAGAGATGAGAGAATATCCCGAAATTTGTTTCAGGTCCGATTCGATTGAATCCGCCGTACAATTAGATTCCGTCTGAGTAAAGTCTCTAAGAATTGCCAGTTCCCTGATTGCCCTGAAAACTCGTGTCCGAGGTTATGTGATCCTTTTTCTAGTTTGTCAAATAGAGTCCGTTACTCGTCGGCGGCTGGCATTTTGCTGTGATTCATGCGCCATTAGCTTCAAAAATTTCAGACTTCGCTGAATACGAAACTTTTGGGAAATTCCAACTGAATTCGATTTGTGTAGAATCGATTCGCTCATCTCTACATTTGATGAATTTGTAGATTTGGGAGAGTTGTAGCTAAACTTCCCGCCACCTGGGACAGAGATTCAGTATATTACCGAAACCATGGATCTAAATACTCTAGCCAAGGCAGAATGGCTTATTGGCACCCCCCTCCCCAGCACTCAACACCTTGGGCACATGCTTCGTAGAGACCCCTAGCTACTTCCCAGGACAGCGTGTGGGTCCCCTTCTGCCAGCATACCCACAACTTACATCTTCTCATATTAAACAAAAAAAAACTCAAAAAAATAATTTTGCTGTTATCTTTATGGCCGGATAGTCTTAATTTCCCATGCAGTTGTTGGGTAACATCCCTGGTGGTCTAGGGCAGTGATGTGGTTAATGATAAGATCCCTGGTGGTCTAGGGCAATGATTTGGTTAATGATAAGATCCTTGGTGGCCCAGGGCAGTGATGTGTTTAATGATAAGATCCCTGGTGTTCTACAGCAGTGAGGTGGTTATTGATAAGATTCAAGGTGATCTAGGGCAGTGATGTGCTTAATGATAAGATCCCTGGTGGTCCAGGGCAGTGATGTGTTTAATGATAAGATCCCTGGTAGTCTAGGGCAGTGATATGGTTAATGATAAGATCCCTGGTGGTCTAGGTTTATGATGTGGTTAATGATAAGATTCCTGGTGGTCCAGGGCAGTGATGTGTTTAATGATATGATCCCTGGTGGTCTACAGCAGTGAGGTGGTTAATGATAAGATTCATGGTGGTCTGGGGCAGTGATATGGTTAATGATAAGATACCTGGTGGTCTAGGTTAATGATGTGGTTAATGATAAAATTCCTGGTGGTCGAGGTCAAGGATGTGGTTAATGATAAAATCGATGGTGTGTAGGGCAGTAATGTGGTTAATGATAATATCCCTGGTGGTCCGGGGCAGTTATGTGGTTAATGATAATATCCCTGGTGGTCTAGGGCAATGATGTGGTTAATGATAAGATTCCTGGTGGTCTTGGACAGTGATTAGACAACCAGACAATCATCGGGCTCTGTGATTGGCTGACTAGGATGATGCAGTGTCTATGTAATCTATGAGAGATATATCGCCATAGTGGACTCCCTTTACTCCCCCGTGCCACTGAACAGACTGCAGAGGCAATATGTCTGCCCCTGCCTTCTTCCCAGATTATTGCCTTGTTAATTCTAACAATGTGACCTAATAATACAACCTCCATATCCTTCATGCCCCTGTCTTTGACATAATTACCATTCTTCCCATTCTAAATGTAATCCTTACTGGTTTTTGGCTCCTTCCAGTAGGAAAATAGTTATTATTTGCACTCACGGGTGATGGAGAAAGCATATAACGCCTTTCATCAGACAGGAATGGCTCATTTGATAATAGCTTTGTGTGTACTAGACAGTCAGGCTGTACGGATTCAACCCTGTTCAGTTCACATTAATCACACTCCTTTACTCAAAACAGCACAAATCTCATCTAAACCAATTAGGCTTGCACTATTTAGACAAAGAGATTAATATAGCTCAGGAAAGTGTAACCTTTGCCCAGCTAAACGACTTGAAATAATGAGTTTGATTTAGTAGTTTAGCTATTGTAGGAAGGTATATTTTGGAAAGAGACGTCTATTTACAGACACTTAGTAAGCAAGAAAACGACCACCAATCGACAAGATATTCTCGTTGATCGGCGCTTGTTTTCTGTTTCCACAAGGAGCTATGATCGGTAATGTCTGGGGACAAAGATCGGGAAGAAGCATTCGTATGAACGCTCGTTTGCTCGATCATTGGCCCATGTAAAAGGGCCTTTAATCTAATGTGTATGATTTCTTAGGTTTTATAGTGGTCTTAAACAGCCATCTGATAAAATCGGCATTAGTTTACGAAACAAAGACCAAGATGAAAATATCCACTTTTTGTAGGCTGTAAATATTATTTTTGAAAATTGGAAGCCATCTCGGTTAAAAGGACAACTTTACTTTTCATCACAAGTATTTTGTGAATTTAATCAGAATTTGGTGCATACCATAGTCAAAGTTTGATGAGTCGTGACTGATGTTAACTAGTAGTCTTCATATGTCACTAGTAGATGTTATTGGTTGTTCAGATCGTGCTGGGACTTCCTAATGGTAGAGATGTAGAAAGAGCTGCTTCCATTATTGTCTGGATACAGTTAGCACATCATGTTATCTTGATACCACATGTATACAGTAGAACTCCAAGTATACAACATATCTGGGGAAACCATATACTAGACTAAAGAAATGTCCGCCTCTGGAAACCCCACCTATCTGAAGAATGGTGTCCTCAAGAGTTAAAGAAAGTTACGCTACTTAATGGGATCTTATTATATGTTACTTGGGTTTCACACTATTGCCTCTGAATAGACAAGTCAAAATATCTTAACATGGATTGTCCCCTTTCTGACCATATAAATATTACTAACCTCAGCTGCTAAACTTGACCTATGACTTAAATAGGCTCCTGAATAGTCACTGATACCTAAACAGAAAAGGTAATATATGGATCCTATTTGTACATCTTGTTGGAATTAGGAAGTAACACCAACATATATCTATTAATAGTTTTAAACCTGTGATGAAGGTATAGATAGTTGGCCTAATACAATCCATCGAAAGGTGTTAATTGGTCAGTCATTTGACTTTTTATCTGTAACTAAATCTGCCATTGTATAATAAGTAATTTACATGTCATTACCCAGAATACCCTGAAGTATTAGAAACACCTTCATGGCATGTGATATTTTTAAATCTGTCCATTATCTTGGCCACATGTGATCAATATATATTCATTCCTTCCTTAATCTTTCCCTCCTATCTTCCTCATTTCCTTCCTTCCTTCCATTCTTCCTTCCTTGCTTCTCTCCTTTCTTTCTTCCTTCCTTCTTTCCTTCCTTGCATCCTTCCTTCCTTCAATCTCTCCTTCCTTCCCTTTTTAATCCACGACAACCATGGAACTATGCATCATTATGCAGGTATTGGAAATCACACGCAGTCCACACTTGTCTTAAAGATAAGACAGTCCATGTCCATATACCCTATTAGGGCTCTGGCGGCCCTGCCCAGTCTATGTATTACATGGACAGCCATTTATTTAAATGGCTAACAAGTAATACTACATCCCAGAAGAAAAGTGTGGCCAACCAATGCTTTCCTCAGCAATAACAGCTGATCGCCGGGGGTTTCTGAAGCCGTACCCGCATTGATGAGTGGATTACCGGGCTGGTTTCAGTATAAAAAAATGGGCTGTCATGATCAGGCATTCCCTTCAATCAAGAATTAAAATGTTTTTTATTCAACCACTCACATCATCTTGTGGTCAGTTTCACATTAGAATAGTAATGGAGCTTCACATGACGTTATTCTCGAGAATATGCACTCTTTATGGGTCAGTAAGGTTGGCGTTGACTTATCCAAGGCACAGAGTCTAAACCAACCTGCCATTCCTCATATTTAATCACAGGAGTAAGATGTAAACTTTCCTAGTTAGATGCCTCTGGAGTAGCCTTAGTGAGAAATGATGAGTGGACAAAACTCCAAAGCAAGATGTCAAGTCATTAGACAAAGTCCATGTCGATGATAGGAAAATCATGGCAAGTAGAAGTCATGGCAAGTAGAATTTGTACATATTAATACAAAGCCTGTAGTCAGGCATGGCTCAATGAATTTAGGTTGGGACACAGGTGGAGGTCAAGGTAAAGGCCCTTTTAAATGGGCCAATGATCGGGCAAACGACAGTTCATTCCCGATCATTGCCACGTGTTCATCGGCTGATCGTATCATTTGTGCTGCACAAAATATTATCGTTGTGGGCAGCACGTCTCCCTGTGTAAACAGTAAGATGTACTGCCGACATAATGGAATTGTATAGAAATGAGCGATCGTATTAATATTACTGATCATAGCTCCTTGTGAAAAGAGCAAACGAGTGCCGATCAACGAGCTGTGTCGTTGATCGGCGCTCATTTTTACGGCCCGTATTGGCCAGTGTAAAAGGACCCTAAGCTAAATTGATTAAAAAAAGTCAACATTGAGTAACCAAATCAAAAATACTATATCGCAGGACCAAAGAACCTTACTGACTGGGCCCAAAACTGTAAACTGAAATGTTATAAAAGGAGAAATGCTTCTGAAGACAACATAGCACCCCTCCAGATTTATGCAATAGATCCTGTAGATCCTATAGATCTTGCAATACACATGGGAATGCAAATGGGAGCCAAAGAGCAGGCCAGGAGTAGAGATCCTAGTTGCTGAGAGTATATTGGCCGGCGGACTGTTATGACTTTCATGGTCCTTATTGGTCCATACGGCAGATATTGTATTCTACTTGATAATAAATGATAACACATAACAGATGAGACTATTTCCACTGCCGCTAGAAAAAACTTTTTTTTGGTTAACATCCTCATATTTTCTTCTACCGCTATGAATTTATATATTTATTTCGGAGTATTTGATTGTGTTTTTGATTGATTTTTACTACTGATAGTTTAAATGAATCACTCCTAGAAAATAGGCAGTGGAATATTGTTTTCATGCTTGACTCATTTCTAAATTAATGTTTTTATGTTTGTTGTTCACATTATGCAGAGATTTTTTAAAATGAGTATCATTTAACAAAAGGGCAAAGTTTTAGCGCTCTCTGATATAAAGGTATATTAACAATGCGACTGTCAACAAAGTGGCAAGATCAGTCTTGAGGAAATCTTGAAACAGCTAAGTGGAATTTGCATAAAATACCGTAGTTGCGGCGTTATTATTCACTATTCTTTTGGTGACAGACGTGTCAAGGTCTCAAAGCCTTAAAGAACAATTACGCTATTGTATCCCTCCTAGGATTTAAGGGGTGTGTCTACGGTGAAAAAGTGCTATTAATGCAATGAAAAGTAGTTACTTGCCATGCAAGGGGCTCTTTACCTCATCATTTTACAAAGAATGCCTGGGCTTTGAGTGTCTTAAAGTACGTTCATTCAGCTCTTATTTTGTGCGTTAAGAAATAGCGGCTAATAATTAATAGTTGTAACAATTTTGACATTTGTATTACTTATAAATATGATTTCAATAGAACGGTTCATGATTAAGTTAAGCTGAAATATTTGGTCATATTTTTATATATATATATATATATATATATATATATATATATATATATATATATATATATATATTGTATCCCTAAAAAAAATTACAATAAAAAAAAAGAAAAAGAAAAATGAAAAAAAAAACAAATAAGCGATATAATAATAAAAAATAAATATGTATATATATATAATAAAAAAATATTAAATAATAACAAATAAAAAAAAAACTATATATATATATATATATATATATATATATATATATAATAAAAAAAATAATATATATATATATATTTTTTTTTTTGCAGGAATCATAGAACAATAATGGACCAAAACAGGAACTAATCAGTCAATCCATTACTTGAGCAAGCCGGCTTAAGTTAACATGTCTGCACATTAAAACGCCGAATTGATGGGTAATGTGTCATTACAGCTGGATGTTCTCAAAAAGCTGCTGATCCAGAGGTAATTTTTTATTACACCTGCTGACTTTTCGAACATTTGATTTGATGAGGCGTTAATGTTTTGACTTTTCATAGCAAAAATACAACTGGAAGACGTGAAATGAGAGCAATGTTAGTTGGAGGAAGTAAAAAGAAAATTGACTGGAGAAAAAAAACGGGGGACAAAAAGTGTTTGGAATATTTTTAGAGAGGTTTTTTTTTTTTTTAAAAGAAAAACTAACAGGAAGGGATGTGTAAAATAAGATAAAAATGTTACATTTTATTGTAATGCTATTATATTTGTATTTTATGCCTTTATGCCTTATGTTAAAATACAATAGAAAATGTTTATAAACAATATTAAACGTGAATCATATAATATTAATATATATCTTACAACTATTGTAAAGTTTTACAAAAATACATTAACTGATATACTATATATACTGGATTGTTGGGTCCATGCTGATGTATATGTTTGTACGTTATAACAATAAATACTTTTACCCTAAAAATAAAGGAAAGGCATAAAGAACAGCGAAATGGAGAAAATAAAAAAACTAATAATATATATATATATATATAAACAATATGGACAAAAGTATTGGGACACCTCTTAATCATTGAATTCCCGTGATTCCTTCAGTCCCATTCCCACAGGTGTATAACATCCGACACTCGCCATGCAGTTGCCTTTATAAACATTTGTGATAGAATGGGTCGTTGTAAAGAACTCACTGAATTCCAGCGCGGTCCTGTAATAGGACGTGACCATTGTAACAAGTCCGTTCCGGAAACGTATTCCCTCCTAGATATTCGACCGTCAATTGTGAGTGATATTATTGTAAAGTTGAAGGAACCGCAGCAACTCAACCACAAAGTGCAGACCACGTAATGTTACAGAGCAGGGGCGCCGAGTGCTGAGGATCAAGTGCAGAAAGTCACCAATGCTCTGCTGATTCAAGGACTGCAGAGTCCAAACCTCCTTTGGTATTAACATCTGCACAAAAACTGTGCTCAGGAGCTTCATGTCATGGCGGCCGAACAGCTGCACGCCAGCCTTACATCACAAAGCACAATGCCAAGCGTCCGATGGAATGGTGTAAAGCCACCGCCACTGGACTCTGGAGCAGCGGAAACATGTTCTGTGGAGTCACGCTTCTCTGTCCGGCGGTCTGATGGACGGGTCTACGTTTGGTGAATGTCATGAGAATGTTACCTGCCTGACTGCATCGTGCCAGCTGTAAAGGTTGGTGGAGGAGGGGTAATGCTATGGGGGTGTGGAGGAGGGGTAATGCTATCGGGGTGTGGAGAAGGGGTAATGCTATCGGGGTGTGGAGGAGGGGTAATGCTAAGGGGGTGTGGAGTAGGGGGGGGGTGTTTTTCAGGGCTCGGCCCCTTAGTTCCAGGGTAGGGAAATCTTAATGCTTCAGCATAACAAGACCTTTTAGACAATCGTAGCTTCCAACTTTGTGGGGACAGTTGTATAAATACCCTACTGTAAAGATACCATAAAGCTAAAACTTTATCCAAGTACAATAAATAAATAAATAATAAAATATATTAAACATAAAGTAAAAAATATAGAAGAAAATAATAATGTAAATATAAATAATAAAATAAATAAGTAATACAATATAAAAGATATCTCAGGCAGACTGGATACGATTATAAACTAGGACTTATAATAGCAAAATTCTAGTGTACAAAAATAATTGGCTTTGTCTATATGTTAAGACCCTATGACCACACATTAACTGGACCACTCCTCAAAAGAAAGCCACATAGTGATCACCACTGGTTGCTGAAACACCTACCAATCAAGAGATATTATGGAGGCGAGCCGTGCACAAAAATATGTTTTAAATGAATGGGCAGCCATGTAATACATGGTTGCGTTGAGTCTGAAGACTCTCTGATAGAGATGAGCGAACCGGGACAACCGAACCCGGTTTCGGTCCGAACTTCCGGTAAAGTTCGGTTCGCAGCGAATCCGAACTTCACCGGGTTCGGCCGAACCCGTTTTGACCGAACCCGGTCAAAAACATTATACAAATCGGCAGCCACTTATCTCTATCAATCACTGATAGAGAAAAGAGGCTGCTGATTAAAAATAAAATAAAAAGCATTTCATACGTACCCGGTCGTTGTCTTGTTAACGAGTCCCTCTTCTTCCTCCAGTCCGACCTTTTCTGACGCGGCAGCCTGTGATTGGCTGCAGAGGCCTCTGCAGCCTGTGATTGGCTGCAGAGGCCGCGGCAGCCTGTGATTGGCTGCAGCGCTCACAAGGCTGCATCGTCATCAAGGAATGTCGGGCCGGATGTCGAGAGGGACGCGTCACCAAGGCAACGGCCAGGAGACCGGACTGGAGGAAGCAGAAAGTTCTCGGTAAGTATGAACGTCTTTTTTTTTACAGGTACTGTGATCGGTAGTCACTGTCCAGGGTACTGAAACAGTTACTGCCGATCAGTTAACTCTTTCAGCACCCTGAACAGTGACTATTTAGTGTATGTGCACACACACTAATTACGTCCGTAAATGACGGACGTATTTCGGCCGCAAGTACCGGACCGAACACAGTGCAGGGAGCCGGGCTCCTAGCATCATACTTATGTACGATGCTAGGAGTCCCTGGCTCTCTGCAGGACAACTGTCCCGTACTGTAATCATGTTTTCAGTACGGGACAGTAGTTCCACGGAGAGGCAGGGACTCCTAGCATCGTACATAAATATGATGCTAGGAGCCCGGCTCCCTGCAGGGTGTTCGGTCCGGTACTTGCGGCCGAAATACGTCCGTCAATTACGGACGTAATTAGTGTGTGTGCACATACCCTTACTGACGTCACCTAGCAACGCTGCCGTAATGATGGGTGCACACATGTAGCCACCCGTCATTACGGGGCCTCATGCACACGAGTCGACCATAAAAACACCCGTTATCACGGGTCGTAATTACGACCCGAAATAGCGGGCCCATAGACTTCTGTTAGCCACGGGTACCTTCCCGTTTTCTCACGGGAAGGTGCCCGTGCCGTTAAAAAGATAGAACATGTTCTATTTTTTTATTTTACGGGCCGTGCTCGTAATTACGACTCGTAACTACGAGCACGGCCGGCCGGCCACGGGCAGCCGGCCGCTTTTGCGAACCGTGCTGTCATTATAATTATAGCAGCACGGCCCGTAAAATAGAAAAATAGAACATGTTCTATTTTTTTAACGGCACGGGCACCTTCCCGTGAGAATACGGAAAGGTACCCGTGGGTAACAGAAGTCTATGAGCCCGTTATTGCGGGTCGTAATTACGACCCGCAATAACGGGTGTTTTTACGGTCGTGTGCATGATGGGAGCACGGCTCGGAAAAACGAACGGCTGCCCGTGCTCATCTCCTGAAATACTCTGTGCTGCCTTAAACTCTGTGGACAGGTCAGGATCCTGTTTCTTTTAAATGCTGCTAGGGAACCCGCTCGATCCACTATATAAGGCTACGCTACAGTGCAGCATTTAAAAGAAACAGGATCCTGACCTGTCCACAGAGTTTAAGGCAGCACAGAGTATTTCAGGAGATGAGCGTGCAGATTCAGTGCTGTTGTGAACTCTGCTCTTACCATTACGTAGCTCTCAGTCTGTTATCTCTCCTCCACTCCTGTCCTCAAGAACACCTTCACATGATTGCCAAGTCACCACGTAATGGTAAGAGCAGAGTTCACAGCAGCACAGAGTATTTCAGGAGATGAGCGTGCGGATCTTGTGCGTGGTGGTGACTTGCCAATCATGTGAACGTGTTATAGAGGACAGGAGTGGAGGAGATGTAACAGACTGAGCTACGTAATGGTAAGAACAGAGTTCACAGCAGCACAGAGTATTTCAGGAGAGGAGCGTGCAGATTCAGTGCTGCTGTGAACTCTGCTCTTACCATTACGTAGCTCAGTCTGTTACCTCTCCTCCACTCCTGTCCTCAATAACACCTTCACATGATTGGCAAGTCACCACCCCGCACAAGATCCGCACGCTCATCTCCTGAAATACTCTGTGCTGCTGTGAACTCTGCTCTTACCATTACGTGGTGACTTGCCAATCATGTGAAGGTGTTCTGGAGGACAGGAGTGGAGGAGAGGTAACAGACTGAGAGCTACGTAATGGTAAGAGCAGAGTTCGCAGCAGCACTGAATCTGCACGCTCATCTCCTGAAATACTCTGTGCTGCCTTAAACTCTATGGACAGGTCAGGATCCTGTTTCTTTTAAATGCTGCACTGTAGCGCAGCCTTATATAGTGGATCGAGCGGGTTCCCCAGCAGCATTTAAAAGAAACCGTGTTTGTGTATGTGTGTTTGTGTATATATGTGTGTTTGGGTATGTGACTTTGTCTGTTTTTGTTTTTATATGTGTGTGTGTATATATGGGTGTGTTTGTGTATATGTGTTTTGTGTATATGTTTGTGTATATATGGGTGTATTTGTGTATATGTTTGTGTGTAGATGTTTGTGTGTGTTTTTGTATATGTGTATATGTGTGTATATGGGTGTGTGTTTGTGTGTATATATGGGTGTGTTTGTGTATATGTGTTTGTGTATATGTGTGTTTGGGTATGTGTGTTTTTGTTTGTATATGTGTTTGTGTATATGTGTTCGTGTATGTGTGTATAACTGTGTGTGTGTGTGTGTTTGGATATGTGTGAGTTCGTGTATATGTGTTTGTCTGTTTATGTGTGTGTGTATATCTTGTTGTGTTTGTGTATATATGTGTGTCTGTGTATGGTTGTTTGTGTGTGTGTGCGTGTATATATGTGTGTGTAGGAGAGTAGAAGTATTGGTATTGTTCACATTGATAACTGTTTTTTTATGTTGTTGCAGATTTTGATGTACCGATTGGACTACATCTACGATTCGTTGGACTACTGCGTAGATCTGCGTTTTTTCAAATTTTAATAAAATGGTTAACGAGGGTTTTGTTGGGGATTTCTTATTTCAATAAAAAAGAATTGTCTTTGTGTTTTTTTTTCAAACTTTATTAGTGCCTAGATAATGGCAGTTGGCTGATTGACAGCGTCCATTATTAAGGCGGTACTTAGTGTTAGCCGGTGCAGAGGCTAGCACTAACCACCCATTATTACCCCGGTACCCACCACCACCAGGGGTGCCGGGAAGAGCTTGGTACGATCCAGTACCCGACCATCTGTTGTGATGGTCGGGTACTGGGGCGGCCGTAGGCTGGTATTATGAGGCTGGGAAGGGCCAAAATCAGTGGACCTTCCCACCCTTGTAATGCTAGGCTGCTGCTGCTGTGTTGTATCGGGCTGGTTATAAAAATGGGGGGGACCCCCACGTCGTTTTTTTTTTGGAATTTAACAAATTTAGCAATAGACGGGTCCCCCACATTTTTAATAACCAGCCATATACAAGGCCGCAGCAGTCTGGCATTACATGGGTGGGAAGGGCCACTGGTTTTGTCCATTCCCAGGCTAATAACACTGTGTTGTATGTGGCTGGTTATGATAAATTGGGTGGAACCCCATGTCTTTTAAAAAAAAAAAAATGTAAATAAATAAATAATTTAAAAAAATGACGTGGGGTCCCCCCCACTTTTATAACCAGCCAGATACAACACAGCAGCAGCAGCCTAGCATTACAAGGGTGGGAAGGTCCACTGTTTTTGGCCCTTCCCAGCCTCATAATACCAGCCTGCGGCCGCCCCAGAGCCCGACCATCACAACAGATGGTCGGGTACTGGATCGTACCTGGCTCTTCCCGGCACCCCTGGTGGTTTTGGGTACCGGGGTAATAATGGTGGTTAGTGTTAGCCTCTGCACCGGCTAACACTAAGCCTCGCATTAGTAATGGATGTTGTCACTCAGACAGCGGCCATTACTAAAGTGGTAATAATAAAATTTGAAAAGAAAAAGACAAAGATATAGATAAAATATTTTATTGAAATAAAGCACCCCCAACACAACCCTCATTAACCATTTTATTGTAGAAAAAAAACCGTCATCGAAGTAGTCCTCGAAACCGACGTAGTCCAAACACCAAACCTGTAAAAAAATAAAATAATGAAATAAAACATGTCGTAGGCTTAGATTCAGTTTAATGTGTGATACTGACTGTTATACCATGTATAGAAGCCTGCCGTGAAGTTGACTTAGATACAGGGCGCCAGCAGACAGTATCATACATGGCCATACATACATACATATATACAAATATACATACATATATACAAACATACATACATACATATATACAAGCATGCACATATATACATGCAAATATACATACATGCAAACATACACACATATATACATGCAAACTATCATACATACATGCATACACACACACACATGAAAACATACATACAAACAAACATGCAAAGATACATAATACATATATACAAGCATGCACAAATATACATGCAAACATAAATACATGCACATATATATATATAAACATACATGCAAACATACATGCAAAAATAAAAACATGCAAACATACATACATGCACATATATACATACATACATGACAACATACATACAAACATACATGACAACATACATACATGCAAACATACATACATGCAAACATACATACACACATGCAAACATATATACATGCAAATATACATACAAACATGCACATGTATACATACATGCCAACATACATGCAAACATACATGCACATATATACATACATACATGACAACATACATACATGCAAATATACATACACACATGCACATACATGCCAACATACATGCACATATATACATACATACATACATGACAACATACATACATACATATATATATATACACACATGCAAATATACATACAAACATGCATACATACATGCAAACATACATTCATGCAAACATACATGCAAACATACATACATACAAATATACATACACACATGCACATATATACATACATGACAACATACATACATACATACATGACAACATACATGCAAAAATACATACATGCAAACATACATACATACATACATACATGCAAATATACATACAAACATGCACATATATACATACATGCCAACATACATGCAAACATACATGCACAGATATACATACATAAATACATGCCAACATACATACATGCCAAAAAATAATAATAATACGTTCATACTTACTTTCCTCCTGTCCGGCCTCCAGCGATGACGTTTCATTCATGTCGCCGCTGCAGCCTGTGATTGGCTGCAGAGGCGGTCACGTGGGATGAAGCGTCATCCTGACGTACGTGACCGCCACTACAGCCTGTGATTGGCTGCAGCGGCGAAAGGGATGAAACGTCATCGCTGGAGGCCGGACAGGAGGAAAGTAAGTACGAACGTATAATTTTTATTTTTTTATTACATTTAAATGGTATTTTCCGCGCGCCGAGCATGTACTGTGAAGGTTGCTGAAAGAGTTAGTGCAGCCCATTAACTCTATCAGCACCCTGGACAGTAGCATGCTCGGCGCACGTAAGTGACAGGTTCGGTCAGAACTAGTTCGGTCCGAACCGAACTTTTTTGTGAAATTCGGCGAACTAGCCGAACCGAACTTTTGATAAGTTCGCTCATCTCTACTCTCTGACTAGTAGAACATATGGATAAGACTTCGTTCACATCAGTGTCGTCCTTCCGTTCATGGGTTCCGTTAGACCTTTCTGTCGGAGGAACCGATGAATAGAAAGTTCCTTTAGGTTTGCGGTTTAGGAAACAATAACGTAGTCGACCAAAAAAAACTGAAACGGAACGGAAACAAACGGAAACCAATTGCAACGGAAGCATTACCATTGAAATAAATTGTAATGCAAACGCAAGGTATGGTTTCCGTTTGGCTTTCCGTTCATCGGTTCCTCCGACAGAAAGGTCTAATGGAACCCATGAACGGAAGGGCAACACTGATGTGAACAGGCCCTTACTCCTTTATAGACAACCTCTTTCTATATGCTCTATTACGCCTCATGCACACGACCGCGTGCGCCGTCCGAGTCTCGTCAGTGATCCGAGGAAAGATAGGACATGTTCTATCTTTCCTTGGATCGGAGACTCGGATCATTTTCACAGACCCCATTCACCCGTTAAAGTGAATGGGTCCGTGAAGATTATCGGGTGCCACTCGGATCCCGTCAAAAATGGCCCAAGTGGCACAACGGTCGTGTGCAAGAGACCTTAGTGTACATTGACATCATTGAGTGCCATCCCCTGCTCATTACACCCCTCTATGAGTTTCAGTGGGGATCCACTGAGTAAGAGTAGGCCCATGTATGGTATGGTCGGCCGTTCATTTTAATGGCTGACATGTAATACAATATGGGGAAATGTATGGTGAATCGCAGCTTCCTCCAGACAACAGTTGATCGCCGGGGGGTTAGATTATCCAGATCTGTGATGATCTGCTACAATGTAAGTTACTGCTTAATTGCGGTCATCTGTTTGTCTCCACCACATAGCTGCCTTTAATAGTGGAAGTTATATGTGTACTGTATCCTGTATATGTGGACATTGATATGAATGGTCATTGGCTAAACCATGCAATAATATCTGTATGACAACACTGAACTTGAAAGAACAGGAAGTGTTATCATAGGATCACCACAACACAGACATTTTTGATGTATGCAATGAAGGCTTCACTAGAAATTATCTTTAGCATAAATTATGACTTTTATTAAAAGATTTCTCTAACCCTTCAACCATTGGAAAGAAATGTATACATTTTTCTTATTTTGGGCGGAGTTCATTTTTTGTTAGCCAATCAGAAACTGAGTATATGGACTGGACACAACAATGATATATAATGCCAACGGACGTGCAATTTGTTGCTTCCTTTAGAAAAATAAAGACCCCCTAATCACACCCAATAAAGCAGTTTTATGTAATCATTTTACTGCGGGATCTATCTTAAAGGTGTAGTACCATTATAATTATACAAGCCGTCATGGAGAAATTAATCAACCAACTAACTAGTTAATGTAATGTTTACTGACTTAATCAGAAAATGAGACTTAATTATATATGCATATATCTAATGTAGGCATTAATTATACATGCAGCCTGTATATATTTATGTAATTTAGAACACAGCTGTCTAGAAACTTATTTTAATCTAATACCTTATAGTTTCTGCTGTTAACACATAATATTACAGAGATCACTTTTCAGGATATAATTTCTCGTACTCCATGAGCTTTTATTATGTATGCCTAAAAAATATGTATATTGTTTTGTCATTATTCTATATAGATTACACAATCTACAAAGTGAAATTCTAAAATAGAAAAATAATCAAATACATAATAATAATTAATATATAGATGTATAGGTATGATATATATATATATATATATATATATATATATATATATATATATATGGTGATGATAGATAGATAGATAGATAGATAGATAGATAGATAGATAGATAGATAGATAGATAGATGATAGATAGATAGATAGATAGATAGATAGATAGATAGATAGATAGATAGATAGATAGATAGATAGATGATAGATATGAGATAGATAGATAGATAGATAGATAGATAGATAGATAGATAGATAGATAGATAGATAGATAGATATGGGATAGATAGATAGATAGATAGATAGATAGATAGATAGATAGATAGATAGATAGATAGATAGATAGATAGATAAGGAAGAGAAAGAAAGATGGAGAAAGAAATGAATATGAAATTTCATGTCACAATACTTTCCGCAAATAGAATTATGTTTTCCAATAAAATGTATTTCTATTATACCAGCAAGCTAATATAAATATAATAAATTAATAAGTAAATAAATAAAATAATAAAATATTGAAATCTAATGTTAGATAAGTGGCGAATATTCCAATAACAAAGTCAAACCATGTACAGAAAGTTAACTCCTTAATGACCGGGCATGTTTGGACCTTAATGACCAAGCCAGATTTGTCAAATCTGGTATGTCTGACTTTATCAGAGAATAACTCTGTGAAAGTTTTGAATATCCAAGTAATTCTGACATTGTTTTTTCGTCAGATGTTGTACTTTATTTTAGTGGTAAAAGTAGACTGATACGATTTGCGGAAATGAATTAAAAAATAGAGAAATTGAAGAAATTTTGTAAAAATGATCATTTTTCCCTATTTTTAACTGCAATATGTCACATATGTACACACATACTGTACAATTTTTTTAATTAAATATATATTTCCATCTCTTTACTCCATTTTGGCAGCACTTTTGAAAAAAAAAATGTTTTTTTGAGCAATTTGGAAGACTTACAAATTTAGTAATCATTTTATACATTTTGAAGCAAATTTTGTTTTCCTGCACGAAGCCAGGTTTTCAGAGGCTCATAGGTGTCAGAATGGTGGAAACCCCCACAAGTGACCCCATTTTGAAAACTAGACCCCTTAAGGTATTTATTAAGGGGTGTTGTAAGTATTTTGACCCCATAGTTTTTTTGTAAGAAATCATGCAAAGTAGGCGTAAAAAAATATAATTTCACTTTTTTCATAAAAGTATCACTTTGAAGACCAATTTCTGTGTAAAGTGACGATGAGAATGAAGAAACACACCCCAAAATATATCACCCTGTTTCTCCTGTTTTCAAAAATGCCCCCATTGTGACCCTAATGCATTGCTTGGACACACGACAGGGCCCGAAAGGGAGGGAGCACCCGGAGGCTTTCAGGACTCATATTTTGCTTGAAAATGTTTTAGGCCCCACTGTACATTTGGAGAGGTTTTGAGCTACCAGAGCGATAGAAACTCCCCATAAACGACCCCATTTAGAAAACTAGACCCCTTAAGGTATTTATCTACGGGTGTAGTGCGTACTTTGACCCCACAGTTTTTTGCTAAATTTAATGCATAGCAGGTGAAAAAAAAACCAAAAACACTTTTTTCATAAAAGTATCACTTTGAAGACCGATTTCTGTGTAAAGCGACCATGAGAATGAAGAAACGCACCCCAAAATATATCACCCTGTTTCTCCTGTTTTCAAAAATGCCCCCAAGGTGACCCTAATGCATTGCTTGGACACACGACAGGGCTCGAAAGGAGGGAGCACCCGGAGGCTTTCAGGACTCATATTTTGCTTGAAAATATTTTAGGCCCCACTGTACATTTGGAGAGGCTTTGAGCTGCCAGAACGATAGAAACTCCCCATAAACTACTCCATTTTGAAAACTAGACCCCATAAGGTATTTATTTAGGTGTATAGTAATTATTTTGACCCCACAGTTCTTTGCTAAATTTAATGCATATCAGGTGAAAAAAAATAATAATTTCACTTTTTTCATAAAAGTATTTGTTTGAAGACCCATTTCTTTGTAAAGCGAACATGAAAATGAAGAAACACACCCCAAAATCTATCACCCTCTTTCTCCTGTTTTCAAAAATACCCACATTGTGGCCCTAATGCGTTGTTTGGACACACGGCAGGGCCCCAAAGGAAGGGAGCACCCGGAGGCTTTCAGGACTCATATTTTGCTTGAAAATGTTTTAGGCCCCACTGTACATTTGGAGAAGCTTTGAGCTGCCAGAACGATAGAAACTCCCCATAAACTACCCCATTTCGAAAACTAGACCCCTTAAGGTATTTATCTAGGGGTATAGTTAGCATTTTGACCACACAGGTTTTTCGCTAAATATATTGGAATTAGTCTGTAAAAATTAAAATGTACTTTTTTTCTGAAACATCATAGACATTTTTATTATTTACAAGGAATAACGAAGAAAATGCACCCCAACATTTGTAAAGCAATGTCTCCCGATTACGACAATACCCCATATGTGGTAATAAACTGCTGTTTGGACCCACAGCAGGGCTCAGAAGGGAAGGAGCGCCATTTGGATTTATGATTTTGCTGGAATGGTTTTCGGTGCCATGTCGCATTTGCAATGCACTGGAGGGACCAAAACAGTGGAAACCCCCCAAAAGTGACCCCATTTTGGAAAAACCTTCAAGGAATTTTTCTAGGGGTATAGTGAGCATTTACACCCCACGGGTCTTTTGCAGAGTTTATTAGAATTAGGGCGCGAAAATTCATATCAACATTTTTTCCACTAAAATGTTGAATTTTCTCATTTTCACAAGGGATAAAGGAGGAAAAAACAACCATTTTTTATAAAGCAATTTCTCCCGAGTACGGAAATACCCAACCTGTGGTCAAAAGTTTTTTCATTAGAAATGAATTAACCCTTTCAGGACTGATCCAGTTTTTGCTTTCTTATTTTAGATTTTCCCTCCCCGCTTTCCAAGAGCCATAACTTTTTTATTTTTCCATCAATAGAGTGGTGTGAGGGCTTATTTCTTGCGGGAGGAGCTGCAGTTCTTATTGGTACCATTTTTTGGTACATAAAAATTGATTCAAAAGTTGTATTACATTTTTTTTTAGAGCGAAGGTGACAAAAAAAAAACAAACTGCGATTTTGGTGGTTTCAATTATAAATTTTTTTTAAGGTGTGCACTGTGCAAATTAAATAATGGTATATTGTAATAGTTCGGACTTTTACGGACGTAGCGATACCAATTTTGTTCATTTTTTTACATTACTTTACAAGAAAAATGAGAAAAGGTGTTTTGTTTTTTTAACTTAAAAAAAAAAAAATTCTCACTACTAATAACTATAATTCTTCTACACATTTTATTAATCAATCCCCTTAGGGGACTTGATCCAGAGATCATTGGATCGCTGGTACAATACACTGAAATACTAATGTATTGCAGTATATTGTTATTCTTACAGGCTTCTGTAACAGAGCGATCGCTGTACCTGTCCGTTAGTACCGAGGGGGCCTGCTGTAATACACAGCCGACACCCGCAGCGTATGGAGCGGGCTCAGCACGTGAGCCGGCTCCATACATCAACCGCCGCACCATGACGGGCAATTAAGTCATAGTGCGCAAAGGGGTTAATGCGCAGCGGATGGTTCAAAGTGAAAATTGCAATTTTCCACTGATACGCCATTTTAGTGCATAATATGTTGTGCCCGGTGTGTGCCACAGAAGACAAATACCTCATAAAACGTTAAGCGGGTTCTCTCGGGTATGGCGACGCCGTATGTGTGGGCGCAAACTGCTGCTTGGGCACGCTGCAGGGCTCAGAAGGGAGGGACGCCATTTTGCTTTTGGAGCGCAGATTTTGCTTGGTAGTTTTTCTGTTTTGGATTTCGCTTGTATTTCAGTTTATAATGTGGGGGGCATATGTAATCTGTGCGGGGTACATCAGGGTATATATAATCTGTGCGGGGTACATCAGGGTATATGTAATCTGTGCGGGGTACATCAGGGTATATGTAATCTGTGCGGGGTACATCAGGGTATATGTAATCTGTGCGGAGTACATCAGGGTATATGTAATCTGTGCGGGGTACATCAGGGTATATGTAATCTGTGCGGGGTACTTCAGGGTATAATAAGAGGGTATAATAATGGGGTAAATAAATAATATTTCATAGATATGTGGCCGGTGTCGCACTGATAAATGGTGCCCGATCTTATCCGCTTTTGGACACTCTGCATATTTTGCATCGCCATATTCTGAAAGCCAGAACTTTTTTATTTTTTCACGACCGGAGCTGCGTGAGGGCTTATTTGTTGCGGGACAATCTGTCGTTTTCATTGGTACCATTTTGGGGTACATGCGATTTTTTTTTTTTAGCACTTTTTGTTCAATTTTTTTGCAATCCTGAGTAAAAAACAGGAATTCTGACACCGTTTTTTAGGTTTTCTTTTTGCGGCGCTCACCGTACCCTATAAATGACATTTTTACTTTATTCTGCGGGTTGGTACGATTACGGCGATATCAGATGTATATAGGTTTGGTCCTTTTTTTTAGTGTTTGCACAATAAAATGACTTATTTATAAACAAAAAAAATTTCTGTGTGCCCATATTCTGAGAGCCGTAATTTTTTAGTCAAAAAAGCTGTGTAAGGGCTTGTTTTTTGCGGGACGGATAGAAGTTTTTATTGGTACTATTTTCGGGAACATGCGACTTTTTGATCACTTTTTATTCTTTATTTAGGGAGCGGTTGTGACCAAAAAAATTGTGATTCTGTCGTAGTTTTTTATTGATTTTTTTTGGGGTGTTCATCGTGCGGGAAAAATAACATTATAGTTTTATAGTTGGGGTCGTTACGAACGCGGGGATACCAAATATGTGCACTTTTTTAACGTGTTCATTTTTTTTCTATAATAAAAGTCTTATTATAGGAAAAAAAGCATTTAGTGTTTATAGAACTTATAACTTTTATTTTTACACTTTTTTTAAAACATTTTTATTACTTTTTTTTACTTTTTTAACTTGTCCCACTAGGGGACACTTAGACTTGTAGCTTTGATCGCTGCTAGAGTACATTACACTACACACGTAGTGTAATGTACTCCAACTGTCATTGTGACGTGACTGTCACACTGACAGGAAGCAGAGGAGGAACGGCCGGAGGCTGTTCCTCCGAGCCTTCCGTACATGGCAACCCGGAGGTCATTATCTGACCTCCGATTGCCGTGACAAGCATCGGTAGCCCCCACGATCACTTCGTGGGGGCTGCCGATGTGCTTCAAACCACTTAAATGCGGCGACGGCAATCTGTCGCCGCTCTTAAGGGGTTAACTGCCGAAAGCAGCGGCGATGGTCCGCTGTCCGGCGAGACTGATGTCTCAGCTGTCTAGGACAACTGTCAGCGCGGGTCTGTCACTCTGTGTTTACACAGAGTGACAGTTTGAAATGCGGACGAAAATGAACGTCATGGTGCGGGAACTAGCAGCCGACCATGACGTTCATTTTCGTCCTTGGTCGTGAAAGGGTTAATATAATATTTTCATTGATCCATAATAGAAATAAGTAATTGTATCGGAATTGTCTGTGCTGCTATAAAATAATATAATTTTTTTTTTTTTTACTGTTCTTATATTATGTTAGCGTTTCCAAAAGTCAAGTATAGAGTAACCTTGTATTGTGCTTGTATTCTGACTGTACAAAGAGAATAGAGTTCGGTCCTCTCACTGTATTCAATGGATTCTACATTAATTATAGAAATACAGAGTCCACGGCACAATGTGGAGTTCAAAAGTGAAGAAAAACATTACAAAAACATTCAGGCTTGGTAATCCTGTGCTGTAATTACAGGTGGCGGTAAAAATAATGCTTCTGTATCGTCCTTGCTTTTGTCTCCGATTTGTCACCTAATTGTAACCTAAGTCAGAGCCAATGTACCATTTGTGCTCAAGGTCAGCAAGTTGAAGGAGAATATTCATTCAGTTTCCTGCCACTTACAAAAAAAAAAAAAACAAAACAAATAACATTCACAAAGAAAGGCATTCATAGAAAGAAAATGGGCCCCGTCTATGTCCTCTGATTAAAATGCCGCAATCCGTCATCTGTCCTTGTCTGGGAAGCCGCTAAGGAGAACATTTGTTGTTTTAGAAACAAAAATGTTATTCCCACTGTATGTTGTTGTCGAAATGTTCTGTTTTCCAGCCCCGGGATAACCTATATGTTATTGTCCAGTTACAAGCAAAATATGGGAGGATTTCTCCAGCTCACCTTGTTGTAAGGACTTGTATTTTTGAATAGTAGTCCTGGCGCTCGGATCCTCGTGGCGGCACACGGAAAACTTGCTGTTTTGTAGAAAAAGGGTGGTTGGATCCAGCGCTGAGATAATTAAAGGAAACTTTTTCCAAGTTTTAATAGTTATTCGTTAAAAATGATTTCAGTAGCATGTAAGTAATATAGTCCTGCAATGCTGGAAATATTGGATAGGGTGAATAGCCTACGCGTTTCGGACGCTGTCTCCGTCCTTATTCATGGCTTAAAAAATTGTCCAGTTACTTGGATAGGTTGTATTAAGTTCGAGAATCACCAAGAAACTAGATCGAATATTTCCACCTTAGACAAAATAGCTATACCGTATTTTTCGGACTATAAGACTCATTTTTTTAGCAAGAATAAATCTTGCTTAAAAGCCTCTGCATTTTATAGTCGGCAGTCAAGTAACCCGGCTGCGGCAGACCCCCCTGAACGCTTTCTTAATTAACCTCTTCCTGACCTATGAGGGGCTGGCTGGGGGGTGATGTTTGGAGTGGGCTGACGCGCTAAGCCCGCTCGATAGGTGTCAGCTGTGTTTTACAGCTGACACGCTGCCCTAACGGCCAGGAACAGCGATCGCACTGTTCCTGGCCATTTAACTAATTAAATGCCGTGGTCAATAGCGACCGCGGCATTTATAGGGGTTTTCCCATGTCGGACATTTATGACATATCCACAAGTTATGGCTCTCAGAACATGGCGACACAAAACATTTTTTTTTAGCAAATAGTTTTTTTTTCTTAAAGTGGTAAAACATAAAATAAAAACATATAAATTTGGTATCGCCATATATTTTAGTCCTGTAAAATAAGGTGAACATTTCGCTTCCCAGTACATTATGCAGTACAATAAATGGTGCCATGAAAATCTACAACTTGTCCTACAAAAAAACAAGCCCTCATACGGCTATGTCAAGAAAAAAATAAAAAAGTTATGGCTTTTGGAAGGCGGGGAGGAAAAATCAAAAATTTAAAAACTCAAATTGGCCTTAAGGGGTTGAAGACACTTCAACCATTTCACCACATTGAGGTTTGAAAACAATACAAGTTCCTACCACTTGAAAGAAATGTTGATGGAACCTAGCAGTGATGGGTCCGGACCCTCCACAGGGCCCACTGCATCCACATGGGTTGTCTCTATGGATAGCACAAATTCAAAATGATTTTACATGTATACTTATATAGTTATCAAGTAAGTTAGAGGTGTTAAACACCAACACACAAGCAGAAAAAAATATTTAAAAAAGTTTTTTTACACTTGGGAATTTACAGTACTTTTACATTTTTAGCAGATAATTAGTAAACCAGCTCTTAATAGTGTTGGAAGATGTAATTTTTTTTCACACCTTCTCCGACTTTGACACTTCTGAATTTAAAACTTTAGTTTGCTCTTTGTTCCATTGTTCTTTAATCTTCTGCACTTTGCATTTGGTATCACTGAAATTTCGCACTTACTATGTCAATAACATCTGGCAAAATTGCCACCTATTAAGAGTAAGTGTTCTTTTTTTTCCTCCAGTGAGAAATGATGGTATATTATATTGGTTTCCCTTGAGAGACCGAGAAGACAATTTTAAACCTGATAAATGCATTGCAGAAACTACCAAAAGCATAGGAGAAGGTTAACGGAAAATACAGAAAACTTCACCCTTTTTGCATTTCACTATTTTCCTGCTTTTTGTTTTTTTCATGTTTTTTTTTGTTTTTTTTTTAAGGATTTCTGAGACAGAGGAGCATGAACTCTGAGACTAATATTTTTACACCTAAATCCATCATAACATTGTGTTCTCAAATGAAACCTGCCAAGTCAGGTTGTTCCTTGAAATGGGTAATTTTTTGACAAAAATAGACTACACTTTTTTTTTTTAAAACTTATTCCATCAAATAAATAAACACTCCACAATATACGCCATGAGAAGGGGCAGTTTCATAGCTAGAGAATCTGGGTCATTGAAGTGTTTGAGTTTCGCTACAACAAGCACAACAATGGTAAGGATATGTGGGATGAAGCTGCAGCTGGGTTCAATGACCGGTCACCTGGACAGGGGACTGCTAACATCCAAGAAGGAGAACCAAAAGTTCAAAACAGAACTTAGTTTAATTGAACAGACTACGCGTTTCTACGCCGAACTGGCGTCTTCATCAGGTCAAATGCCAGTTCGGCTTGGAAACGCGTAGTCTGTTCAAATAAACTAAGTTCTGTTTTGAACTTTTGGTTCTCCTCCTTGGATGTTAGCAGCGCTATTTTCGAGGTTCATTATTATCCATTTACCTATGTATAAAAAAAGAGCCATTTTTGCAGTTAGTTTTAATCAAAAATATATCTTATAGTTTGGTGTAAGCAGCTTCTATGCAGACCTATGTGTCTCCACTGTTACAGACTACAAACAAATCCTGTGCATAGTTCGATTCTGCGTTGCAGTTTGGCTGCACAGATTAAAAACTCCCCCGATCAGGGAAACTCTGCGCCTGTACAAGCTTCCTTATCTCTCCCATTCGAGATTGGGTGGGTAGAGTGCTTATAAAGTGTTCTGCCCTATCATAGAGAGAACTGTGCTCTATATTCCTGCCCTAATCTCTGTGATCAGTGCAGGGAGGTAATAGTAAGCTGAACATCCATGTTTAGTCGGCTGCTACAGGGACAAAGCTAGAGCCTGGGGAGTTCAGTAAATCACTGGACACCAGGTATGAAATAGTGGCCCCTTCTCTGCCCTAGACCATCAGGGATCCTGACAGTACCTCCTTCTATGTCCTAGACCACCAGGGATCCTGACAGTACCTCCTTCCTATGTCCTAGACCACCAGGGATCCTGAGAGTACCTCCTTCTATGTCCTAGACCACCAGGGATCCTGACAGTACCCCCTTCTATGTCCTAGACCACCAGGGATCCTGACAGTATCTCCTCCTATGTCCTAGACCACCAGGGATCCTGAAAGTACCTCCTTCTATGTCCTAGACCACCAGTGATCCTGACAGTACCCCCTTCTATGTCCTAGACCACCAGGGATCCTGACAGTACCCCCTTCTATGTCCTAGACCACCAGGGATCCTGACAGTACCTCCTTCTATGTCCTAGACTACCAGGGATCCTGAGAGTACCTCCTTCTATGTCCTAGACCACCAGGGACCCTGACAGTATCTCCTCCTATGTCCTAGACCACCAGGGATCCTAGCAGTATCTTCTTCTATGTCCTAGACCCCCAGGGATCCTGACAGTAACCTCTCATCTGCCCTAGACCACCAGGGATACTGACAGTAACTTCATCTCTGCCCTAGACCACCAGGAACGTAGACGTTAACCACATCTCAGCTCTAGACCACCAGGGATCCCGACAGTAACTCCTTCTATGTCCTAGACCACCAGGGATCTTGACAGTAACTCCTTCTATGTCCTAGACCAACAGGGATACTAACATTAACGTCTTATCTACCCCAGACCTACAGGGATAATGTCATTAATCTAATTTCTGCCGTAGACCACCAAGAATGTAGATATTAACCCCTTCTCATTTCCAGACCACCAGGGATGGTGACATTAAAGGGGTTATCAAGGGATGAATAATTATTGACCCAAACATTTTTTCACGCAAAATACGGCATGTACTAATTTAGATTCTTTATTAAACTTGCCTCGTTCTGCCGATAGAGTCCTCAGTCACGTGGAACAGGAAGGTCTGTATTTTCTTTCTGTGTATTAATGTATTCATACAGCACCACGCTACTGAGGACTGCCTTCCCCTCACGTGAATGCTGACGTCCCGACATGAACGGGAGAAGGAGGCAAGGGGCTGTGTAACTGGCCTAACTATAAACCCAAGTACAAGCGCCAACACCTTGCAGTCACTTTAACCCTGAACCTAACCCTGTATAATCAGATGTTGTTTGGACTTTTTATTTTAAAGGGGGAAAAAATGAACTAGGGTCTATTACTGCTGCCATCTTCTCTGTTATAGGATGCAGAAAATTCTGCTGCATTCCAGTTCCCCCATTCCTGCCTTGGGAGGTGGTACTGAAAAACTAGAGAGATGGGAAGGAGGGCGGAGAAATAAGCTGTACAAGGGAAACAGGAGGATGCCTGGATTTGTAGTCTTTGTAGTCCCATCTCAAAGAAGGAAGTTGTCATGGCTATGGGGTATGTGGACCCACTAGACCGCTCCGCCATAGTGGAGAAGCAGCTGGCCAAGCAAAAGTCACTAATAGTCTTTTGGATAAGAGTACCTGGATAGAAGATTAGGCAGACACTTGGCGTAGCAGACACTTGGTGTAGCAGATGTTTAGTGTAACAGACACTTGGCACAGCAGACACTTAGCACAGAGGACACTTGACTTGCACAGATGACACTTGGCACAGATGATGAACTCGAGTCCGGCACTAGACTTCGCACAGGAACAAAGACAATTACTGGATACAGGATACGGGAACACAGGATACAACTAAGGGACAATTTAAAATATTTTTTACAGCAAACAACAATGGGATGATAAATAATGTGGGTTTTTTTTCAATTTTTTTTAAACTCACAGGATTACCCGATTAACTTGTTTTCTGCGCAAGACTACGACGTATGCTGATAATAACAACTTCTCTGTGGACCCACAGCGATGCTGACATTAACCTGTTCATTGTCCTAGACGACCACAAATGCAAACATCAGCCCCTTCTTTGCCCTAGATCAGGGGCGGACATAGAAAGCAGAGGGCCCAAGTGCAAGAACAGGAGCCTTTAAAGGGTAACTAAAAGTTCAACAAACTTCTGACATGTCATAGTGACATGTCAGAAGTTTTGATTGGTGGGATCCGAGCACTGAGACCCCCACCAATCGCTGAAATGAAGCAGCAGAAAGGCTTGTGTGAGCTCTCAGCCGCTACGTATCTGTTCGGCTTTTTCCGGAAATCAATTAATCGGAGTACGGGCTCGATAGAAAGTCTATGAACCCGTACTCCAATACATCGGCTTTCCGGAAAAAGCCAAACAGAATCTAAACGGCTGAGCGCTCACACGAGCACTTCTGCAGCTTCGTTTTAGCGATTGGTGGGGGTCTCAGTGCTCGGACCCCCACCAATCAAAACTTGTCACTATAGTAAGGTAAGAAACAACATGTGGCAGAAGGAGTTGAGCAACATGTAACCGCAGAATCAGTCGACCCACTGGATTTGGTTGTACTCGATAACCATGGAGGTCTGCAATGGAGCTGTGATGCTGGGAGTTGTAGTTTCACCACAACTGGTTAGTCCCAGATTGGAAACCACTGCTATAAAGAAATGGATAAGAAGCACCAATTATAACCAATCATTTTGAAATTTTTATAATTTTGTCATGATTTCAAAAACTTAGCTGGTACCAACAAAACAAATCATCCTTGTTTTCCGTATCTTGGAGTTTTAGTGCCTGATTATGCTTGTTTAAATGATTGGTCTATACGCTGAGTCACTAAAATAAATCACCTAATAAAATATTCTAAAAACAACGTGACTCTGACATTAGTAAACCACAAGGGAGAGAATAATAGATTAAAATTAATAATGCATTAAATGCAAGCAAGACTGAAGAGGAGAGAGGTAAATTTTACCGGAAAGTAAATTTAGTCACTTAGGTGTGTGCTAGATGTTTATAGGACAGTAAAGCGTATAAATATATCCCTTAGATAAAAGCATTCTAAAGATTTATAGGTTCTGTATGATCAGAAAAAGCTTTTATAAAGATACATTTTACACCGCTGAATATAATTGTTTGGAAAAAAAAATTTACGCAAATTTTGTAAAAACTTTTATAATTTAACACTTGTATAATGCATAACATGGAATCTGGAAAGCTACACGGTTCGAGGACCTTTCATAGTGAGATAGGGGGATGTCCCAGATCAGAGAATGATGGATTTATTCCTATACATTAGACACACTGCAACTAATGATGTGAGAGGCTAATTTACAGAGGCTTTTCACATTGTAAATGTCTTAAATATATCTATAGGGAAGCAATAAATCAGTCAACCGCTGGGCATGAACATAGGGCACTTTAGGTTTTGACAGTTTATTGACATATTACTTAACAGCGCTCTAAAAATCCAGATAGAGTCAGGAGGTTAACTGTGGAGAATTTATTTAGTACAAATTTTATTGTTTTAAACAAAACAACACAAAAAAACACATTTATGCATCTAAGATATTTTTTTTTTTTTTCATTTTTATATGTAAAGAGTTTTTGTAAATACAATTTTTTTAACTATTTTACTCTATTTTTGGGGGGGATTTTTGAGACGATTTTTTTCTCTATAATGGTCCTAACCTATGTAAATTTATATTGCCTCAGTGATAATGGAAATAGTCAAAGTGTTATAATATGTTATGTATATACATATATATATATTAAACAGTACGCATGCATTGTAAACATTATTAAAATTTTTATCATTATTATTATTATTATTATTACTACAATTTTTTTTCTATTTTTTTTTTACGTTTTGGTTTTTTTTCTGTTGTTTTTTACTGAAATGGTTTCAACCAATGTAAATTAGTTCACTAGGTTGTAATGAATATAAGACTATAGGTTCTCATTTTTTTCTTGGTAATTTTTCTCCAGTCAGGAGGTTAACTGTGTAGAATTTATTTTGCCAAATTTTGTTTACATAACAACTCCCTGTATGCACTTAAACCGTTAGTGACCCCCCCATAGTGTTTTTACGGGGGCCACTAATGGACTTTATTTTGATGCAATAGCCTTTTTACGGTGCTGCATCGGAAAAAGTAAACAGAGCAGGGAGCTGTCAAATCTCCCTGCTCTCAGCTGCCAGAGGTAGCTGAAGGCTGGGAGCGTCCATGCTCTAACGGGTGAGATCGATATTAGTATCGATCTCACCCGTTTAACCCCTCAGATGTGGCGCTCAATAGCGAGCGCCGCATTTGAGTGGTTTTGGAGAGAGGGAGGGAGCTCCCTCTCATCCCACTGACACCCGGCGATAAGATCGCCGAGTGTCTGTGTCTCCGATGGCAGCCAGGAGCCTAATAAAGGCCCCGAGGTCTGCCTGTAGTAAATGCCTGCTAGGTCATACTTCTGGCATGGCCTAGCAGATGCCTGTCCGTTTTACACGGACAGGCATAATACACTGCAATACAGAAGTATTGCAGTGTATTATAAATGCAATCGGATAATCCCATAGTGACGTCCCCTAGTGGGACTAGTAAAGAAGTAAAAAAAAAGTTTAATAAAAAGTGAAAAAAAAAAAAGTGAAAAAAAAAAAATGAAAAACCAACTTTTTCCCCTTACAAACTGCTTTATTATTAAAAAAAACTAAATAAAGTAAAAAAAAGTTACACACATTTGGTATTGCCGCATCCGTACCGACCCCGACTATAAACTTATTATATCATTTAACCCGCATGGTGAACGTCGTAAAAAAAAAAAAAAAAAAAAACATTCAAAAATTGCTGTTTTCTTTGAATCCAGCCTTAAGAAAAATGTGATAAAAAGTGATCATAAAGTCGCTTGTACTCCAAAAGGGTACCGATAAAACCTACAAGTCGTCCCGCAAAACAAAAGCCCTCATACAATTGCATCGGCGAAAAAATAAAAAAGTTATGGCTCTTCAAATATGGAGACAGAAAAACAAATAATTTTGAAAAAAAAGTGTTTTCACTGTGTAAAAGTTGTAAAACATATAAAAACTATATAAATTTGCTATCGTTGCAATCGCAACAACCCGCTGAATAAAGTTATTGTGTTATTTATACCACACGGTAAACTGCGTAAATTTAGGATGCAAAAAAGTGTGGCAAAATTGCAGTTTTTTTCTATTCCCCCCCATAAAAAGTTAATAAAAGTTAATCAATAAAGTCTATGTACCCCAAAATGGTGCTATTAAAAATTACAACTTGTCCCGCAAAAAACAAGACCTTATACAGCTATAACGACGCAAAAATAAAAAAGTTAGAGCTCTTTGAATGAGACGATGGAAAAACGTAAAAAATGGCTTGGTCATTAAGGTCTAAAATAGGCCGGTCACTAAGGGGTTTTAAACATAATAACAGTAACATTTATTATTATTATTATTATTATTATTATTATTATTATTATTATTAATAATAAAATTAATTATTTATTATTTTTATTATTTGAACAATTTTTTGTCAATTTTTTTTTTAATTTTCCTTTAGGTATATTTAGCAAAAAATGGTTTTATAGGTACATAAACAATTTTGGAAATATTTTGGGAACAATTTTCCTGCAAGGAAAGTCATACCCAGATATTGGGAAAAAATAATGAAATACTTGTCTGATTGGAGTCAAGCGGTCTTATGAATGGACGGCTGCACTTAACAATGACTCCTTAACCTCTCTGGTCTCATATTTTAACTTGGCCCCTGAATTGCTCATCGACGCAACTCGATTCCTTCTAAGATCCCCTCAGTTGCTCCTTCCCTTGTTTTTGTTCCGTCAGCTGGTGTTTTTGTAAACTTTCCATCAATTGCCAGTGAGCGTGGTAAAGCACCAATCAAAGGGGGCAGAGGGTCAGGAATATTTGCCATAGGGAAAATCATCTTTTTAAGGTGATTGTAGTATTTCTATAAAGGACAACTTAACCTAAGACAAACTGAAATTCACAAACTTCGTCTTCTTTTATGATGCCGGGATTTCTGTCTGTAAAGGTTGTAAGAAGTTCTTTTATCTTGTATTTAAGACTCACTGACACTTCACGAGAGAGATCCTTTGAAAGCCATTGGAGACGTCTCTTAACTTCAGAAATGCATGAAGGAAAAAGGATAACCTAGAGGACGCATGTGGAGATCATGCGAGGTTCAAGATAACTTGTATGAATAATATAAGGAAACAGAGAAGTGGACTCAATGCTAAGATCTTATTGATGGAAATATATGATACTACATGTACGAGTACAATAATCCATATGTCTTATACATAATAAATAGCAATATAATGGGCATGTATAATAAGAACAGAGCTAGGAAACAAGATCACATGGCATGCAAGCAGTCCAGTAAAGCAGCATTATATGCGGTTTCAGAAAAGTTAACCTATGTAGTGATCAGCGAGTTTCCTGAAATTTGTTTCGGCGCCGATTCTATCGAATTAGTCCCGAAATTAGTTTCGATTCAAATAAATTTGCCGTGAATTGCAATTCCCCCGATTGTCCTGTCAAACGCTTTGATGTCTTCTAGGACTGTATCCAAGTGGAATACAGTCCTAAAAGAGATCATAGAGTTAAACAAAACAATCAGGGAAGTTTCGATATCACCCCTAAAATAAAAAAAATGCCATACTCACCACCTTCCCTGTTCTCACGTAGCAATATGTCCCTGCCAGCCTCATGAGATGACATATTGTTTCATGTGATCGTTGCAGCCAACAGCAGGCTGCAGCAGTCACATGGGATAAAAGTATACCTTCTCAGGAGGCTGGCAAGTAAGATAACATAGTTTTGTCCCATGTGATCTCTGCGATCAACAATGTACAATACGACATTACCTCCGGAGGCCGGCAGGAGAGGTGGTGAGTATATTATTATTATTTTTTTACCTCCTCTTCTCCCCTCTTTTTTTCTAAAAACTGTAAAATACGTCCGGAGCTCGCCGGTGACTACCATTTTGACAATTCTTGCGAGTGAAACCAAAAAGTTTCAGATTTAGTCAAATCCACAACTTGTGGGAAATACGGAGCGAATTCGATTCGTGAAGAATCAGTTCGCTCATCTCCACTCCTATGTCTAACACGTGGCGCATATTCCTGACATGCAAGGACTTCAGGAGGACATGGAGGTTCTCTGCTCTGCTGGCACCACTGAGTAATGTCCAGCTTGCTCTAACTGCTGCTTACATGCCTTGGGTCTTCTTTCTGGTGCCCCCAGATTTCCTATAGCAACTATTACATATGCGTCCAGAAATTGAGGACTGCTTAAGGCTAAACAATCTAAACGCGCACTCAGCTGCAGGCTTAATGTGTTGGGAAGAGATGGTGCTTCCCGGCAGGCGTTTTGTATGGGGGCACTCTCTGACAGGTAATGTTGAAGAGTCAGCTGGCAAATACTTTTTATGGGGGCGGCATGGCTGTCATTGCTATGGGGACACTGCTCGTTACGGACACTACAGTTGGCATCGTAGAGGGTTACTATAATCATCTATAACAAGCAGTCTTGTGAGCTACCAGAGAGCAGGGGGGTTGCCGAGGTGTTGCCTGAGGAGGGCTGCTGCAAAAAAGTTGTCCACATAGCAAACTATATAGAGGGTCTGTACAAGTAAAGAAAAATCAAACGTCTATAATTAAAGAAGACGTTAACTGTGAGTCACCGAATTTCATTTTTGTTTGTTTTCTACCTTGGAGTTATATCACAACCACAATTATTCCATAAACTAACACAATTTACTGTAGTCATGTAGCCCAAACTTTAGGCACACTTTATCAAAGCTTCACCTTTCCTGTTATATGGCCATAGACATAAGGTAACAGATGGCATCTGTCAGGGGATAAGCGGCTGTCAAATACCTCCGTTGCTGCCTATAAATAAAGGGATCGGACAGAAACATCCTTTTGGGTCCTTATCTTCCCAAACAGCCGGTCTTAGTGAGGAATCTACCATGGCCCAGAGTTTGTCAGGGGTTCCCACTGAAATTTGCCTGTGACAAAATATCTATGGCCAGTTTAGGGACAGTGACACACAGACCCCTTGGGTCAAAAGAAAGCAATGAAACAATGGCACTTGAAGAACCAAAATAGTAGCCCCTTTCATTCGAGTTAGAAAAACAATGAAACACGAGGATATTAGAACTATGATATATGATATACCCTGTGAAACTCGGTCACAAAGCCACCATATAAAATAAATTCAAGTAATTGGTACAATAAGACTTGCTATTATCTATACAGTAAAATTCCCTTAATCTAGCATTTGATAATCCAGACTTTTCACATACAATAATCCAGAAAGTCTGCTAACCCGGTTCTTGTTCCTAGCACTAAACTGCAATATAATGTGACATTTCACAGAAGCAGAAGTCTGATTACAAGGAACCAATTAGGAAATCGTCTGACTGAAAAAAAACAAAGTGATAGCGGCAGATTATTATTATTTTTTTTTTAAAGGAACACTCGAGGAACACTGTGTTCTGACTAGTACAGGGCCTGAGGGGGCGGAGCATGACACAGGGATTCAAAGAACACGAAGATAAAAATCATCATCTGCTCTTTCAGTTTTTCTTTCTATATCCCTCTGATAACATAGAATATCTGATAATATGACAACTATTAAATCCCATTGATGCCGGATTAATGGATTTTTACTACATACTGTATATATATTTTTTATTCTTTCTTTTTTTATGTTTCTTGACCATGAGGTATGAAACAATTGGAGTAACTGAGCTTCTTATTAATTCACCCTTTGCTGGCAGGGGAGGAAAATGCAACTAAATTTGGACTGGTCTGAAAATCCCAATCTCTTGCATCTTTCTTTTTGCATTTTTATTGCGTATAACATCACGGAACAGTTAAATCCATTTCCAATATTTCACGGGCCTCCGTGGCAATGTATCTTCTGATCTGCAATATCTGAAATTTAAAAATTGCATTTTAATGTTACCAAAATGAATGTTGAGTGAGGTGTTTTGCAAACAACATACATTATGTGCTGTATCTTTCCTGAGCCTCTTCCTGTGATTAAAATTCCTGCCCGTTTGTGATGAATATATAGTAGGCAAACCTAGTTTGATATTGTCTTGTAGAAATGCATGGCTTATCAGATCTACCGTGTCACCGGTTTTATGAGCAAAGTCATACACTACTCAAGATGAAAGACCACCGCGACTTACTTAGTGACAACAATGGAATGATTATTGCATCATCATTCATCTACAGTTGTCACTGTACCTTATATCCATTTTGCAGGTTAACGCTCACCCAAAATGCCTTGCGTCAGCTAAAGCCAGATACGAAAAACTTCTACCCCTTAAAATCCATATTTCTGTCCATAGGGGGCAGTAGTGGTTAGCTAGTAGAGTAAATAAATTCTTCTTAAAGGAGTGGCAAGGCAAAAAAAAAAAAAAATGCATCTTCAAATATCCTGAGTTAAAAGGGCTCCCCAACCAGGACCCTGATCTATTAACCAGAGCAAAAGGAGTCATCAAAGATCGTCCCTCTCTGGAGGAATTGGCACATATAAACATTACATGGACGGCTCATCGATTTTCAATGGGCACTGTGCAATACTTCATTTTACCTGTGGTGGTGCTGCAGGGGAATTTGACACTTGCTGCACGTTTCCTTCACAGAGTACAGCTGATCACTAGGGATTTCCGTATTGGGACAGCCTGTAATCAGCTTTATGTAAGGAGACCCTTTTAACGCAAAAGTAATGGTCCAAAGCAGACTACCCTGATATCACCGATGACTGAGTAAGATTGAAAAGTGACAATTAGTTATTCTGTGCTGTTTCTCGTTCATTTTTATTAAAAGTGGCAGTACACCCCATCTTTGAATGGAGAATTAGGGTCCTTTATTGTCAGGAATTATAACTGGACGTTTCCCATGACTTGTGTAGATTCTGCATGGTCACCTTCATAAGCAGAACTTGTCGAAGTCCTAATGTCACCGGCACTTCCACTCCAGTACTCTGCCGGTGAAGATGGCCACTGGTCCCAGGACTGGAGGGGAGAGCTTTGGTTTAGAAATATTTTTTTTGTTCTACTTCATGAGAATATCTTTAAAGGGGTGGTCCACTTCTAGTAGGAAGTCAGCAGCATGTGTTCAATTCCCTGAAGCACCACCACAGGGAAAATTAATTTTTGGATGGTGCCCATTGAAATGACTGAGCCACCCATGTAATGCATGGACGTGTTGGGTCCTCCAAAGCGAGAACAGCCCATTGAGGCCTTTCTCTACTCTGGCTAATAGATGAAAGTAGCAAAAGCTAGACCACCCTCTATTAACTCATAATGGCCTTATAGCATGTTTTCTATACCAGACAACCCCTTTAAAGACGTTGTTATGCCTTGGAGATTTATCATACAACATAAATAGACATGGTTGCAGTTTGTTTAGGTTCTATCAAGGACAATTGCATTGAAAAAATTCTACCAATGGAAAATTCTCTGCAAACAAAAACATCATACACATACATCATAATTTACAGCACACACATACATCATAATATACAGCACGCACATACATCATAATATACATCATACACATACATCATAATATACATCATACAGAGACATCATAATATACATCATACACATACATCATAATATACAGCACGCACAGACATCACAATATACATCATACACATACGACTGTACGCATATAGCAACATATATAACCCCTATTAGTCTCCCCCCTTATCTCAAATAATATAACGACTGACACGTAACTCTCTTTGAAAGTGGCGTTGACCCGGGGGTCGGCCACAGCTTTATTAATACAATAAAAATGTAAATAGAATTTGACAAAATATATAAACGCTAAATTACCTTAACAAAGGTCAATAAACAACCCGTATGCCTGCCTATCCAAAGGACATGTAGGTAAATCCCCTTCTACTACCTCCATAAGGTGACCGTGTACTCCTCAACTACACGGCTCACCGACCCCCAACAAAAACAGAGCCTGCTCAACCCCATCCTGCAACCCCGACAAGAAAATATCCAAACCAATGTCCGTCAGGTGCACCCCGTCTGGCAGCAACAATCCCCTGTTGTCACCTTCCAATTCCCAATGACGATCCACCACACCACCATTAGCTCGGACAAACCGATAACCCTTGTATTTAATAGGCGCCTCGCCCGCTCAATGGCATTCACATCCCTCGCGCCATGCCACACCAACCGAGGAACAATCTCTGACCAGACTAACACTAACCGGGGGAAAAAAGAAGCGAACCTCTCTAAATCCGACTGTATCAGTGAGATCAACTCCCCCAACCTAAGTGAACACAGATCATTTCCACCCAAATGCACAACCAAAACAGTTGGTAACAGCCGATGCCGCCTGATGTCGACCACTTCGGGCAGCGCCTGCAACCAGCACAGGCCCCGGAGGCCTCTCCAGTAGACTTCGGCACTTCCAAAGCCCAACGATCTTCCACCAGGGCGTATATGTCAGCCCGCTGCTCCGCCCAGAACACATATGAGTGCCCGACAATCCACACTGATGGTCTGGAACCTAAAATGAAAACTGAATTAATGCAAAATAAGATCCGGGTGAACATAACCAGCAAAACAATCCGACTTCCATAGTGGCCGCCCCAATACAGAAAGAATGAGTCCCGTACTCCCCTGGAGGCTTACCGACCTGAACAAGAGCCTTACGGAAAATAGCGGAAAACTGGAACCTAGTAAGCGGCCTACCATCCAAATGCGACAAAAATTGCACCCCCGATCTACGCACCCCCAAGAAAGCCGCCACCGCCGCCACTGGACAAGCCGAACCTGGGACAGGCCGAAGCGAAACCCAACAACCCAGACCAAACACATCCGTCTTAGAGCGACATATACGCAAACGAACCCCCACCGAAGAAACCACTGCATCCTCAAAAAGCAAACCCCCCGGACGAGCCGCCCCCATCGGAACTAGCTCCGAAATATGCAGAGCCCCGAAAATACACAACGAAAAAGCCACTGAAGATAAAACGGATTCATAAGGGAAAGAACAAACCGACGGCAGCGCCGCTATAAGTTCCTGCAATAAAGAAAAGGACACAGGACGACGCGACTCCCTCCTTGAGGCCAACTTCTTCCAACCTTTCAATGCTTGACAATTAAAAAGGACTTAGTTACATCCGACCACCCCCTTAACTTAGAAAAGAAAGCAACCCCGGCCAGACGCCGCTGAGCTACCACCCCCGAAACACCATGCTCGCGCAAAGCTGTCAAATATTGAAGTGTCACAGTCGTGCGCAGCACTGGATCCTCCCCAACAAGTCTATCCCCCCACAGCGCTCAACCATTCCTTCCACGCATTACCGTAAGTAGCCCACGTAGAGGGCGCAAGGGATGACCTCACCCACGGCACTAACTCCAATCCAGCAGCCTCCACAAGAACTCCGGGCAGCTGGCCCCCTTCAGCTCCGCCTGCAGGCAAAGAGATTGAAAAACCTGCCAATGAAAACGAGATAAGGCATCAGCGACAACATTGTGAACACTTGGAATATGGCGAGCTCGAAAACGGATGTTACACTGCAAGCAACGCAACACCAAATGACGGAGCAAAGCCAAAACCGGACATGAGGAAGAAGTAAGTTGGTTAACAGCAAAAACAACACTCATATTATCCGACCAAAACACCACAGACCTGTTGGAGAGGCGCGCCCCCCACAATTCAACGGCGACAACTATGGGAATTTGCACACCAACCCTTGTCCCCCCAGGAATCGGGCCAAGCTTCGCGCACCACGCCGAGCCCAGCAACGCCCCAAATCCCACGTACCAACCGCGTCCGTAAACATCTCCAAGTCTACGCTGGAAATCGGAGGCACCCTCCAACAGTACGCCCATTGTAATCCTCCAGGAAAGTGCGCCAGACGCGCAAATCCGCCTTAACAGAACTAGAAATCCGAACATGATGAGGAGGCACCGAAACGCCCACTGTAGCTAAGGACAACCTCCTGGCAAACACCCGCCCCATGGGCATAATACGACCTGCAAAGACTAACAAACCCAACAAAGATTGAATCTGCCGCAACTCCAACTTGCGCGCAGCCAAGGCCATATCCAATGCGGTACGCAATTTCACCACCTTCTCCGCCGGGAGGCGAAAGACCATAGCAACCGAATCTATTTCAATGCCCAGAAAACTCAACACTGTCACCGGTCCCGCCGTCTTCTCCTCAGAAAGGGGGACCCCAAACCGCTGAGCAAGAAATTGAAAGGACCTCAACAAAAACTGACACTGCCCCGAGGAAGCGTGCCCTACAAACAAGAAATCATCCAGGTAATGAGTCACTGACTCAGAACCAGTGAGATCCCGCACTGCCCATTCCAGAAATTAGCTGAACACCTCAAAATAAGAACAAGAAATTGAACAGCCCATCGGTAAACACGTCATAATAGAAAACCCCCTCCAAAGCACATCCCAACAGATGAGAACAATTCGCATGAACGGGCAACAAACGAAAAGCGGACGCAATATCAGACTTGGCCATAAGGGCACCCGCCCCCGCCCGACATACCAAGTTGACTGCCCGATCAAACGACACATACGATACTGTCGCCAATTCACTGTCCATCCCGTCATTCATCGACCACCCCTTAGGATGAGACAGATGGTGAATCAGATGGAACTTTCCAGGCTCCTTCTTAGGAACCACCCCCAGGGGCGACACCCGAAGATTAGGAAAGGGCAAAGCAGAAAATGGGCCAGCCATTCGGCCAAGCTCCACTTCATTTTCCACCTTCTCCCTAATGGCGGCTGGAAACTCCTCCGCCGACTTCAAATTTCATGACACAATCGGGTCCGCCTGCTCAGTAAACGGAATAAAGAACCCAAAACAAAAACCAACTCTAAGCAGGGCGGCCATCTTGGGATACTGGTTTAACCACGGGAGCATCGCGGACATCCTCCCCTCGACCAACACCCGCAGGGCGGGTGACCGCCGCCCCCCGACGGGAGCACCTAACCGCTGTGTGGGTGCCTCCACACGAGGACCACTCGTGGTGGAATTTACAAGAGGCATAAAATCTACAGTGTCCCTCATTAAAAAGCCAACAGGGCCCCGCTCTACAGACACTGCCAACCCCGCCCCCACCGGAAGGGGAAGAGGCGGGGGCGGCGGGCTGAAAGGGCCGCTGCGCCATCTTCAGGCGCAACCACACATCAGTCGCTTTCGTATCCCAACCCACCTCCGGCCTCTGACACAGCCGCCTACGGAACTCCTGATCGTACCACCATCCAGGCCGTGCCACCGTGCAATTTATATGCACTAAAAATAGTGTCCAAATAGACAAACAACTGCCCCGCACACTCAGGTCGAGCCTGACTAACCCCCCCCCCCCCGAAATAGCAAAAGCCTGCACCCAATTATTAAACGACCGCACGACCTTAGGCTTACCCAACACACCCCGCTCAAGTCGACGCTCCTTATCGACCGTCGACGAATTGACCGACAAAATAGACCAAATGTCAATGTAAGCATTCTTCCCGATTTTCTCGCGCACCTCGTCAGACACATGAGCACCCAAAGGAGACATACTACAAAAATAAGAATCTCTGAAAGCAGAGATCAAAGGAGTGGACATAGAAGTGGACACCTCCACCGTGGACCTCGCAACGACAGCCTGCGATGACGGTCCCACGGGCAAAGAGACGGCCCTTGCCACCAGAGATTGCACAGCAGGCAATAAATCAGTGGCAGACATATTATCAACATTCCAAGCCCAAAGGCAGTCATACTCACTGTGTCCAGCAGCAGACGTACCTCCTGGCCCGGACAGAACCACTTCAGTCGGCGTGGCCACTGGGGCCACCGAAACCACATCTGACGTAGGGGGCGCGACCCCTGTTGCTACAACCGAGGAACGAAAACTCCTGCTACTGCTCCGTTCCACCCTCCAACTACCCCGGGAGACGTCTGACGACGATGAGTCAGACGGAGACCGCCTATATCTCCGAGAATGACGCCGCCGATGTCTCCGCGACCGACTTCTACCAAACACATAGCGCCGTCCCGATCCAGCCCTATTAGCCCCATGCCTGCTATGGGAGCGCTCCTGGCACGTTGAAGCAATCCACAATGACGAACCTGTGGCCACCGCCGAAGGCCCGCGCAGTACCGGCAGCACATCAGGGGGAGGGGCCGCCGCCTGACGGGCCACCCGCCCAAATGACCGGCCCGAGAAAAAGAGCTCCGAGCCATCTTGGGAGCCCTCATCCTCATACTGGGAATCCTCCTGCCACTGCCCACCCTCCCCTTCAAACCCCCCCCCCCCGCCTCCCCTCCCAGCTCTCTCCCCTCTGAAGCCAGGAGCAGTGGAACGCATACACATACATCATACACGGACATCATAATATACATCATACACATACATCATAATATACAGCATGCACAGACATCATAATATACATCATACACATACATCATAATTTACAGCACGCACAGACATCATAATATACAGCACACACATACATCATAATATACATCATACACAGACATCATAATATACATCATACACATAAATCATTATATACAACATACACATACATCATAATATACAGCACGCACAGACATTATAATATACATCATACACATACATCATAATATACAGCACACACAGACATCATAATATACATCATACACATACATCATAATTTACAGCACGCACAGACATCATAATATACAGCACACACATACATCATAATATACATCATACACAGACATCATAATATACATCATACACATAAATCATTATATACAACATACACATACATCATAATATAAAGCACGCACAGACATCATAATATACAGCACGCAGGGACATCATAATATACATCATACACATACATCATAATATACATCATACACATACATCATAATATACATCATACACATACATCATACCATACATCATACACATACATCATAATATACATCATACACATACATCATACACATACATCATACACATACATCATACCATACATCATACACATACATCATACTATACATCATAAACATACTTCATAATATACATTATATATATATATATATATATATATATATATATATATATATATATATATACATACACAATATACACATACATCAAAATATACATGTTACGAGTCCATCATGTACATACATATACTAAACATCATACGTATACATCATACATATACATCATACTATACATCATACACAAACATCATACTATACACAATACATATATACATACAGTACATAAAAATATGCATCATAAAGAAAGACTAAGAACTGATATTGATGATAACATTAAACATTGGAGCACATAATTGGTATTGTATTAATATTTAAACAGATTGTCAGACATCATCAAAGATATCTTCTCGGATGTATCACATGACCTGGAGTCTGGCCCCATTTTTTCTTCTTTTTTTTTTAAGGCCATATGGCATTTTTCTGTATGGGAACCTTTGATGGTGAAATCACAAGGGACTTCTTTGAAGGCACCAGAGTTTGCACTGGACTGACCTGGCCAGGAGAGGTCTCCAGCTGGTTTCAAGGAACGAGGAACCGTCTGTGAATATATCTTTATAGCCCTGGCTCTACAGGAGTGAATGACATATGTGGGCTGTGCCCTCAGCCCTTTAAATTTGATATTGCTCATAAATGATTACCTGGATCCATATGGCAATAATTCCCACACTTCTCACACTTTCCAAAACACATAAATCTGATTCAACTCTCTCCTTCTATCTTTAGGAATCTGAAATATGTAATCTTCACAAAATGCATTCCAGGAACCCAAAAAGTTCAAGAAAATTCTTAGATTTCTGAAAATAAATAAATTGAATTACATGGCACAATTATTAGTAAATGTGACGGCTTCGAGACACCAGGAGACGTGTGGTATCTTCAGAAGATGTCTAAGCCATTAGTGGGTTCGAATTTTAATTCAGCGAATGGCACATTGGAAGAAAAATAGCTTTTGAATTCGGCTGAGCTGAAATTTTTTAAAGGCCGAATAGAAAATGACGTTCTCCTTTGTTTTTGATGATAACGTTTGATTCGAAATTGGTCAGAGATTCCCTGAGCAGTCGAGAGACCAACGAGGTCATTGTCAAGGACACAACAGTCAATTAGTATGCAGATCAGAGGCTCGGAGTTCAAAGGTATTGTTCCAATTCAATCACATTAGCCAGACCAGTAATGAAGAAACGACATAACCTTAATCAGAGAGCCTGAGCCACACGCTCCGAATTGCCTGTACTATGGGGTTATAGGAATTTATTTAATTTTATACTAAATAACTGAATACTTAAGCATTCGGCCTTTAGCGTAAGAAATATGGTGATGACTGATGTTTCTATACACACATAGGTTTCAGAAGATTGTTAATATAATTATATGATACTATAGACAAAGCCCCATTTCAGCCGTCCATCACACTTAGTAATGACAGATTAATCTACAATAAAACCCCTAGACAAACCCAGGTGGTTTTAGGGTAAATATGACTCAGAGATTTAGAGGGTGTTGGGATTGGAGGAGATTACTATGGTGAGCAGGTCTGGATTATGGGAAGGGCAAAAAGGAGAATGCTCCTGGTCCTCCTCCATTGGGGGTCTCCACCAGAATGGTGGTATTATTTGTGCACTGTATGGTTGTATTTATTCGACACTGTATGGAATTATTATTTGAACATTGTATGGTGGTGTTATTTGAGCACTGAAAGATGACATATAAACACTATATGTTGGTATTATATGAGCATTATATGGGTTATTTAAGCATTGTATGGTGATATCCTTTAAAGGGAACCTGTCACCAGCATTTCACCTATTAAACCAGTAATACCTGGTGGTCGTTGGTGAAAAATAATTTCTATATAACCTATAATTGTCGTCTTAGTCAGCTCTGTAGCTTTAGTATTCAGCTTTTTAGTGTTCCCACACCGTATGCTAATGAACATAAAAGAGTAATATTCCTGAAGTCTTTCCGAGTTTACCCGGTCTCCTTACTTTTGATTGACAGCTCCTCGCCTTCCCCCAGCACACAAAATCCCGCACTTGTGCATTGATGTCTTCTTGGGGGTGTGCGCACAAAGGGACACCGGATTATTACGATAAAAGGCGCGAAACGTTTGCAGACCGTTATTTACAGTCGGAGGAGGAGTTTAGGAGAGGGGATAGCGGCAATGAACTTTTGATAGCAGCGGCCAGTGAGGGATATGTAAAGCTCAATAGGTGAAATGCTGGTGACAGGTTCCCTTTAAACACTATATGGTGATATTATTTGAGCATAGTATGGTGGTATTATTTGTGCACAGGGGGATTATTTAGGCATTGTATAGTGGTATTGTGTAAACGCCATATGGTGGTATTATTTGGACTCTGTATGTTGGAATTATACATTTTTTAACATTGTATGATGGTATTATTTAAACACTATACGGTGGTATTATTTGAGCATTGTATGACAGCGTTATTTGAACACTGTATGGTAGTATTTTCTAAGCACTGGAAGGTGGTATTATTTGGACTCTATATGGCAGTATTATATGAGCATGATATGGTTGTATTATTTCAGCACATGGTTTATTTAAGCATTTTATGATGGTATTATTTGAGCACTAGGGGGGATTATTTAGGCATTGTATAGTGGTATTGTGTAAACACTATATGGTGGTATTATTTGGACTATGTATGTTGGAATTATACATTTTTGAACATTGTATGATGGTATTATTTGATCATTGCATTATGGTGTTATATTAGCACTGTATGGTAGTATTTTTTAAGCACCGGAAGGTGGAATTATTTGGACTCTGTATGGTGGTATTATGTGAGCATTATATGGTTGTATTATTTGAGCATGGGAGTTATTTAAGCATTGTATGGGGGTATCATTTAAACTCTATATGTTGATATTATATGAGTATTATATGGTTGTATTCTTTGAGCACGGGGGTTATTCAGCAATGTATGGTGGTATACTTTAAACACAGTATGGTGGTATTATTTGAGTACTGTATAATTATATTATTTGAGCACTGTATGGGGGTATTCTATCAACACTGTATAGTAGTATTCTTTGAGCACTGTATGGTGGTATTATTTGGACTCTGTATGTTAGAATTATTAATTAAACATTGTATGATGGTATTATTTGGGGTTATTCAGCAATGTATGGTGGTATACTTTAAACACAATATGGTGGTATTATTTGAGGACTGTATGATTATATTATTTGAGCACTGTATGGTGGTATTCTATCAACACTCTATGGTAGCATTATTTAAGCACTGAACAATGATATTATTTGGACTCTCTATGGTGGTATTATATGAGCATTATATGGTTGTATTATTTGAGCATGTGGGATTATTTAAGCATTGTATGGTGATATCATTTAAACACTATATGGTGGTATTATTTGAGCATAGTATGGTGGTATTATTTGTGCACTGGGAGATTATTTAACCATTGTATAGTGGTATTGTGTAAACACTATTTGGTAGTATTATTTGGACTCTGTATGTTGGAATTATAATTTTTTAACATTGTATGATGGTATTATTTAAGACTATGCTATAATTTATAAATTGTGGGGATTCGATCTGCGAGACCCCCGGCGTTGCCTATAACTTATCGCTCATGATCAGGATTATGTGCAGAGAACTACAACTCCATTGGGATAGGGCTTATACTTCATTCACACAGCTGTCCGCTCACATGTGCCGAAAGCAGGAACGGATCCCTGCAAAGTAAAGCAGAGAAACCTTTTTGAAAGATCCAATGGCAGTGTATTACTTATAAGCTAGAGACAGTATAAGAAGCAAAACTAGCAAATAAGTGCAGGATCCGACTTCACACTTTGGTTCTTTTGTAGTATTTAACATGAAGACTCATAGCTCAGCATAGGAGCTGAGTACACAAAACGGTGATTTAGCACAGTTGGTGATTTTGCAAAGTTGTGTGGTTTTTATTATTTTACATATATTGGAACAAAAAATACATTTTTGAAAATATACATACCCTTTAGTTATAAATCCTTTAGTCCTAAAATGATGGATTATATGTTTCCTGGACTCCTGTTAATACTTACCTTCTCTCCTTCTGTAGTCAAAATCTCATCTCTGCATGCCAGATAATGAATGGCAGATGTATTGAGATTCATTTGACATTTTGTATGCAGCCAGTAGAGGATGCACCTCACTTAAAAATGACCGCTGGCCCTAAGACCATTGCATTTAGACCGGGCAGAGATCCCAGCAAACATTACATTGCAAATATCTCTCTCATCATGGACCAATCATTGATACAGCCGTGTGAATAAAGCATAGTTGTAATAATCTCTACTCACTTCCAGAGCTTCATTTAGAATTCTGCTGGTTGCTCCATGGATAATGTCACGTGATCGGACGCTGGCCAGAATTATTAGAGAATTGTCAGTGGATCCCACTGATTTCTTCTGGAACAACAATCCTTTATGTATGGGGGCGGAGCATGACACTGTTTGGTGTTTTTGAATCCTTTTGTCATGCTCCACCCTCTCAGTCCCTACACTAGACATAACATGGCATATCTGCATTGCTCGAAATTTTCCTTTAAGAAATAGCTGAATTTCAGCTAATTGCTTTATATGGAAAGAAAAAAGTTCAGATATAATTTATTAATATTAAAGGCTATGTACACAATTGAAAGCAATTTTTTTTTAAAAATAAAAAGGTCAATCAGTGTGTTTTGTGCAACTTTATAATTAGTTTTTGTTAAAAATTATTTTTACTTTTTCAGCTACAGCTGCTTTGCATCCTGTATACACAGCAGCTGTATCTTAAGCTGAATCTTGTACCCGTCAGGTCCGCGTGACCTACGTGTTCTGTGTCAGCAGGTCGATCCACCTGTTATCCATCGCACCTAAGTTCATAACCCGCTGACACTGAACCCTGGACCTGACGGATTCAGGTCTTAGCGCACGATACAGCTGCTCTGTCTACAGGATACAAAGCAGCTGTATCTCAAAAGGTAAAAATAATTTTTCATAAAAATTTGCACAAAAAAAATTATATATTGCTTTCGAAGGTGTATATTGCCTTGAAATATAGTTTAAAGGTTCAGGTGCTTTTCATTTAGGTAACAATTGTAATGTAATACATGGATATAAACGATAGTATAATATTTACCTGGCTTTTATAGATACAGGGATATAGGAGAGATGACCTCTTCACCTTGTCTGTACACCATATCTAAGGCCATGTATTTTTTAATCTCTTATTAAAGGCTTTATATGGACCTTGCTCACTTTCCCTGAGTAAATGGAAGCAATTTCTTAAGTAGAATTACGGTGCTCACATTAGAGTAATTCCGGCAGCTTGTCCTGCACTCTTCAGAATGACACTGCATTTACATAATGATGACTTCCAGCACATGGAAACCTGCCTGCGACTGCCACTCCTCGCTGGCCCACAATATATATATATAGTAGGTATGAATATTTTATTTTGCACACGTGCATATACAAATACTGTATATCAGAGGTTCCTGGACCCCAATGAAAAACATATAACCCTACTATGACTCGTCATGTATACCACTGGTTTCCACCTATCGGACCAATCCCTTATAGTGACGCTGCTGATATATTTGATAGATTTATCTGACTGCCAGGATCCCCACCGATCCTGAGATTAAAGGGCCTAGATGCTGCTTTTTGTAGTGCTCCGGCCCCTTTAAAGTTTTTCCCTGCAGAGCTGCGCTCCGGGTCAAAATGTCATTCCAGTGTATGGGGCCGTGCTGCAGTACCCTGCACAGCCGGTGGCCGGGAGCACATGAAGAGTACACAGCTCTAAAGCAGCACCTTTAATCTCAGGATCGGTGTGGGTCCCAGAGGTTGAACCCTCACTAATCAAAAAGTGATGACATGTAGTAGCGATCACTTTCTGTGCTGGGAATAACCCTTTAAAATGCCCTGTGTGTGTATATTAAATAGTCTCATCTACATGTATCCAAAAAGCATTATAATATATATTGCATTAATGTTTAGATCAGTTGATTGCAGGGATCTGGCTGCTGTAGACCCCAGCGATCAACTCTTTTGGTAGCCAATGACGGTTCAGCTTTTTTCTCAACTGCACAGTAAACATTAAATGTGGATTGGTTGCAATAGACTTCAAATTTGAAGGGGTTCTCTCATGGAGACAACCCCCATCCATAGGCCTTATTGGGACATATGGACATCATAAGGAGGTCCTCTGCTTGGGACACTCTCAGTTATCCAGTGCAAGTATTATATTTATTTGATCTGCTGTCATGTAATACTATATTTCTTGCTACAGCAGAGGAATCGTAAAAATAATAAAGTGGTTGTCACTAGTGAAGGCCATACAATGGACATCCCATAAAATAAAGTACATCCATTTACCCATTGATTTCTGCGCCTGTTGAATGGATTTTGCACCCTTTTGCATGAAGGCAGCTTTGCTATTATGGGTGGAGTTGCACTTTAATGTTGCATTTTTAACAATGCACAATTTTATCCATGCACGAACTATACACAAAAATTTTGCAATCCTGAAACCGATCTGAACTGAGGTTTATAATGTATGTATACTTTTGCAAGCAGTTTTTTTTTATTGCTCCAATGCATCTCAAATAAAAAACATTGCAAAAAGTCTCAATTAAAAATGTTCTACCGTTTTGTGTATACAGCTACAATGCAGAACAATTTGTCTCCATAGTTACAAACTATAAACAATCTTTGTGTAGTCTGATCCTGCGGTCATGAGTTATTCCACTACCTGTTCTGCACCATCTTCTTGATGACCTAAAGAATGGATAAAGAATGGATAAATGCCCTTTTACACGGGGTAACGAGAATTCATATGAAGGCTTGTCCCCGATCATTGCCCTGTGTAAACATGGCAACGATCAGCCGATGAACGTGCATCTTTTATGCAACAAAAAAAATTAATCCCTAGTCGGCAGCACATCTCCATGTGCAAACAGGGAGATTTGCTGCCGACATGAAGGTAATTATGGGGGCGAGCGATCATAGCAGCGATCGCTCATCCCCATAAATTATAGATCATAGTTCCTTGTGAAAGGAGCAAACGAGAGCCGATCAACAAGCTGTCTAATTGATCGTTGCTTGTTTTTATAGCTTATGTTTTTATTGTTTTTATACAGACCCTAAGAAGCAGAGGTACTGTAGCAGAGAAACTCATAAGTGCAGGACCGAACTACACACATGGTTCTTTTGTAGTATGCAACCAGGGCCGGCGTCAGCACCCGGCAAACCCGGGCAAGTGCCGCGACCCACTCGGCCACCAGGGGCTGACGCTGCCGTCATGGCTCCTCCAGGAGTGGAATCCCCGGCCAGAGTGTTGCTTCTAGAGGGAGCCCCTGTCTAGGAGGCAGCATAACTAGGGCTGTAGCAGCCATAGCGGCTGCTACAGGGCACACCGTCACAAGCCCCCCCATGCCCAGTGGCCCTGCTAGCAGCCACGTCACATTCAATAGTATCTGCGTCCTTAGGACGCAGATATTATTGAACGCTATGGCATAGCAGGGACATAGCTCATTACTCTGCCATATACTAGGCTACAGACTCCCAGGCAGAGTGCTAGTAGTCCTCTGCCCCGGACTTTGGCTCTGGGGTTGCCTCTGACATCACCGTCCATATATGGACAGTGATGTCAGATGCTCCTCCTGAAGCGGAATCCCCAGCCAGAGCATCGGCAATGCTCTGGTTGGGGATTCCACTCTTAGATGGAGACCCAATGGCGCTTCCTACAGGGAGGGAGGCTGTGTGGTACTACCAGGGAGGGGGCCTGTGTGGCACTACCAGTGACGGAGGCTGTGTGACACTTCCAGGGAGGCAGGCTGTGTCGCACTACCTGGGAGGGGGCTGTGTGGCACCAACCAGGAGGGGGGCTGTGTGGTACTACCTGGGAGGGGGGCTATGTGGCACTACCTCGGTGGGGGGTTATGTGGCACTACCTCGGTGGGGGGTTATGTGGCACTACCTCGGAGGGGGGCTATGTGGCACTACCTTGGAGGGGGGCTGTGTAGTACTACCTGGGAGGAGGTGCTTTGTGACACTACCAGTGAGGGGGGCTGTGTAGCACTACCTGGGAGGGGGGCTGTGTGGCACTATCTACAGTGGGCACTAAATTTATGGGTGTACAAATTGGAGGCCTAACTTCTTTATGGAGGCATAAATAGGGTCTGACTTCTATATGGGGGCACAAAGTGACGTTTTCTGACACCTTACTGCCCATTTGAGTTCCCCCGCCAAGGGCACCACGTCGCCCAAGGGCCCATATAAACCTTGAGCCGGCCTTGTATGCAACTATGGAAACACATAGGCCAGCACAGGAGATGTGTACACAAAAAGGTGGGTGATTTTGTAATCAAGACTATTTTCAAAGTTGATGCTTCTTTTTTATTTTACATGTATGGCAGAAATAAAAAAAAATGGTTGCAAAAGTCTACATACCCTTTATTTCTGAATCTTGTATTCCTAAAATGATAGATCATATGTTTCCTGGAATCCTGGTGTTGCTCCCCCGCCCCCCCCCCCCTCTCTGTAGTCAAAGTCTTATCTTGCATGCCAGATAATGAAGGGCAGATGTATTGAAATTCATTTGACATTTTGTATGCAGCCAGTAGAGGATGCACCTCACTTAAAAATGACCGCTGGCCCTAAGACCATTGCATTCAGACCGGGCAGAAATCAGGCAACTCTTACAGAGGAAACCCCCCAATACCTACAGATATGTATCATTATTATATACTATATGGCTTTTATGTTTTCTTTTTCCCGCAGATCACCACATTTTGCAACAATTGCACAAGACAAGAGCGGAGGTCTTGAAATTGCCTTAAGGCGCTGCAGTGAGTTGGTTATTTTGCAACAAGAAAACATATTGAGACATTATTCGAGGCTAAGACTTGATATTATATAAATAAGGGAGACTTGACCCATGAAGGGTGATTCAAGATCGTGGAGAAGACAATTTATTATTTAGGACAATATATATATAAAAAAAAGAAAAGAAAAATATATACATATATTCCTTCATTCCGGCATTAATGGAATTTGATTGTGTTGGATTATTCTAGATTATCAAACGAGCGCTTGTAAGTGTAACTTTATTTTATAATCAGAGGGGTCTCACGAACTGGTTCGCTCTGCCCACTAAATTGTAGTTTTGTGCTGGGATTGAGTGCCAGATTATCAAATTTTTCTGGATTATTGGATGCCGGATTAAAGGAATTTTATTGTATTCTGATTCATATACATGCATATATCTATCTATCTATCTATCTATCTATCTATCTATCTATCTATCTATCTATCTATCTATCTATCTATCTATCTATCTATCTATCTATCTATCTATCTATCTATCTCATAGTTCTCTATCTATCTATCTATCTATCTATCTATCTATCTCATAGTTCTCTATCTATCTATCTATCTATCTATCTATCTATCTATCTATCTATCTATCTATCTATCTATCTATCTATCTATCTATCTATCTATCTATCTATCTATCTATCTATCTATCTCATAGTTCTCTATCTATCTATCTATCTATCTATCTATCTATCTATCTATCTATCTATCTATCTATCTATCTATCTATCTATCTATCTATCTATCTATCTATCTATCTATCTATCTATCTATCTATCTCTCTATCTATCTATCTATCTATCTATCTATCTATCTATCTATCTATCTATCTATCTATCTATCTATCTATCTATCTATCTATCTATCTCATATCTATCTATCTATCTATCTATCTATCTATCTATCTATCTATCTATCTATCTATCTATCTATCTATCTATCTATCTATCTATCTATCTATCTATCTATCTATCTATCTATCTATCTATCTATCTATCTTTCATTTTAACCTCACATTTTCCATTTCACTATTGTTTTGCCTCTTCCTAATATAAAACAATTAGTGGTCTGTAAAAACATGGGATCTGAGACCTGATCATTCATATTTTTGATGCAGTAGATCCGGTAAGTGTAGAACATTCCGCCACCTCTCATTTTTTTTTGTCCCTACCTAAACAAAAGTCATAGAATATTTAGTTTCAATAAATCCCGAAGTTCTAAAGAGAATGAGATGAAGTTCTTACTGTGTTATAAATGTAAGTGCTTTTTTTCCTATAATAAAAGGTGTTTAAAAGGTTCTCTACAGCTTTAAACAGAATTACAATTTACTTCTTTCAAGTGTCCAGGCCATAAATTCTTCTCAATTCCCTCTCTCTCTCTCCTTGTCGGAATTAATGAGATCAGATTTGATCAGGGCAGTGATGTGTTCAGAGCCAAATCACACAACAGCGCTCGTGCTGTAATGGAATTTGCATCTAATGCATACATAAATCAAACATCTTTCTGGACATTTTCATATGCATAATGTCATTTCATCCAGTTCTCTCTCTCGGCAGAAGGGGGTGAATTTTTTTTATTTTTTTTTCCTTCTCGGAGAAAATGACTTTTTCAAATGCTTTCATTTTATTTTTCGCTGACTACAATCCTGGAGAATGCGCTCGGTCGGAGAAGCTTTTGGGGTGAGCTTGACAGCTCCTTTTCCAAGAGGGGTCCTTCACATTTATCATGCCTCTTCCTCGGGGCTTTGTTATGCAAATGTGGCTGAAATTGACGATTCCAAAGTGCTTCATTTCGGTTACTTGGCGGTTGGAGATGGTAGATAAAAAGAAAGTGACAAGACGTACTGATTGCCCTCAATGCTTGTAACCCTCTTGCTAACAAGCCTCCATATTGTTAAAAATTCCTATTGTTACCAGGATGGCAGTTCCATTATGCAGGCCTTGCAAATCTCTGATTTGAATATTAACCCTTTAATCACCGCTAAATCAATTGCCACCACGTAGCGTGGGCATATGCTCCATCTGATTACATCCTTATTACCGAGAGCAGCTGCACAACTTTTTTTTTTCTTCCTTTAACGCATATCAATTATATACAGCCCATTATTAGGGCCTAAATAATATACATACATATCAATATCTATCTATCTATCTATCTATCTATCTATCTATCTATCTATCTATCTATCTATCTATCTATCTATCTATCTATCTATCTATCTATCTATCTCCTATCTATCTATCTATCTATCTATCTATCTATCTATCTATCTATCTATCTATCTATCTATCTATCTATCTCTTTATCTATCTCATAGTTATCTATCTATCTATCTATCTATCTATCTATCTATCTATCTATCTATCTATCTATCTATCTATCTATCTATCTATCTATCTATCTATCTCATATGTATCTGTTTTCTTTCTTTCATTCATTCATCTATGACTATATATTCATAATAATATCTAGAATCATCAAAAGAGTTAAAAAAATGACATAGATTGCTAGTGGCTGTTATTGTTCTTTAATGAACTCTTGCCTTTGTTTATTAAGGAAATAATTTACTATGTAGAACTTTTCAGTTTAATATGATTAAGTGATGGGTGCATAAAATTATTTTAAAAGCTTGTTAACCATCTAGGCTGCTCCACATATTTGTAGACATGAAATCAAACACGGGGGGAACATGTTTTTCTTTTCACAAGAAAGGTACCTTAAGAACATATTTTTGTTTAAATTGGAACAACATGTTATCTATCTATCTATCTATCTATCTATCTATCTATCTATCTATCTATCTATCTATCTATCTATCTATCTATCTATCTATCTATCTATCTATCCAGGGCTGGTTCCAGGTTTAGGTGGGCCCTTTAGCGATACAGACTTAGTGGGCCCCATTGTGGGGGAATTCACGGCGGCAGTAAAGTGCCACAAAGCCCCCCTCCCAGGTAGTGCCACACCGCCGCCCTCACTGGTAGTGACACACAGCCCCCTCACTGGTAGTGCCACACAGCCCCCTCCCTGTTAATGCCACACAGCCCTCCTCCCTATAGGTAGTACCTTTGGGGCTCCCTCAGTGAAATCCTCAACCAGAGCATTGCCGACGCTCTGGCTGGGAATCCACTTCAGGAGGAGCCCCTGACATTACTGTCCATATATGGACAGTGATGTCAGGGGCAACCCCAGAGCCATAGTCCCGGGCAGAGCGCTACTAGCAATCTGCCTGGGACTCCTGCTCTGCTTCTGACATCACTGTCCATATATGGATAGTGATGTCCGGAGCAGAGCTAAAGTCTCAGGCAGAGCGCTAGTAAGGCTCTGCCCCGTGACTCCGGACTGCTATGGAATGCCGAAGCCCCTGACATGAATTTCCATATATGGATAGTAATGTCAGGGGCAATCTCAGAGCCAAAGTACCGGGCAGATCGCTACTAGCACTTTGCCTGGGACACTGCTCTGCTGCTAAAATCACTGTCCATATATGGATAGTGATGTCAGGGGCTTCCCCAGAGATTGAGTCCTAGAGCAGAGATGCTTCTAGCGCTCTGCCTGGGATTCCTTCTCTCTTCCAGGCATCACTGTCCATATATGGACAATGATGTCAGGGGCAACCCCAGAGCTGGAGTCTCAGTCAGAGCGCTGCTAGTACTCTGCCTGGAAGTCTGCAGCCTAGTAAATTGCAGAGTAGGGAGCTACCTCCCTGTTCTGCCATAGCATGCAATAGTATCTGCGTCTTAAGGACGCAGATTCTATTGACTGTTGCGTCGCTGACGCTGTAGCACCCATAGCGACTGCCAACAGGGCCACTGGGCATGGGCGGTGGTGTCGTGACTCTCATACTACAGCCTCCGTAGCGGCTGCTACAGCCGTAGCTACGACAACTCCTAGACAGGGGCTCCTTCTAGAAGCAGAATGTGTGTTGGTAGCGCTCTGGCTGGAGATTCCACTTCTGGAGGAGCCATGATGGCAGCGTCAGCCCCACACGGCCGAGTGGGTCCCCTGAAGGGTAGTGGGACCCGGCACTTGCCCGCGTTCGCCGGGTGCTGACGCCGGCCCTGTATTTATCTATCTATCTATCTATTTATCTATTTATCTATTATATATCTATTTTTTCTCAATCTCTCTCATGTCTATCTTTGTCTCTTTACTTATTTTTATTCCTATCTATCCTTTCTTTTTACATATAAGTATGGGCCTGTATCTGACAGAAGACAAAGGGAAAATGGTCAAATCCCACATTGAGAAGCCAGTTAAATGAATTTTGCACATCCTGCATGCATCATTGATAATGCAAACACGCTAATCTGGTTAAAAGGGGAACCTCTTAATATGCTGAGAGATGAGGATAAATCTAACGGCTGCAGTTGAAGCCTTAGACCTCTCTAATGTGTTTCCTACAGGGCAATTTTACTAATAGGCTCACATTGAGAGAACTCTCCTTAAAGGGGAACACAGGGAGGAAGTAGCCTGAGGACCTGCATTCTAAATTTATTAACCGTATCGCATAGGAAAATTAACAGTGGTAGCGGTTACTTTAAATTAGAATGTTGGGCCTATTTTAAGAAGTCTCAGTTGCTGGTTATATTCTAATATAATCACATATATTTAAATTATTGCATAAAAATTTATATTCAAGTCGGGCAAATATGAAACACAATATTGTGACGCATATCTATATCTATCTATCTATCTATCTATCTATCTATCTATCTATCTATCTATCTATCTATCTATCTCATATCTATCTATCTATCTATCTATCTATCTATCTATCTATCTATCTATCTATCTATCTATCTATCTATCATCTATCTATCTATCTATCTATCTATCTATCTATCTATCTATCTATCTATCTATCTATCTATCTATCTATCTATCTATCTATCTATCTATCTATCTCTCTATCATCTATCTATCTATCTATCTATCTATCTATCTATCTATCTATCTATCTATCTATCTATCTATCTATCTATCTATCTATCTATCTATCTATCTATCTATCTTGCATAAGGGAAGGGAAAGTCAAAGAAAAGTTTGCATTTTAAAATGAGTTTCCAAAATTGGAGTTGAAAAAATTGTAAAAGGTAAATAGAAAACTGAACTCCTAACAACCGTGCAAGATTTACTAGACCACCAAAAATAAGCACAGGTGTTTCTGTCCCTTCTTCCAGAATGAGAAGACAGCTGAACGCAATAAGTCTGAGGGGATATGTAGTCGTCGTTACATAACCGTTAGCCAAGCATGGTGGATCATCAATGAAAGTTTAACATTAGAGATGAGCAAATCGATTCTACACTAATTAAATTCAGTCCAAATTTTCAAAAAGTTTCAGATTCAACAAATTCCAAAACTTTTGGGGTTCCTTGAAGTTGCAGGCAGCTGTTGAAGGCAGCCTTCCCAAAATGCACTGCAGTTATCCCTCCCTCTACCCATATATGTTGCCATCACTTTGATATTACATGCTACTTTGGCGTTAAAGAACTTGAAAGGGGTTGGATTTAACTTTGATGCAGTCCTAGAAGACATTAGAGAGCCAGACATAAGTTTACATAACAATCGGGGCACTTCTGATTCGCAAAAAAAAAATTTTCTTCCCAATCGGACCCAAAACAAATTTTCAAATACGTGCTCATCTTTATTTAATACCTTGGGAAGAAACTAGAGAATCTGAAGGACACTCCACCAAAACACAAGGAGATCATACAAATTCCGTGCAGATGTTGCCCTTGGTTGCACACATACCTGGAACCCTAGTTCTATACACTTCTTCCTACTCAGCTACCATGCTATCCTGGACTAAGACCACAGGTCCCATTGTGTGACATTGGTGCTGATCTCTTCTCTTTTGTTGTATACCATGCTAATCTGGACTAGGACCACAGGTCCTGGTGTGTTGCATTGGTGCTGCTCATTACCTTTTTTGTTACATACCATGCTGTCATGGACTAGAACCACAGGTCCTAGTGTGTGGCATTGGTGCTGCTCTCTCCTCATTTGTTGTATACCATGCTAATCTGGACTAGGACCACAGGTCCTGGTGTGTTGCATTGGTGCTGCTCATTACCTTTTTTGTTACATACCATGCTGTCCTGGACTAGAACCACAGGTCCTAGTGTGTGGCATTGGTGCTGCTCTCTCCTCTTTTGTTGTATACCATGCTAATCTGGACTAGGACCACAGGTCCTAGTGTGTTGCATTGGTGCTGCTCATGACCTTTTTTGTTACATACCATGCTGTCCTGGACTAGGACCACAGGTCCTAGTGTGTGGCATTGGTGCTGTTCTCTCCTCTTTTGTTATATACCATGCTGCCCCAATCCCATCATTGAAGAGTATTTATACTTCACACACTATGTTGCCAATATCCAGCAGAGAAGAACATCAATTATACGATGACTGGTTTATACATTCCCATGTGCTACACTCTTTAATTATAGAACATTTTTGAAGTTTTCGTGGCTTTTATGTCTGGCATGAAGGTAACAGCTGAATAGGTGGTGAGGTGGATTAAAGTATCTGTTAGTTAAACTATATATTTGATATCTATTATGGACACGCATGAACTAGCTCTAGATTCAGTTTGATATTTCATTGCTCACAAATTGACTCGGAAAGATTAAAAAAACACAACATCTAAGATATTCAAATGATATTTATATAACCTAGAAATCCTTCCTGATCTGATTCATAGCTACTGGGTTAATTCTCTGATCAATCAGTCCAATAATAAATTCTAATAATTACTGAATATACCATTTCTAGAAGGATCTTAACCCAAAAGCATAAGTTCTCAAAACCCTGGAGTGAAGTGGCATCTCGATTTTCCGTCATAAAGACTATTATAGCCGGAGCACTCTAAGGTTGACCACACATGGCCTGATTTTTTGTCCCATTTTAATGATTTGTTCGGAATCAGGACATAAAGGGGGAGATTACAGATCTTCTGAGTCTGATGATTCACAGAAATGGGACGAGACGAAGACCCTGGTCTCTTAAGTGCTGTAGACAGGTGTGGGCGACCATTAATGTTAATAAGACATCTTTCCCACCTTGACCGTCCTGAAAATGATAAACTCATAGACATTTCTGTATAAGTTTAACGGTTCATGCCTTCTGTATGGAAGCAAATGAGGTCCCTATGAGTCCCTATTACAGACTTGTACTGTATGGAGCCGCAGTGTGGCACCATATTCTCTTCTAGAAGCAATGCGTTATATAGCAGGTGATGGAAAAAACCTCTGTGTGCCTCTATATAAAATCAAATGCATACAGAGGTATTATAGGCTCATGGCAGGCTATGAGTGTCGTGTTTTGGATTCAGAGTCCTAAATGTCTATGAAAAACTAAATCAACAGCTCCATGCATTAAGCTTAGTTGTATTTGTACTCACACAGTAAAACAAAAACAAAAGAGTAAAGGAAAACAATCAAAAAAAATCTTTGAAATTTAGATATTTTTTTTTACTTTTATTTGATGGTGTCCTGAGTTGACCAAAAATAGTAAAGAAGTCTTACTCACCATGAGTCATTAAGACATCTTCTCGTTCTCACGCTCTCTCACACCACCAGAGCTGTGGTCAATCTCTTCCAATATTTGTCAATTTAAAAATGTAAAAACTGGGGAGAATTTTCCAAAATTGTATTTGATATAGAGAGAACAGAGCATTCGTGGGTTACTTCTTGAAATTCCTAACTTCCAAGTTGAAAGAACTATATAAGATGAAGCCCTGTCATTTTGAGAGTTTTTGCCCAAAATGTGGGACATGAAATTAAGACATAATAAAAATGCTTAAAAAATTCTTCAATTTATTTGCTGTCAATCAATTTTTGTACTGATGGACTGGGTATTGTCAACTAAAAACAACTCCACTATCAAGATGGATACTGTTAGTAAGCCCTTACTTTCCTGATCAAATTCGTAGCTAAGCTTTCCGTTACCCAGGGCAAAAATCCAGATGCCTGCCCTAGCCCTCTATATAAATACCAAGGAAGAGGGACTTTTTGGCACCCACCCCCTAGCTGATATCATGACTAGGGGGTGGTTGTGTCTTTGCTAAGGGCAGGCACGAGGAATAGGCAGAGTATGCAGCTGCCTAGGGTACCATTGAGGAGAGGGGTGCAATTTATGGACTGCAAAAGTAAAAATGTCAGGGGACGATGAGCGTGTCCCTTGAGTGCAACAGGAGAAAGCGATCATGCTTAAAGTCAGGGACAGAGGGGAGGGGGCATATAGTGAAATCCTGCCTTGGGTCCTTATCCTGCCCCTGCCCTCACCAGCTCATGATTCCCTCCTTATGTCTTGTACATTCGATGGGAATACAAAACTGGTGATTCGGAGAATCCTTCTTACTGCCGAATTGATGGTAAATTTCCAAATTCTCTCTTTGGATGAAGCAGATCGTCTCCACCATAGCTCAATAACTTGTATTGCAAATAGTGTATTTCACCTAAAGCCCCTAAAACTTGAGCTCCCCTTTAAATATCTCCATAATATCAAGCAAATTATCCAAGAAATAATAGAACGTGGGATTTTTTTTTTTCTAGGTGCCCTTGCTGGTTGCTATTTAATTTACCAGTTACCTTATAGTGAAGCCTTGGCAGGTTCAGCTTAAATGTGAAAGACAGGTTGTCATGCCACGAGTATGCTACCCACTGCTCAGAATGAGAACTTGGCAGTTATGCAAACAGTAACTAGATTTGAGTTGTTTTGATTACAAGTTAAACAGAAATTCCTCGGCGGGGCCAATATAAATGTGGAGAGATTTTTTGGCTGACTACGTGCAGGTATTTCCGTCGATTTTGCTTGGCTCTGACAAAGTACAATTCCAAATACTGCAGCAGCCGAGCAATTATATCTAAATAACTCTCATGCCGTTTCGGTAATAAGATACATAGCACGACGGTGCGAGTGAAGTACTTAGTGGATAGCAGAGGACGGCTTTTTTGTTTCATTCCCGTCCTCCACCCTTCGTCTTCTTTTATTCTTTCTCTGCCAGCGATCGTACGGAACAAGAACCTGTTATAAGCACCTGCAGCAGGAGAGGGGGAATTACCACTTTGGGAATTTATTCATTTCTTCTGAAATATGAGCAATCTAATAAGGAGAAGAATTTTATATCATACTGCAATGTTCTTCACCCGCAATCAAAGCTCTTCATGAGTCCAATGTAGCTTACAGTAAATAGAATTTTACAGACACAATATCTTATATGGAAACATAGAAATTGATGGCAGATAAAAAAAAAAATCTCTTCCCTCTTCTTGCTCTAAAACCTCAGGAACCCTTTGGCCATTATTGTTGAACAGCAATTTAAGCCTCCCCTACTGTGACGGTGACCATAGGCAAAGGGCAGGAGGGGGGATGTGGCAGGTGGGCTATTATTTTTGATAAAAGGGTGACATATCATTGCTTCGCTAATTTTGCAGGATATCAAAGAAGAGGTTGAAAGACATTTGAAGCGATTTTTTTTTTCTTCTGGTTCAAACAATTTATTTCCAGCAGGATTCAGTCAATGTTGTCAACAGAATCTGATGCATCTGAACAAGAAGATTATAAAATGGTTGACCGGGAATAGTATTAATTTGATTATTTTATAATGTAGAAATCGATCATTTATATTAGATCAGTTTATACCTTACTGTAGCAGTGACGTACAGAAGACTGGGTTTACGGCTAAATCCCATCCCCCATCAATAGTGGTTGGCACTTGAGGCTTGCGCACCCAATTGGGCACAAAATCCCTTTCATTCCCACTCACTCCGCAGCGATGATTAAGAATGGCATTGAGGGAGGTTTAATGAATGTGTGGCTCGAATGCTCTGATAAAGGCATTAAATGTGTGGTTTGTGGGTGTTCCCCACGTTTGACCCCAACCCCCACCTTCAAAATATCCTTATTCTCTTGTACCAAAGACAACGCTCTTGTACCAAAGCCGATATAACATTTATTTTCTCGACAGTATCATCTCTAGTGTCTAAAAGGGGTTATTAATTACACATTTTGTCTATATGCCCTAGTGTGGCATGTTGATGTTATCCAGGGGGATCTCCTACTCAGCTTAATGTTCTAGTGATCAGCATATTTTTCAACATTTAAAACACAAATTGCAAGACATTTGTAGGTGAGCAGGTATGTATCTGCTGAATGCCAGCAGGTTCTCATTTAGAAAAGGATTATCCAGATAGGACAGCCCCTTTAAATATGGATCTGGAAAATAGATTGTATGCAGCCATAAAAACATAAACTTAAAGAGGACCATCCACTATTTCTTTTAACTATGAATGAAAAATGATACAGTATACAGGTCCTCTAGACAATGTTAGGTCAGGCAAAAAGGAGTTTCTTCTTTACTGGTTACATGTAGCATATTAGCCATTAAAGTATTAGAGCTTCTAATTTGTTATGTGAATGGCCAAAATGCTGCACATGTGTATTGTAATACTACACTAAGATTGCAATCAAAGAGGATGTATCAGCTCTTGTGTAATGTAGTAAGTAGGATCTGTCAGATCCCCTGTGTGGTGTAGAATAGAGGATCTGTCAGTTCTCCTGTGTGGTGTAGTATAGAAGAGCTGTCAGCTCTCCTGTGTGGAGTAGTATGGAGGATCTGTCAGTTCTCCTGTGAGGTGTATTATAGAGGAGCTGTCAGCTCTCCTGTGTGGTGTAGTATAGAGGATCTGTCAGCTCTCCCGTGTGGTGTAGTATAGAGGAGCTGTCAGCTCTCCTGTGTGGTGTAGTATAGAGGATCTGTCAGCTCTCCTGTGTGGTGTAGTATAGAGGAGCTGTCAGCTCTCCTGTGTGGTGTAGTATAGAGGATCTGTCAGCTCTCCTGTGTGGTGTAGTATAGAGGAGCTGTCAGCTCTCCTGTGTGGTGTAGTATAGAGGAGCTGTCAGTTCTCCTGTTTGTTGTAGTATAGAGGATCTGTCGGTTCTCCTGTGTGGTGTAGTCTAGAGGACCTGTCAGTTCTCCTGTGTGGTGTAGTATAGAGGAGCTGTCAGTTGTCCTGTGTGGTGTAGTGTAGAGGATCTGTCAGCTCTCCTGTGTGGTGTAGTATAGAGGAGCTGTCAGCTCTCCTGTGTGGTGTAGTATAGAGGAGCTGTCAGTTCTCCTGTTTGTTGTAGTATAGAGGATCTGTCGGTTCTCCTGTGTGGTGTAGTCTAGAGGACCTGTCAGTTCTCCTGTGTGGTGTAGTATAAAGGATCTGTCAGATCTCCTGTGTGGTGTAGTATAGAGGATCTGTCAGCTCTCCTGTCTGGTGTAGTATAGAGGATCTGTCAGCTCTCCTGTGTGGTGTAGTATAGAGGAGGTGTCAGCTCTCCTGTGTGATGTAGTATAGAAGAGCTGTCAGCTCTCCTGTGTGGTGTAGTATAGAGGATCTGTCTGTTCTCCTGTGTGGTGTAGTATAGAGGAGCTGTCAGCTCTCCTGTGTGGTGTAGTATAGAGGATCTGTCAGCTCTCCTGTGTGGTGTAGTATAGAGGAGCTGTCAGCTCTCCTGTGTGGTGTAGTATAGAGGAGCTGTCAGTTCTCCTGTTTGTTGTAGTATAGAGGATCTGTCGGTTCTCCTGTGTGGTGTAGTCTAGAGGACCTGTCAGTTCTCCTGTGTGGTGTAGTATAGAGGATCTGTCAGTTCTCCTGTGTGGTGTAGTATAGAGGATCTGTCAAATCTCCTGTGTGGTGTAGTATAGAGGATCTGTCAGTTCTCATGTGTGGTGTAGTATAGAGGAGCTGTCAGTTCTCCTGTGTGGTGTAGTATAGAGGATCTGTCAGTTCTCTTGTGTGGTGTACTATAGATGAGCTGATAGCTCTCCTGTGTGGTGTAGTATAGAGGAGCTGTCAGCTCTCCTGTGTGGTGTAGTATAGAGGAGCTGTCAGTTCTCCTGTTTATTGTAGTATAGAGGATCTGTCAGTTCTCCTGTGTGGTGTAGTATAGAGGATCTGTCAGTTCTCCTGTGTGGTGTAATATAAAGGATCTGTCAGATCTCCTGTGTGGTGTAGTATTTAGGAGCTGTCAGTTCTCCTGTTTGTTGTAGTAAAGAAGATCTGTCAGTTCTCCTGTGTGGTGTAGTATAGATGATCTGTCAGTTCTCCTGTGTGGTGTAGTATAGAGGATCTGTCAGATCTTCTGTGTGGTGTAGTATAGAGGATCTGTCAGTTCTCCTGTGTGGTGTAGTATAAAGGATCTGTCAGATCTCCTGTGTGGTGTAGTATTTAGGAGCTGTCAGTTCTCCTGTTTGTTGTAGTATAGAAGATCTGTCAGTTCTCCTGTGTGGTGTAGTATAGATGATCAGTCAGTTCTCCTGTGTGGTGTAGTATAGAGGATCTGTCAGATCTTCTGTGTGGTGTAGTATAGAGGATCTGTCAGTTCTCCTGTGTGGTGTAGTATAGAGGATCTGTTAGTTCTCCTGTGTGGTGTAGTATAGAGGATCTGTCGGCTCTCCTGTGTGGTGTAGTATAGAGGATCTGTCAGTTCCCCTGTGTGGTGTAGTATAGAGGAGCTGTCAGCTCTCCTGTGTGGTGTAGTATAGAGAATCTGTCAGCTCTCCTGTGTGGTGTAGTATAGAGGATCTGTCAGATCTCCTGTGTGGTGTAGTATAGAGAATCTGTCAGCTCTCCTGTGTGGTGTAGTATAGAGGAGCGGTCAGTTCCCCTGTGTGGTGTAGTATAGAGGAGCTGTCAGTTCTCTTGTGTGGTGTAGTATAGAGGATCTGTCATTTCTCCTGTGTGGTGTAGTATAGAGGATCTGTCAGATCTACTGTGTGGTGTAGTATAGAGAATCTGTCAGCTCTCCTGTGTGGTGTAGTATAGAGGAGCGGTCAGTTCTCCTGTGTGGTGTAGTATAGAGGAGCTGTCAGCTCTCCTGTGTGGTGTAGTATAGAGGATCTGTCAGCTCTCCTGTGTGGTGTAGTATAGAGGATCTCTCAGCTCTCCTGTGTGGTGTAGTATAGAGGATCTGTTAGCTCTCCTGTGTGGTGTAGTATAGAGGATCTGTCAGCTCTCCTGTGTGGTGTAGTATAGAGGATCTGTCAGCTCTCCTGTGTGGTGTAGTATAGAGGATATGTCAGTTCTCCTGTGTGGTGTAGTATAGAGGATCTGTCAGCTCTCCTGTGTGGTGTAGTATAGAGGAACTGTCAGCTCTCCTGTGTGGTGTAGTATAGAGGATCTGTCAGCTCTCCTGTGTGGTATAGTATAGAGGATCTGTCAGGTCTCCTGTGTGGTGTAGTATAGAGGATCTGTCAGTTCTCCTGTGTGGTGTAGTATAGAGGATCTGTCAGCTCTCCTGTGTGGTGTAGTATAGAGGAACTGTCATCTCTCCTGTGTGGTGTAGTATAGAGGATCTGTCAGCTCTCCTGTGTGGTGTAGTATAGAGGATCTGTCAGCTCTCCTGTGTGGTGTAGTATAGAGGAGCCGTCAGCTCTCCTGTGTGGTGTAGTATAGAGGAGCTGTCAGCTCTCCTGTGTGGTGTAGTATAGAGGAGCGGTCAGTTCTCCTGTGTGGTGTAGTATAGAGGATCTGTCAGCTCTCCTGTGTGGTGTAGTATAGAGGAGCTGTCAGCTCTCCTGTGTGGTGTAGTATAGAGGAGCGGTCAGCTCTCCTGTGTGGTGTAGTATAGAGGAGCTGTCAGCTCTCCTGTGTGGTGTAGTATAGAGGAGCGGTCAGTTCTCCTGTGTGGTGTAGTATAGAGGATCTGTCAGTTCCCCTGTGTGGTATAGTATAGAGGAGCTGTCAGCTCTCCTGTGTGGTGTAGTATAGAGGAGCTGTCAGTTCTCCTGTGTGGTGTAGTATAGAGGAGCTGTCAGCTCTCCTGTGTGGTGTAGTCTAGAGGACCTGTCAGTTCTCCTGTGTGGTGTAGTATAGAGGATCTGTCAGTTCTCCTGTGTGGTGTAGTATAGAGGATCTGTCAAATCTCCTGTGTGGTGTAGTATAGAGGATCTGTCAGTTCTCATGTGTGGTGTAGTATAGAGGAGCTGTCAGTTCTCCTGTGTGGTGTAGTATAGAGGATCTGTCAGTTCTCTTGTGTGGTGTACTATAGATGAGCTGATAGCTCTCCTGTGTGGTGTAGTATAGAGGAGCTGTCAGCTCTCCTGTGTGGTGTAGTATAGAGGAGCTGTCAGTTCTCCTGTTTATTGTAGTATAGAGGATCTGTCAGTTCTCCTGTGTGGTGTAGTATAGAGGATCTGTCAGTTCTCCTGTGTGGTGTAATATAAAGGATCTGTCAGATCTCCTGTGTGGTGTAGTATTTAGGAGCTGTCAGTTCTCCTGTTTGTTGTAGTAAAGAAGATCTGTCAGTTCTCCTGTGTGGTGTAGTATAGATGATCTGTCAGTTCTCCTGTGTGGTGTAGTATAGAGGATCTGTCAGATCTTCTGTGTGGTGTAGTATAGAGGATCTGTCAGTTCTCCTGTGTGGTGTAGTATAAAGGATCTGTCAGATCTCCTGTGTGGTGTAGTATTTAGGAGCTGTCAGTTCTCCTGTTTGTTGTAGTATAGAAGATCTGTCAGTTCTCCTGTGTGGTGTAGTATAGATGATCTGTCAGTTCTCCTGTGTGGTGTAGTATAGAGGATCTGTCAGATCTTCTGTGTGGTGTAGTATAGAGGATCTGTCAGTTCTCCTGTGTGGTGTAGTATAGAGGATCTGTTAGTTCTCCTGTGTGGTGTAGTATAGAGGATCTGTCGGCTCTCCTGTGTGGTGTAGTATAGAGGATCTGTCAGTTCCCCTTGTGTGGTGTAGTATAGAGGAGCTGTCAGCTCTCCTGTGTGGTGTAGTATAGAGAATCTGTCAGCTCTCCTGTGTGGTGTAGTATAGAGGATCTGTCAGATCTCCTGTGTGGTGTAGTATAGAGAATCTGTCAGCTCTCCTGTGTGGTGTAGTATAGAGGAGCGGTCAGTTCCCCTGTGTGGTGTAGTATAGAGGAGCTGTCAGTTCTCTTGTGTGGTGTAGTATAGAGGATCTGTCATTTCTCCTGTGTGGTGTAGTATAGAGGATCTGTCAGATCTACTGTGTGGTGTAGTATAGAGAATCTGTCAGCTCTCCTGTGTGGTGTAGTATAGAGGAGCGGTCAGTTCTCCTGTGTGGTGTAGTATAGAGGAGCTGTCAGCTCTCCTGTGTGGTGTAGTATAGAGGATCTGTCAGCTCTCCTGTGTGGTGTAGTATAGAGGATCTCTCAGCTCTCCTGTGTGGTGTAGTATAGAGGATCTGTTAGCTCTCCTGTGTGGTGTAGTATAGAGGATCTGTCAGCTCTCCTGTGTGGTGTAGTATAGAGGATCTGTCAGCTCTCCTGTGTGGTGTAGTATAGAGGATATGTCAGTTCTCCTGTGTGGTGTAGTATAGAGGATCTGTCAGCTCTCCTGTGTGGTGTAGTATAGAGGAACTGTCAGCTCTCCTGTGTGGTGTAGTATAGAGGATCTGTCAGCTCTCCTGTGTGGTGTAGTATAGAGGATCTGTCAGGTCTCCTGTGTGGTGTAGTATAGAGGATCTGTCAGTTCTCCTGTGTGGTGTAGTATAGAGGATCTGTCAGCTCTCCTGTGTGGTGTAGTATAGAGGAACTGTCAGCTCTCCTGTGTGGTGTAGTATAGAGGATCTGTCAGCTCTCCTGTGTGGTGTAGTATAGAGGATCTGTCAGGTCTCCTGTGTGGTGTAGTATAGAGGATCTGTCAGCTCTCCTGTGTGGTGTAGTATAGAGGATCTGTTAGCTCTCCTGTGTGGTGTAGTATAGAGGATCTGTCAGCTCTCCTGTGTGGTGTAGTATAGAGGATCTGTCAGCTCTCCTGTGTGGTGTAGTATAGAGGATCTGTTAGCTCTCCTGTGTGGTGTAGTATAGAGGATCTGTCAGCTCTCCTGTGTGGTGTAGTATAGAGGATCTGTCAGCTCTCCTGTGTGGTGTAGTATAGAGGATATGTCAGTTCTCCTGTGTGGTGTAGTATAGAGGATCTGTCAGCTCTCCTGTGTGGTGTAGTATAGAGGAACTGTCAGCTCTCCTGTGTGGTGTAGTATAGAGGATCTGTCAGCTCTCCTGTGTGGTGTAGTATAGAGGATCTGTCAGGTCTCCTGTGTGGTGTAGTATAGAGGATCTGTCAGTTCTCCTGTGTGGTGTAGTATAGAGAAGCTGTCAGCTCTCCTGTGTGGTGTAGTATAGAGGATCTGTTAGCTCTCCTGTGTGGTGTAGTATAGAGGATCTGTCAGCTCTCCTGTGTGGTGTAGTATAGAGGATCTGTCAGCTCTCCTGTGTGGTGTAGTATAGAGGATATGTCAGTTCTCCTGTGTGGTGTAGTATAGAGGATCTGTCAGCTCTCCTGTGTGGTGTAGTATAGAGGAACTGTCAGCTCTCCTGTGTGGTGTAGTATAGAGGATCTGTCAGCTCTCCTGTGTGGTGTAGTATAGAGGATCTGTCAGGTCTCCTGTGTGGTGTAGTATAGAGGATCTGTCAGTTCTCCTGTGTGGTGTAGTATAGAGAATCTGTCAGCTCTTCTTAAAGGATTCATACATTTCCAGGAGAAATAACAGATGATCGGCGCAAAGAACACAAAATGTTTCCAAATTAATATTTTTGGGAAATACAACTACGATATTTACTAAAGTAGACTTCAGGAGAGCTGACATGTCCTGTTTTTTGCCCATCATTTACCTGTCCTGTTTTTTGCCCATCATTTACATGTCCTGTTTTTTGCCCATCATTTACATGTCCTGTTTTTTGCTGCCCCCACTTTTGTAGTCCTGAGACTCCAGACACATCACAGTGAAGTTCTCTTTACAGTTACAATAGTTTCCGATAGACAAGGGAAACCTGCTCTTTCGAGTGTTGCAACCCTTGGTCTATGCTATAGCATTTTTGAGATACTGAAATATATGGGGTGTAACGTGAACCGTGACCCTTCAATAACATTATCCTCCTCTTTTTAGATCTCGGTGCTCTTACTTCTTGGTGTGTAATTGGTCGTAAGTATCATTACACAAGGCATATAGCAGATATTATATATTATATGTGAGGCACAAGCAATAAAACACGGTGTATTGATCAGTGCGATGTATTAGTATAAGACGTAGTACAAGAAGCCGCTATAAATACAGGTAAAAGCCATTAGTATCCACATAAAATTCTTGTAACAGAACATGTAAAACAATAAAAAATATATGAGCGTCGGATAGATTACGTGTTTTAGCTGCCTCCTGAAATTAGGACTCTATAAATGGACAATTAGTACAATGGATTCTTCTTTTTATATGTATAGCGTTCAGATGCAGATGGGTCTGATATTAGACACAACACATCCGTCATATTATGACAACGTACAATAAAAAGTTTTACAGGACTGTAGGTTTCTTTAAGGTTTTTTTCAATAAGCCATCAATATTAGATTGGTGGGGGTCTGATTGTTGGCACCCCCGCCTATTAGCTGTTTGAATTTTGGGGAATGAAGTCTGAACTAATTTTGAGGTCTGTGGCCTGAATTCATTTAGGGTCCGAAGTCTAAGGTAAGAATTAATTTTGGGGGTCTGTAGTCTGGGTTCTGAATTAATGTTGTTTTCTGGGGTATGAATTAATTTTGAGGTCTGTGGTCCGAATTAATTTTGAGGTCTGTGGTCCGAATTAATTTTGAGGTCAGGTATGAATTAATTTGGGGTCTGAAGTCTGGGTTCTTAATTAATGTTGTTTTCTGGGGTCTGAATTAATTTTGAGGTCTAGGGGTCTGAATTAAGTTTTGGGGTCTGAAGTCTGTGGTATGTAATAATTTTGAGGTCTGTGGTCTGAATTTATTTTGAGATCTGTGGTCCGAATTAATTTTGAGGTCTGTGGTCTGAATTCATTTTAGGGTCCGATGTCTAAAGTCAGAATTAATTTGGGGGCCTAAAGTCTGGATTCTGAATTAATGTTTTTTTCTGGGGCCTGAATTAATTTTGAGGTCTGGGTTCGGAATACATTTTTGGGATCTGATGTCAGAGGTATAAATTAATTTTGATGTCTGAGGTCTGAATTAATTTAGGAGTCTGAAGTCTGTACTCTGAATTAATTTTGGGATCTGATTAAAGGGGCAAGCGCACTACTCATGATACAAGGTCATCCATTTAGGGGTGTGGTCTACATAAAGGGGTGTGGCATGTGTCTGAATCTGTCATGAGGCCTATTATGCGGCTATAAAAATCTCCCTGCTGTAATCCTTCGAAAGTAGAGAAGTATGAGTCGATTCCAGCCGCGCTTTCGCTGCGGGCATAAGTGCTGTGTCTGTGCGATCATCCATTGTTTGTTTTGCCCAAGGTACCATGATGTACATGTACGTCAGGGTATGCCGAGATGGTAACATCATGCCCAAGTGATCTGCTCTTCTCTACCTGGACATAGACATAGGATAGAATAGAATGAGGTTATTCCTTATTACGATTCTGCCAAAAACATAGATAAAACTTAGTGTGACGGCTTATTAAACAGGACCCCGTCTTTGATCATTAAACATAATTATCTTACTTCTGTGCCAAAATTTGATTTCCATTAGCAAAATGTTGTTGCTCGTAATAAGTCTACCCCATCGAGGTCACAAGTAATGGCCACCCCCTGTGTATTAAATATTATGGACCATGTGATTGAGAACAGGTGCAGGCCCATAATTGACTCTGGAAGGACTCATCTTCTTTGCGCCGAGTTCCCGTGTAATCCTTCAGGTTGTGGATTGATAATATACAAACCACGAAAGTAAAGAGTCATTTATATTACAGGTACATTTTACTGCACGGTTGAAAATGGTGAATTCCACAGCAAATATTTAAGATGTTTTATGACACATTAGGGTAGGTCCACTATTGAAAGTAATGCATCTGAAAAAAAAACAAAAACAGAAGCAACTATTATAAAAAATATTTGTTTTGTGTATACAGCTCCTATGCAAAACTCCATGATTACAGATGGAAGACAAATCCTGAGTTTGATCCTGTATTCGTGTTACTTCACTCTCTTTGTCCCCTCTTCCTGCTAACCTACAGGAAATAGAAGATAGTGGAGTGTGAAGTAACAAATAACTGCAGGATTAGACTTCACAAAGGTTTCTATAACCATGGAGACACATGGGTCTGCATATAGACTGCATACACAAAACGGTAGGAGACTTTTATTTAACACTACTTTTTAAATGTAATGGTGCATCAAATTTTTTTTGCAACAAGGTATATACACTTTAACATTGTAAAGTATCTATTATTGTCTTTGGACTAAACTATGTTGTTGCCTAATTCCTTTTATCTATCTATCTATCTATCTATCTATCTATCTATCTATCTATCTATCTATCTATCTATCTATCTATCTATCTATCTATCTATCTATCTATCTATCATCTGTCTGTCTGTCTGTCTGTCTGTCTGTCTGTCTGTCTGCCTGCCTGCCTATCTATCTATCTATCTATCTATCTATCTATCTATCTATCTATCTATCTATCTATCTATCTATCTATCTATCTATCTATCTATCTATCTATCTATCCAGGGCCGATTCTAGCTTTTCTGCTGCCTGAGGCGAAAATTGAAATGGCGCCTCCCAGATCTTGATTGACATCCCCATGACTGTTCTACATCACTAGCAGCCTCACAAAAAAAGAAATAAAATCATACCACCCATCATCTCGCTACAGATCATGCAGTGACTACAGTGCTGATTAGAGGCAGAATAAACATTTACAATAAGTGACTCACAGGCGATGTCTCCATCCGGTCCAGACCTCTATGATGACTTCTAATGGCCATGGCCCATTTCTGTAGTTTTCCGCTCAGATGTCTTCAGCTTCTCACTTTTCAAACATTTCTGCAACTATAAACGAAGATAAAATTTCTCATGGTGCCGGACACAACCCCCCTAAATATAATTGCACCACACACTGTACCTCTAATTATAATAGTACCATAAACGGTGTCCCTGATTATAATAGCACAATGCACTTTGTCCCCCACACACACGGTGCCCCCTGTAGATAGTGCCCCCCATAGATTGTCCTGTATATAGTGTCCTCTGTAGACAGTGTCCCCCATAGAGTCCCCTGTAGACAGTGCCCCACATAGGGCCACCTTGTAGACAGTGCCCCACATAGAGCCCCATGTATACAGTGCCCCACATACATAGTGCCCCCTATGGAGCCTTGTATCTATCTCATATTTATGTGTCACGATCTGTGGGTATTGTGGACCCACTGGGCCGTACCGCCTTGATGGTATGGCAGCTGGCCAACAGGATACAAGTCAAAGTCTATAGTTCGGTTAGGGGTAACTGTGGTAACTTCAGACAGTAGCAGGATAGGCTCGGATAGAACCTTGGCAGCAGGCAGACACCAGGCGTGGTGTAACAAGACAAGAGTAGTATACAGCACAACACGACTCAGGCACTGGAACAAGATAGCACAGGATACAGGGTACAGGTAGCAGGAAAGGGAACACTGGAACTGGAAAACACTCAAGGGACCATTTGCAGAGACAGACACAGGTAGGTACAAACAACACTTAGGCAATGCAGGAAGGGGCAGGGCCATTCTTATAGTCCAGGGTGATCTGGGAGCAATCAGCTCAAATCTAAAACATGTGTGTGCTCAGGCTCATTGAGGCCGGGAAAGAGCTCGAGCGTGTACCCTAGTGGTCACTGCAAGACATGACGGCCGCATGTGCTAGCATCTCTGGGGAGGACGACGTTTGCAGGAAGATAGGAGTCTGCGGTCTACGACTGCGGACGTTACATTATGTTTCTATATAAGTCCCATATCTATCTATCTATCTATCTATCTATCTATCTATCTATCTATCTATCTATCTATCTATCTATCTATCTATCTATCTATCTATCTATCTATCTATCTATCTATCTATCTATCTATCTATCTATCATCGCCTATCTATCTATCTATCTATCTATCTATCTATCTATCTATCTATCTATCTATCTATCTATCTATCTATCTATCTATCTATCTATCATCTATCTATCTATCTATCTATCTATCTATCTATCTATCTATCTATCTATCTATCTATCTATCTATCTATCTATCTATCTATCTATCTATCTATCATCGCCTATCTATCTATCTATCTATCTATCTATCTATCTATCTATCTATCTATCTATCTATCTATCTATCTATCTATCTATCTATCTATCTATCTATCTATCTATCTATCTATCTATCTATCTATTATACTGAATCATGCAAAGATGTTCAGCTACTGTACATGTGCATTTTTTAAGATAAAGTACAGAACACATCAGCTTCTGTCAGTAATGTCACATTTTCAGGACTAAAATAATTTATGTGTAGCACAGAAAGGTAAGATTATAGAAAAGTAAACAGAAAGTCTTGATGTGCAGAACTTCAAAGGGCTTTAACAGACAGAAAACAAAGATCAAATAGCAGAGCTTCCTAATGCATTTGTTTTCCCCTGCTGTGATATTTTACATTTCTTGACCTAATATCTTTGTGTTATTTCAATATTCAATATCAGTTTATATCACATAGTGTGTATTTACAGTGCACTCAATCAAGCCTTTTGCACGATTCTTTCATTTCAATTAGTCATGTGATCTTTAAAGCGAATGTCAATCTTTAGGCTCAAAATTTTGTGTCGTTTAACTTCGTAATGTATGTTTATATCTGTCGGAGCTCCGTTTTTTTCTGATAAAGAGCTCCAGATCTCCTATATAGACATAGGGGGAGATTTATTACGCCTGTAGATTAGTAAAGATCCTGCCTGAGTTCCTTTTCTGGGTCCCAAAGGAGCCTGGTTTTCAAGTGCAGAGGTAGAGAAGAAAAATTTGGAGTTTCTCGATGGCGTTATTTTTTTTTTCACATAGGAAATGATTGTCATAGGAAATGGATTTCAGGTTCCTGAGGCCTGATGAAGGAACTGATACGGTTCCAAAATACATTTCAGCTATTTCGTATGAGTAAACTCAGGAACATGTACATCTCCTATGAGAAACATTTCCTATGGGAAGAGAAACAGAACCATCGAGAAATTCCAATTTTTTTCTCCTCTACCTCTGCACAAAAGATAAACGTGGCAAGTCAAACAGTTTTGGAGATTCTACCTCAATATTGGTCCCGGAAAATCATTATCAGTGTATTCCCTGCAGTATGTGAGTGCACTCGCTAATATATATTCTGGTCCCCCGTCGCACTGATTATGAGATTTTCATAATTTTTTTATAGCGCTGGCGGGGTACCGGAAGTCTAGTTGCACAGTCTACCTTCATGATGACACGACTCTTCATCCTGTGATTGGCCCTGCTGTACTCTATGTAATCGCTGTACTACTGCTCCTGATTGTATATAGAGTACAGCGGGGCTGGTCACATGATGAATAGTCGTGTCATCATGAAGGAAGAGTAGACTTCCGGTCCCCCGGCAGCGCTATAAAAATCTACAAAAATCTCATAATCAGCGCGACGATGGACGGGAATGTATATCAGCGAGTGTATCACATACTGCAGTGAGTCTCTGCCCATCCTGACCACTACAGTAGGAGACCTCCAATCACCATGTGGGGAAGAGCAGCAATTGTCATCCATTTGCTTCCTCATATAAACTAGGGCTTGGGGAACCTATGTGACATATTGGACAGGGTAGACATTGCATGTTACTATACTGAAAAGGAAATCCATGCTACTCCCCTCAAAATGTACCTCCAGCTTCCGAAGAAGAGAACCTGACTTTGCAGTAGCTACGAGCAGTCTTAAGACTTCTCTTCCTCCTTCCATCAGTTTGTGACCCAACAGCAAGCTACTTCCTGTCAGCCATAATTCCTTCTATAGGGCTAATAGCTTTGTCAGCCAGCAAAAAAACATAGCAGACAGACCCATAGATTACCTTCAGTAGCCTGCAGCCTGTCACTTTCTAGCTGTTGTGAAGTGTCCTAGAATACTATGAAAGCTACAAACCATCATGACTTGATCTGGTAGTTCCGCAACAGCTGGAGATCCATAAGTTACAAACTATAGTCAGCCCATGACTAATGTACAGTATGTGACCACATATTGAATTTAGTGATGCCAACATGGAGGGAGTAATGAAATAGCATGCAGGGCATTTAAGAGGTTGTCCAGAATTAGAAAAATATGGCACAGATCCTTAATGGGGCTTTCCGGGCACAGGGCGTTTTTTCATATTGATGACCAATCCACAGGATAGTTCATCAGTATATGATCGGTGGGGGTCCGACACCCGTACCCTGCACCAATCAGCTGTTCTGACTGACTCCAGCACCGGAAGTTATGCAGTGGTCGTGCCGGAAGCAGATGGCTCCGACCACCGTATAGCAGTTCTGCTCATATTCACCGATCATATACTGATGACCTATACTCTAGATAGGTCATCAGTATGAAAAACGGCCCAATGCCCAGACAACTCCTTTAATTTGGCACTCAGAGCTTGCGATGGGCCCATGCTGTTCCTTAGAGGGAAAACAAAATCCATACCCATGTAGCCTTGGTTGAGGCTGGATCCAATGACCCCAGCACTTGGGAGGCGAGAGTGTTAACCACTGTGCCACCCACTGTGCTACCATGCCCATTGGGCCAAATGGACTCAAGCCCAGACCCCATCCTGTAGGTACCCAGTCAGACTTCGATCTATTTTTTTTTTTACTCTCAACTGGTAAAACAAGCATAATACACCATAAAGACAGTAAGTTATACAAAGTGTATATAAGTATTATTATAAATTCTGATGATGCAGGTCTACTTTTAGAAAATTACTTTGGTTAATAAAATTTGGCTTTGTTCAAGAATAGCACCAGGTACATAAAACTTAAAAAAATTGTATTGTCTATAATTTTAGTTTTTTTTTTTTGTTTTACTTTGTTTCTATTCTATAAAGCACGAGCCGTATAAAAACTACAAAGCCTATATTATGTGTTCATAAATATTTTAATTGCATTGCCGATCCTCACCACAGGCTGTCCTCCAGTCTATTGTCTTATAGACAATTCCTGAACTCCTGCACTGCCACACATTCATCGTATTCAGCAATTTCATATAAAACACAGACAACTTTATTTTTTTTATTGTGACAGATTTATATCAGGTACAAATTAAATATTCCTATTGTCATTCCTAAGTTGTTTTTTTTCGAAATGACCTTTAGCCTTCCCGTCATAAAATAAATACCCCCTATTTCTAAGCAATGTGTGGACTTCATACAACAGAACTGTTAAACAAAAAAAAAATACGTAAAAAAAATAAAAAAAATAAAAAACTCAAATTATATTCCGCTTTACAGAAATCCGTATTGTTTGTCAGAACAAATAAAACACGTGCCGGCTTGATACTGTATGTTAAGTTGTAGTGAAATAATGTAATTTTTATGCCACGTTAATCACAAATCAAATAGAGCAGTTTCTTATTTCTGTATTTTGAGCATAATGGATTCAGTGTGCCAAACATCGAGGAATTTAAACCTCAGCTGGAGACGACAGCACAACTTACGAGAGTGCACGCTACAAGGTAGGCAGTGTTTTATTATGCAGATTTCAGTAATTTCCTCAAATATCCCACATATCAGGTTAATAGAGAGGAGGAAACATGGGGTATATTGTTTGGAAAACAGATATTTGGGATTCCCTGCCAAGCTGAGCATTCATTTACAATCAATATACAGTATTTGCAAGTGATGTGTGTATAGTAAATTTTTTGCCGAAATGTAAAAAAAAAATTATGTGTGGACGACTACTTTTTTTTTTTTTAATGGAACAGACATTCTAATACTATAACAGATACAAATTGGGGGAAAAAAGTTTTTTTTAATACAGAATAGAAGGGAGAAAAAAATGTAATTTTTTAAAAAATTGAATGGGTATTTAGTTCGGAGCGATCATTTATTCAAATGATGGATTTGAAGTAAATATTTTTTCCATTATTTAGAAGAAAAATTATTATTGTTACAACAATCAAAAGAAATAACTGCAGCCCACTGTCACCAATGATCAATGGGAAATTAGCTGTCGTCGATAGAAGAGAAGGGAGAGTTTAAATCGTTCATGAATCACTAGAATTTCTGAGAAGAATTTTCCATTTTTTTCTTAGCTAGTTGGGTATATAAAAAAATTAAATACATGTTGAGACATTTTTGTTTAAAATGTAAAAATTTGGTTTATTTCATTAAAAAAAAATGACCATCTGTGATGCGGAGACTAAACTTTAATCAAAATGTTGCAAAACAACTTATTTGGTTCGATGATTGTTATGTTTTTAAAAATTTGTGATGACATTTTTATAAATTTTGCGTTATTTTGACCTAGATGAATAAAAAAGTAATCCGGACTTGTCTAAATTTATTGTTGCTCTTCTTTTTATTTTTTGCTACATTATGCCTGAAGTTTATTAATAACATTTGTGATACATTAGTAGATTGTATGTTGCGCTTTTTTTTTATTTGTAAAAAAACAAACAAAAAAAACAACACTTTTAAAAATATATATATAAAATCATAATAATAATACAATTAGTGCTAATCTAAGCTCTCATTCAGTTGTGCATATTGTACCTTCTACTGAGCCGAACATCCAGCACTATTGATCCCTATGATGGTACAAAGATGGCGATACACTAGAGATTTTGGATTGCCGAATAGGCCAATTTGTACAATTTTCTGCCGACTTTTGTCAGTGTGAAATGGGCCTTAGCCTATATGCCCATAGACTACAATGTATGACTCGAATCCCTGATATTTGTCTTCATTTTGTCAAAACCAAACCTCAAGTATATCAAATCGATACGTCTAATGTATTCCAATGGCGGTGAAACTTAAAGAGACTTTGTCACCACATTATAAGTGCCCTGTCACCTATACAAGGAGATCGGCGCTATAATGTAGGTGACAGTAATGCTTTTTATTTAAAAAAACGATCTATTTTCACAAAGTTAGGAGCGATTTTGGTTTATGCTAATGAGTTTCTTAATGCCCAAGTGGGCGTATTTTTACTTTCGACCAAGTGTGCGTTGTACAGAGGAGTGCATGACGCTGACCAATCGGCATCATGCACTGCTCTCCATTCATTTACACTGCACTAGCGATATAGATATATCACTATGTGCAGCCTCATACACAAGCCCTAACATTACTACAGTGTCCTGATAATGAATACACATGAAATCCAGCCTGGACGTCATGTGTACTCAGAATCCTGACACTTCTGACTCTTTTCTGTGAGATTTCCAGCACGGGAAACAAAATCTCGTTTATCTCTGTGATCTCGCGAGATTTCGTATCCGTTGCTGGAAATCTCACAGAAAAGATTCAGAAGTGTCAGGATTCTGAATACACATGACGTCCAGGCTGGATGGTCATGTGTATTCATTATCAGGACACTGTAGTAATGTTAATCAAGCAGAATCGCTGTGTATGTGGCTGCAGATCATGTTCTAGTAAGAACGCGATTCTGCTGTCTAAATGAAGGGAGAGGAGTGCATGATGCCGATTGGTCAGCGTCATACACTCCTCTGTACAACGCCCACTTGGTCGAAAGTAAAAATACGCCCACTTGGGCATTAAGCAACTCATTAGCATAAACCAAAATCGCTCCTAACGTTGTGAAAATAGATCGTTTTTTAAAATAAAAAGCATTACTGTGACCTACATTACAGCGCCGATCTCCTTATATAGGAGACAGGACACTTATAATGTGGTGACAGAGCCTCTTTAAGTCAGGTGAATAAATTTGCTTCTCACTAATAAGGGCTCATGCATAGGGTCCATATTATTCAGGGTATTCAGGGTCCATATTACTTCTCTGAGCCCATACTGTACCTCTGTGCACCTTCAATTCTATATAGAGACACCCGGAGATTTCATATAGAATCCACGAGAACTCAAACCATAGCATGCTCAATCATATGCCATATTACAGAGGTACAGAGGTCAAAGCCGACATTAGGGGTGTGCGACCTGTGCTGTTGCACATGGCGCACCAGCTGCTGAAGAGGGTGTCTCAGATGGTCTAGCCCAAAGTTTGTACCACCACCTGTCTTAATATAAATTTGCATAGTATTATTATTTAGACATATAGCAACGTATTAGAGACTTTCTGTATGTTGCTGTTACGTGGGCATTGTATGTTGGTAAAATTATTTGAGCACTGTATGGTTGTATTCACATTGAAACTACTGCTTAGACACTGTACAATATGGCAGTATATTGCAGTGGATGATGGTGGAAGCATGGTATAGCATTGTTGGAAGTATTATTTGGCCAATTTCTAGCACTGTATTTTGGGCACCATACGATATGGCGCTTATAATTAGCCAGGGTTGATATGGTTATTTGTACGCTGTATGACAATATACACCAGGAGTCAGCAGCATGGAGCCGACACATGGGGCATGGTTTGCTGGCACACTTTCCTCGACCGGTGTCCGGTGTCGTTGTATGCTTGGCGGCACTGTACATAGGGAGAGAGAGTAGCACTTCATTATGCGCTTGGCGGCGTTGATCACCAGGTGAGAGAGCAGTGCTTTATTGTGTTTGTCGCTGCTGAACGCTTGGCAAGCAGACAATGCGGCACTGCTCTCTCCTGGTGTTCATCAGTGCCAAGTGCATAATGAAGTGCTTCTCTCTCCTGGAGATCAGTGCCGCAAGGCCGAAGTTCGGTAACCACTCTGTAAGAGAAAAAGTTAGCAAAAGCTGACAGCTCTCTCTCCTATGTACACAACCACAAACTGGTGTGGTCTCTCCTATCTTCACCCCCCAAATTTGGTGTTCAGTAGCCGCGGTCTCTCCTATGTGATCCCCCCAAATCTGATGTTCAGTAGTCGCGGTCTCTCCTATGTGCTCCCCCCAAGTCTGGTGTTCGGTAGCCGCGGTCATGCCTATGTGCACCTCCCCAAGCTGGTTTTCAGTAGTCACTCTCTCTCTCCTGTGCGCAGCCCCCACGATCTGGTCTTCAGTAACCGTGGTCTCTCCTATGTGCACCCCCCGAATCTGGTGTTCAGTGGCCGTGGTCTCTCCTATGTGCACCCCCCGAATCTGGTGTTCATTAGCCGCGGTCTCTCCTATGTGCCCCCCCCCCCTGCTAGCTGGTGTTTGGTAGCCTACTATGCAAAACGAATGGATCATCTTTGCAAAAAAAAAGTCAGGGACAAGGGTCACATTGGAATGTAAGTTTAACTGATTAATTGTTTTATGTCACATTGCCTTACTGTCTTTTATGTCTTTCATGTTTGCATGGCACTGAGTACTTCATCATTGATTTGTTTCTTTATCGGCACGCCATACAAAAAAGGTTACCTACCCCCATCATACACCATATAGGGGGCACCAACAAAAGGTCCCGCACAGAGCACCATTCCACGGCACTATATACCTAGAACACAAACTGTTATACAGACCATAGGGTCACCATGTGCATGGGCTCTAACATCAAGAATTTTGTCAAACTCTCGATAACTGTTTTTTGTTTTTTAACTAGTACTCAGGTTATCAGTTTTAGTGTGTGCAGGCTCCAGCCCATAGGTAAAAATGTTTTATATGCCTGTGCGTGTTTTGCAAGACAAAACTGAAATAAATATTTTTTTTCTTTCAAACAACTCATCTTTAATTCTGGTCCAACTGAATGACTGTCCTAGGTGAACTGCCTATAAATTATAAATAATCTACTAGACACACGATCGTCCCCATGAGAATTACATTTTTTGCCACTTTGGGCCAACATTCTGGGATGAATAACATGATGCACATTTTTCTTTGACCAGCGGAAGTCTGGGATTATTCAATCCAACCAGTTTTATATTTATGAATGTGAACCTGCTCGAAGCCTTTGTAACTTTGAAGAATTGCGTATTCCTAAATTTGACTTTCTGAAAAATCTGTTTTACATCTCGTCCCAGTGATAGTCACTGCTCCATCTTGTTGTTGTGCATTATTTTTTTTCAGTTCTCTTGTTTCATTTATAAAATGTGTATAAATATAAGCAACATTTTCTACATCAAATGAAGTCAGACTGGACGAGCTTTCTTAGGTCTGGAAGGTGATCAGAGTCTATGAGACAATTTTCCGTTGTTTCTACATAGAAACTTGCCTGCTAGCCCACTTTGATCTTAAAGGGGTTGCCCACTTTTTACAAGCACCCAAAAATGAGCTGATTACAGGTTGTCCTGCTGCTGGGACCCCCCAGTGATCAGCTGTAATCTGCAGGGGAACCTTGTGGCAAGTGCTCAATTCTCTTGCAGCGCCACCACAGGGGAAATAAAGCACTGCATGGTGCCCATTGAAATCAATGCACTGTCCATGTAATAAATGGAAGTGCTTATTCCTCCAGAGAAAGATAGACTCTTTGTAGCCGCTCTGCTCCAGCCAAATAAATTAAAAACCTTCATCCTCCTTATAGCAGGGGTATACAACCTTTTTTGGTCCGAGAGCCGCAATATAACTTAAAGAAGTATTCCTATCTGGGACATATCGATAATATATACCATAAATGTTTTATAGGTGGGGGTTCCACTTCTGGGGCTTCCACTTAGGAGGAGAATGGGGATTCCTTGCTCCCCCGTTCTACCCTTTAGTGAGTGAATGGGTCAAGGTGGGAACACATAAGCATAGTCATCTCCAATGGGGATTATGCTTCCAGTTGATTTGGCACCCAACTGGAATATTAATGAGCATAAGATATGAATAGTGTTTATTGGTTCATATTAGGAACTTCAAGTGACCAATCACGGCAGCCTTCCAGGATTGGTATGGAAATGTTTTTGATTTTGCTCTAGAAAAATTAAGGAACAGGTGAAACACGTTGAGGCTGTGCACCAATGGCACCTATGGTTTGAAGCAGCCAAAACATTTCTAACCCCCACCCCTGACTTCTTGTTAGATACTTAATGTATTCTTGCATATTATGCATTTGCCACACTCATTAACGTATTACCCTGTTATACACAGAAACTTTTTCTTGAGAGTTGCAATTAGTCATGAGCATATATTCTTAAGTCGATTTTTCCAAATTCCACCTGTAATGTGAAGATCCTTTGATTACCAAACTTGAATCAAGCTTCTGCAAATCTACCTAATTTGCTTAAATTACTTCTCATGTTATCACCCGAGCTTAGATTCTAAAAAGAAAGTCCCTCAAAGGCATATTTCAAGGAAAAATAAAAAATGTAGACTTGATGTAAATCATGAGCTACTTCATGACCCCCGAAAGTCCTGTCTCTGAACTCTCCAGTCTATAGTCTAACCAGAGGGGTCATCTCACCAAGAAGCTCCTATACTCCAATGCAGAATTTTTGGCTTTTGTAGTACTGGTACCCTCATATGGACAGAGGGAACTTTTGGGCCTCCTCAGGCTCCAGGGCTTCATTGACCGCAATCTCTGACTGTACCCCATACAGTTACACCATTAAACATCATACAGGGGGGTTCTGTGTAGACTGCCTTTAGAGCAGAAAGCCGGCTTCTCTTCTAGCCAATGGGCCCATCCATACATCACATGGTCTCCCTGAATGTCCGGTTTGTATTACCGCTGCTGGGGAAATGTATGTTTGGCCGAAATAGCCAATGTTCATGGGTGTTAGGAGTTCAACTCATGGTGAATAGTTCATCTCCAGGGACGAGACAGGCTAGCCTTTACTCCCCATGGGCATCAATGAGCCACTGGCATCCATAATCCTGTCTCCTGTACACCAATTGCCTTCCTTGGACCACTTTTGGTATGGTGGGTGGGATCTTTCCCTATTCCATAAGAAAATTAAAGGGTCAGGGTCATCACCTGGATATTTTCCAACATCTTGCAATATCTTTCTATACTAGGCTATGTGCACACAGCGCCACTGGAAACATGACTATAGTTACATCCAAGGCGTCGTGGCGCTATGTGAACATGGCCTGATATAAAACAAAAATTGCAAGATTTATTTATGAAGAAATTATTTTTTCACCTTTTTGGAAAAAAAAATCCTGTTGCAAGGCATTCAGATATTTTTATCCAGAATAAATATTTGGTACCGGATTAATCATGGTAATCTGTTTCTTAAATGGAACCTGCTTCATTTAAGTAGATCTCCACCTTAGAAAGTTTCTACTTGTTAGACGGGTCTCCTGACAATTAGCTGATCACAAAGTGTCTCTCTGTTGGGACCCCCAGCGTTCATCTGTAATCTATGGGGAAACCTGCAGTAAGTGTTCAATTTCCCTGCAGCGCCACCACAGTGGAAATAAAGTATTACACCATGTCCATTCACGTCAATGGCTTGTCTGTGTAATGCAGGACAGGTTCACCAAATTTCTCTTCAACAAAAACAAAATCTGTAATCAGATTTGAGAGATTCTGCCCTTGTATTGGAGCTCTACATTATAACTGTATTATGGACCAGAAATATATTTCATCATACACTTCATATAATGTCTTGATAATATTGATTCAAATTTGCAGCTGAAGTGACTTTGACCATTTTTGTTAAAATCCAACTTAATGATTATTTGTTTTTTATTATGGAATATTAATATTACATTTGCTATTTTTATCTTATGTTTCATGCAGGTTGTACAAAATAACTTTTCCAATATTTAAAAAATATAAATAAATATAAAAAAAAATTAGCATTTTCTTTAATGGCAAGTCAATCTTAGGAACCCTTTTTTAATTGTCCCAATGTACTAAAATGAAGCAACTTTGCAAATAGTCCTCATTAAAAAATGTTGCGTTTTCATCTCCATGGTAACAGACCACAAATAAATCCTGTGTAGTCTGACCCTGCTGTTATACTCTCTTCTTTCTGTCCCCTTGCTGACAAACATTTGGTAGGTTACACGAGGTAAAGGCAGATGGAAGAGAGTATGCTCGCAAGATCAGACTACAGAGAGTTTGTTTGTAGTCTGTTACCATGGAGACACATAGTTCTGCATTGGAGCTTGTTAATGAAAACTATTGCAAAGTTGCTTAATTTTTCATTTTAGATGCACTGGAACAATTAAAACAAATGGCTGCTGAAATGGACTTTGCCTTCAGTTGTTGAAAATTTATTTTTTGTCCGGTGTATTCTTTCTTTGACAAACGGCACAATATTTGTTGTGTTATTTTTCCTGGTAACCCATTTGGACCTGGAGGTGTTATATGTCACCCTTAACTACAACAGCAGATCCACTTGTAGTGGTATAAGTATACCGGGTATGTCATGAGTTGTACTCAATATATTATGTATTATGCAACATTTTCCTTTGTAAACTTACGCTCTTATGACACTATTGATAAACATTCCTCAATGTGTCCTATAATGTTGCACAGCATTCCCCTAAACAAGTCTTACAAGGTAACTTCACTTTGTTTTGTCTAGTGCAGTGCCTTAGGGGTGGTGCATGACACGCAAGGATTCATAAAACACCAAAGAGAGATTCCCTGTGTCATGCCCCGCCCCCTTAGGCATAACACAATGTATCATTTTTTTCTGGAGTGTTGCTTTAACATTGCCACACTCTAGCTTTAAGAGCACATTTTTACATGACTGTAATAGGGTTTTATGGTGCAGTATTTCCACTACAGTACAAGTTAAGAGTTTGAAGCCAAGTAAACCGGGCCTAAAAACGGTATATCCTACCATTGGAAAGCACTAATAGTCAGAATGATAATTATTATTAATTAAAAGTCTAATATAAGGGTTATTAATATGTAAATATACCTTTAGTCATTACCCAAGCACACACTTAGTCCTATAATGATAAGATTATTTCAATAAACTCGAAAACTGCGCGACGGACTAAAAAAATTGGATTCCCTTTTAAGTCATTAACAGATTAGTTTTAGAATTTATGTTACTCGTGCCTAACAAATCAAGTATAAAAGCTTCTAAAATGTTCTGGCCTGAACCAAATTACTCATTCTCTCCTGCCGTAAAAGCCTTCAGCTAGAAACTGACCAAAGAATGTTAAATATCTCATTATATGATTGTGTCATTGTTCAAAGTGTCCCTAAATGAGATTAAACAATATTCACACAGGGGTTGTGTATGCTCACCTTCATTTAAATTAGCCGTAATGATTGATTTTAAAGGACAGGCAGAGAAAAAAAAAATTCTTTGAACGACTTTCTAACAATATCAAATACAATTCTTGGTGGATATTTTTAGGAACTAATTACTTGCCTCGTATTTTTTGAATCTTTTTTCTTTGGAAAATTTTTGAAAAAATATTTAACCAGAGAGGAATATGGTAAACTGGTGCAGCAACCTATCTCCCTTATGGTGGGTTTTGAAGAAGGTCTTGGAATTTTCTATAGGTTCTTACTGTATAGCATTGGCAGGATGCCAGCAGCGGAGGAGGAGTGTGATTATCTTGTAGGAGGCAGTGACCTGTTTGCACAGCACAGGGCTGCAGGTGATAGGGACAGTGTCATGATATGATGTAGGGAATAGAGTCATGCCTAGAATTTTAGTCACCTGGGTCAAAGATTGAGTTTTCTGCACTAGTCCTGTATTCAAATACCCTTGCCAAAGCCAAGTGGCTTGCTGACGACTATCCTGGCAGCACCCGGACACATCCGCTCCCCTCTATTACCACCTAGATACACCCCTGTGAATAGAGACAAGTGAGAGATCACAGACAGAGAAGGAGATAGGTCCCCCAGGAGCACAGAGTATTTTAGGAGAAGAGCGTGCTGATCAGATGGGAAGCAGTGACCTGTTGTTAGGACAGGACTACATGTAACAGTGACCATGTCATGATATGAGAAGGAGAATGAAGAGTTGTGGGAGGTCATAGACTGAAAGTAGTGCTGCTGTTTTCCTGAATATCATAGACTGAAAGTAGTGATGGGGCAAGGACCCCCAACAGCACAGAGTATTTCAGGAGAAGAGTGTGCTGATCTTGTAGAAGGCAGTAACTGCACAGGGATGCATGTGTTAGATTTTGTGTGAGAAGCGGATAGGAGGCAAGTGAGAGGTGATTAGACATTGGAAGGTATACTGCACCAGCAGCACAGAATATTTCAGGAAACCTGTGTTCTGATCTTGTGGGAGGCAATGATCGGTCCACTTGTGGTTATATTAGTGAGGACAGGGTTACGTGTGTTAGGGTCAGTGACATGATATGAGGAGCGGATGGAGAAACATGAGAGGTCACAGATTGATAAATACTTCGTTTTTTCAGTAAGATTTTCCAACAGCACAGAGTATTTCAGCAGGAGTGTGATGATTCTATAAGAGGCTTTTCAGGGCTTAAAACGATCTGGAAGTTAACCTCAAAATAATAGACTGGACCAAAGTGTCCTAAATGATTGGAATTCTGGATTATTCCAGGATGTGTTTTTTACATCAGTTATATGGAAAATCAGATAATCTGGCGTCACTTTAGTCTAAAAAATGCTGGATTATCAGATTATTGCTGCATGTGTTAAATTAGAAGTTATGGGTTTAGCATCTATAAATGTTCATGACATAACAGGATGCCACTGCTTTTGATATGATTCTAATAAAATTCCTTTAATCCAAAATGATCAAAATTTCTGAATTACAGGATGGTCATAAAAAGTTAAATAAAATATACTGTCCAGAGATGAAAACCATCTGAAAGTCAACCCCCAAATTTCTTACCAATAAATAGTATTCCCTTTTTTTTGCAGTTCCGAAAACAAATGACAGACTAATAGACTTTCTGGAGTACCAGATGCCGGATTAAAGGAGTTTTGCTCCATCAGAAGCTTCTATACCTGTACAAAGATTCCAATTTATACGAATCAAGAAACATTAAACTGAAGATGTCAGAGAAAGCAAACAGATTTCCATTAAAAAGTTCTACTTAATGATCATATTAACATCAATATCAATTTGAGATGAAAGTTTTTCACGGGGATGTCACTTAAAATAAATGAGTTACTTCTCAGAATTTGCATGGAGCCCGGTGAATGAGAAAGACACAAATGAATCTGTCATTTATTTTGCAGACTGTTATTTGAAAAAAATTTTTAAAAAATTCCATAGTGATAGAAAAGAAAAAAATCTAAAAATAAGTCACCTAATATAATGCTATTTCCCAGGGGCAAATCCAAGGGGGCAAATCCAATTGATGCCATGCATTGTGGTTGAATTCAATTTAATTCCGTCCTGAAGCAAGGGCATTGCCCCCAACTCTGATTTACTTACCAGTCCTGGCGGATTCATTGTGGCAAAACAGATCATGCTGGTCCGAGGCTGAGATACGGCTGCTTTGTATCCTGTATACAGAACAGCTGTATCTTACGCTGAAACCTGTATCCGTCAGGTCAGCGGGACTGACGGATTCAGTGTCAGAGGGTCCTACGTGATGTGATCGAGCTGTTACCGATCACATCTAAGTTCATAACTTATATGGGATCGATTACTGGTGGATCCTGCGTGTAGAAAACAATGGAAAAAACGGCTGCTGCAGATTTCCACTGCCGACTGTCCGCAGCAGAATTCAACAGCAATTCCGTAACCGACTGAACATTCCCTAAGTGACACAGCGCTCACCCGAGTGCTTCTGCCGTTTCGTTTTAGCGAACGGTGGGGGTCTCAGTGTTTGGACCCCACTGATCAAAACTTCACTATGACATCTCAAAAGTTTTTTGAAAGTTTAAGTTACCCTTAAAGCTTCTCTACCCTTTCAAGTGAGTTTTCTATACATTTTTTATGGCCATTTGATAATCCAGAATGCTGCTTTTTTTTTTTCTAGAAACACTTCCACCCCTGTCTATGGGACAACTCCTTTAAATGAACGCTATGGTATACGTGCATGCTACTTATATCTGTATCTAAATATTACTAAGGCATAGATTCCTAAGGCGTATAAAACAAGGTCTCTTGGTTTTCAAGTCAGTTTGAATCCGCTTTTCTTTTCTTACCAGAAACAGTGCCACTTCTTTCCATTGGCTATGTCTAGTATTGCAGCTAAGCCCCATTCACTTAAAGGGGTTTTATAGTTTAGAAAAGCCATTTCCATACACCCTATTAGGGAGTTTGGAGTTAATAGAGGGGGGGGGGGGGTCTCCTGCTCAGGATCCTCATCTTGGTCAGAGTGGAGAACGGTTATATAGAGTGTATCTCATTCTGGAGGACCTGTCCTGTGCTGTATTACACAGAAAACATATTGATATGAATGGACATTGTGTAATACTTAATTTCCCCTGTGGTGGTGCTGCAGGGAAATTAAACACTTACTGCCAGGTTTCCCCATAGATTACAGCTGATCACTGGGGGTCCCAGAAGGAGGACATTTTTTGATCAGCTTGTTATCAAGGGACCCTTCTAACATGTAGTGTTTGTTCAAAGCGGAGATCTTCTTTAAAGCTGCAATACCATACTCAGCCATGAACAAGGGTGGCGCTATTTCTGTAAATTTCATCTTTAGGTTTGAAAACGAGTATTGGAAGAACAATCTATTATATATTCCGGCTCTTGTTTTAAGGTTTATTACACTCCAAAAAGGGGTTGAAGGCATTAAAGCATCGAGCCAGTGAAACACCCTCTTATATGTTTTCAACAATTCTTAGAAGGTATAATTTGGGTTTTGTGATATTTTTTTCTATTTATTTTTTTATTTTTTTTTTTTATTACTCCTGCTAAAGGCTGACAAACCTGGAGAGAGAGAGAGTCTGATGTGTGTATAACTGTACTCACAAATTTAACTTAAATCTGTAATTTTTTTCCCAGCATTTCCTCAGAGAAATTAGATATTCTATTCACTGCATAAATTTTCAGGTTTTGCTAGCACGACACTCAGGGTGTTGAATTTTTTATGACAAAAATGCTGTAATAATTGTTGAACAGATGTAAGTGTTGGAGAGTGGGCTCTGCCAGACCTCATGAAACCTCTATTAGCAATTTAACCCAATCATTGCCGCAACGGCACAAACAATGACTCGAATGGTTAAAAAAAACACAATTTTTTTTATATATATATCTCCTCAGAGAATTATATTATTGCATTAAGGATTGGAATATGTTTAATTGTCAAATATGGATATAAAGAAAGAAACATAAAAAAATATATATATATATTTTGTTTTCAAAAGGATGAAATAAAATTTTTACAAAAAGATAAAAAATTTAAAAAACAAAAACATGAAAAAACATCTTCTTGTTAGGTAACCTTCTCTCCCATAGGGGAATTTGTCAGCCCACCTGCATGGAACACATTAATTTTCTAAACTAATTGATTTGTGAAAAAAAATTCAGCTTTGATGTAATGACTCGTACAAGTGACAAAATGGGGTCAAAATGTGGCAATTTTTTGAATTTTTTTTCTTTTCTTTTTAATTTCCAGAAATTAACGGTTAGCTGTTTAAAGAAAATATATAGATTCTCAACTAAAGCGATGAGGAGTCAGCATTTGCACATTACAGGGTCCTCTGCAGCTCCCCTACAGAGTAGGATCTCATTAGGGATTGAGCAAGATTTTGTCCAGTAATTTTCCAACATGCAAATTCCTGTGAATCGGAAGGTAAATCAGTGGGAGACGACAAACGACATGAGAGAAGGCAGAAGTGACAGCTCGTCAGGAGTGTAACCACACAACAGACCAAGTGGCAACTCCAACGTTGCCAACAGACCCGCCAGAGGAGAGTGCCATGGAGACAGCTGTCTGTATATAAGGAGAGGAAGCCGGCTTTTCGCTCTGCATGGGTCCTGCGATGCCATCCGCAGAGTGATAAGTGGTATTACTAAGTGGGAAGTAGCAGACAATAGCAAGTCCAAAGCCAGAATAAATGTCTTGGGTATGGCAGCGCAGACGAATGTAAATATTACAATGCTCAGTCTGTAAACTCCATGCGGACAAGAATCTCTCATATTGATTCCATAGACGTGGCTTGGTGAGATCATTTGTATACTCTGCAGTAACACAAGTTTTCTTTGGTATTCCATTCACCTGTAAACCAGTCAAGTTTTTTATTTAGTGCCCCCCTATGGCCATTTTACTATGCTGCCCCTCCCCCTAGGATTCTTATAGCCATTTACGTACTATTTGCATACAAAAAATAAATGTAAATGGTTCCAATGAAAAAATAATGACATTAAGTATCAAGTATCAGTAAGTATTAAGTAGGAGTCATAAGTATTCATGTCATCAATAAAACAGGTGGATACAATACAAGTCACTGTTTGCTGCAAGATCAACACGTTCCTTCTCTGCTGTTCTCATTATCTGGGAAATGCAAAATATCTATTTTAATGTAGGGAAGAGGGAGTGGTTGGTTCAGATTAAAGGTATATGTAATGATGGGGGTAGGGAAACAGACAAGTGAGCCCTAATCTACCCGCCACTCAGTCCCTGCCTACTTGCAATGACCCGCCCTAGACGACGGGGTACAACTGGGCGACGGTCTCTACGCTCAGTAAGTGCACGACAGACAAACAGACAAGGGTACACAGAAGCCAAGGGAAATGGGGCAGTTGCCCACGGCAACACCGTGAGCAACAAGAGTGGTGAACGAGCCGAGTCAAACCAGGAGTGTACGAAGTACCAAACGCAGAGCAGGAGAGTAGTGAACAAGCCGAGTCAAACCAGGAGTGTACGATGTACCAAACGCAGAGCAGGAGAGTAGTCAGTAAGCAAGGGTCAGTATGAAGCAGGGTCAAATAGTTCAGAAGCTGCAGCAGGGCCAGGAAACCAAACGAGAAGAATCACAAGCAAGGAGGAACAGGAAAGGCAGGTATAAATAGACAGAGGGCGGGAGCTAGCTGCGTCTGGCAAGGCTGTGATAGGTTCTCCCACTCCTAAGCCTGCCATCCTGAGTGGTGGAAGATGGAGTCAGTCTCACAGACATAGAAGCAGGTGCAGACTGATTACCTATGGGCGTTGACACAGAAGCTGTGCCTGGCAGATCCTTAACAGTATAATCCAAATAAACATTTAATATTGCAATATTTTTTCAACGTTTTTAAAATTAATGTAAAAAAGCCACGCGTTTCAAGCGTTTTTTACAAGTGCTTTTGGTGGCCTAATTTTTTAGTGCCATTTTGTACAGGCATTTGGCCGGGTGTTTTATAGAGAAGTCCTATAGAGAAGCCTATGGAAAAAGTGTCTTACCTTGAGCTTGCTGCGTTTTGAAACAAAATACCATTGATCTCAAAAACACTTAGGGTAAGGCCACAGAGAGCAGCCCTGACACAGTCACAATGCGGCCAACAAATATCCTATTAATGGCCGCGTGTTATTTCGGGTAAAACGGCCCTTTACCTGCAAAATCGTTTGGCCATAAAGGGTGTATTAATTATTGGCCGCACGATTTTGCAGATAAAAGCTGCGTTTTACCCGCATTAATGCGCCGCCAATAATAGTGTATTTGACAGACGCACCGAACATGGTGATGGCGCGGTTGTTGGCCGCGTCGTGACTGTGTCAGGGCCGCTCCGTGTGACTTTACCCTTAAACATCACAAACCAAAACACTATGTATGTAGGCTTTCTCATATTACGCACGGCTATGTTACGCTCGGCCAAACTTGAGCAGCCAGGAAGACGCTTAAACCACCCATAAAATGATGTAATATAAAAGTAAATCATAAACAGGAGAGAAATCCATGCACACAGAAGAGCACTGGGAGGTGCCGCGAGCTGGGATAGGAGACACAGGGTTGACGGGAAATGTTGTTTCCCATTGTAAAATGGCGGTCACATGATGAAAGATGAAGGACCGCCCAGTTTGTGAAACGATTACGGCTAGAAGATTAGGGGAACCAGACGCCGGAAACAAAGAAGGAAAGGTCATAGTAAGGTTATGAGTGCTTGGGAGATTATCTTTTCGGAAAAACATAGGATTCATGTCCAACCCCTTTAAGGAGTTCTCGATCAGTTTGATTAATTAGGGCTAAAGGGGTTGTCACATTTTTAAATTCCAAATGAAGAAATTCTGAGTTAATATTGGAGATTCCTTTATTCCGACCTCCATCAAGAGTGTCTGTCTCTGGAGGACCAAGCATCTCTGTGCATTACACAGATAGACATCGATATCAATGTTTATCCGTGTAATGCTTCATTTCTCCTGCGGTGGTGCTGTAGGGAAATTAAACAGTTTCTGCTGGATTTCTCTGCAATCTTCATCTGATCCCTAACACCCAAGATACCCTGTGAACAGCTCATTTTTGGAGGACAATTTGAACTAAAAGAGTTTGTCCAAAGTGGTGACCCCTTTTAACTTTAAAAGTCCCGAAATCTGCTCTGAAGGACTGAACAACTAAATTACACTTACCGCATGATATACCTTATTCAATTAATTGGGTTTATTAAAAATTCTCTCATCCATGGTCCACCAAAGGCTATAATGAGGTTTGCGTGACAGGTGCAGGTTACAACGACCGTCACCTGAAAAGTCGTAGGCAACTCGTGAATTCTTGAGATGGTGGCGCAACTTTTTCCCCGTCCTGGGTCCAAAAGTCGCATGGAGCCCTAGCCTTACTATTATATATGTGTGACAGAGCTACAATATTGCACACGACCCAATTCAGCTTCCATCATTTTTATTTTTATTTTTTTTAAGCGGGATGCCGAGGTACGGAACAAGGCGGCATGTGGTGTCACAGTACAGACTAAGGCATGAGATAAGACAGAATTGAATATTTATATCAACGTGACATGGCTCTACTTTGTGGATGCTCATAAGGTAATTATTTTGCATTTCTGGTGATGAACAGCGGGGGTCTGCAGTAGAAGTCATTGCTGGCAATATCATTCATGAAATTCCTTGTACCCGTGTTGTCATCTTTTATTTCTTATAAGATAAGGTACCGACAATCTGAACTTCCATCAAAATAATATACCTGCCAAATACCCATACGTTATAATGCAATGAAGCCCATTTGATCCATTTTGACCTTAAAATGCGTTCACATAAAAAAATTACCATATAAAACTATTTTTCCAAAAATCCCAAATTTATCAGCTTATCTTTGAGGGGTTGTCCAGGAATAGAAAAACATGGCTGCTTTATTCCAAAAACAGTGCCACACCTGTCCACAGGTTGTGTCTGGTACTGCAGCTCAGCCCTATCCACTTCAAAAGAGCTGAGCTGCAATACCAGATACAACCCATGGACAAAAGTGGCGCTGTTTTGGGAATAAAGCATTTTACTTAAATCCCTGTGTCATGCACCATCCCCTTCCGGTTCAGCACTAGGCATATTACAGTGTATATAGGTTTTGCTGGGAGTGTATATTTATTTATGGAAAAGCTGGGTGAACACCAAAATGGACATCATAACAGCTACCACAGATATCAAGAAAGGTTTTTTGTTTCTCCAAAGGTTCTCCAAAAAGTGCTTTTCAAGAGTCCTGAACGTCAAACTTTCCTAATTATTTAGCATATTGGGATCGGGTCTTAAAGGAAAACTCTGGGCAAAACTGATGCACTGTATTATGCTCAGTGCAGGGTCTAGGGGGCAGTGCAGGACGGAATTTTAAGAACACCAAAGATAAATTATAGGTGTCATGCCCCGCCCCCCTCAGGCCCTGCACTAGTCATAATACTATGAATCAATATTGCCTGGAAAGTTCCTTTTAAAATTTACAGCTCACGTGTCAGGGTTTCCCAAATCCCCAAATGAATGTTGTGGTTCCCAGCTGTTGGCAACCAACACAGCAGACCCCCTTGGTGTGAAGAATATGCTATTTTTAATTTTTGCATGCTTAATCTATATTAGCAGGAGCGTAGCTATAGGGATGCACAGGTAGCGTTAACATCCGGGCCCTGGTTCTTGAGGGGGCCTAAAGCCCACATACAGAAGACACCACTACTATAAATAGCAAATGGTAGAATGTGAGGGGGTCCTGCATTGGGGCTGAAGAGCTTTAAAGGGGTTTTCCCCACAATACCAACGTATCCCCAATCCAAAGGATAGGGGATACATGTGTGATCGCTGGGGCTCCGACTGCAGGGACCCCTAGCAATGAGGAGAACAGAGGACTGGAAGTCCCCCCAAGCGCCCCATGAGAATAGAACGTTGGTGCGCATGCTCGGCCATAGAAATTAATAGAGCACTGGTCGAGCATGCGCACCAGCGCTCTATTCTAATGGAGCACTTTGGGGGACTTTAGGTCCCCCGTTCTCCTCATCGCTGGGGTTCTCAGTGGTTGGACCCCCACCGATTACACATGCACCCCCTATCCTACGGATAGGGGATACATGTGTTTTGTGGGAAAACCCCTTCAAGTTATGTCTCTATATATTAGTGTAAGAAATAAGGAAGAGACAAAGCTCAGACTTGAAACACTTTTCTTTTCAAAATAACAATTTAGTAATAGGAAGTAGTAAAAATTCTTATTATTATTAATATTATTATATTTGTAATTATTTTCATAAAATATTTTTTTAGATTTGTTTCATGTTTAATATTTAGTTTTTACAATTATTTTTATTATTTTATTATTATTATACTGTATAATATTTGTTTTTAATCATCATTATTATTTAAAAATATTGTATTATAATAAACAATAAACAAATAAACAAATACATACACAAAACATAAAAAAAGAAACATATATATATATTTGTTTCTTTTTTAAATTGTTTTATCATTATTTTTTCTAAATAGTAAATACTCAAATTATTTATTAAATGAAATGAATTAATGGTACATGCCCTGTTGACCTCCCCAAAAAATTACAAAAAATTACATCCTACACTGGCCTCCTCTCATTATGCTTGGATCTTAAAAAAGATTTCTACGTCTTAGCATTGGCTCACTCACCGCTAAGGTAGCAGATATTATTCTTCACTAACTGATCAAATAGGTTCTTTTTTTTTATATTAAATTAGATATGCAAAACAGAAACGAGTTCATTGATATAACGTTTATAATTACTAAATGCAAACTGTCCTTTGTCGCAAACATGAAAAATATCATATTATCTACCAAACAATCCTTTTCTCTATTGTTCCGGCGGTGGGGAAGCAGTCGCACAATGGAGGCTTTTTATACAGCGTTTACAATGGTTTAGGGGAAATAAAAGATATTTGTTTTTAAATATGAATACTACTAGCATCAATTATGAGCAAAAGTGAAGATTATCATTTAATAGTCAGGAAGCTCATTTGCATTTTCACATTTCCAAGCTTCCCTACATCCAATAATTATTTTATTACTCCCATTTATGCATATTCTGGTGTATTCAGAAATAGTAATAATCAGTTTCTATTTCATAAATTAGACACAACAGGCCCTGCTTTGGAGATGAACATTTCAAAATTTTCAGACACGCCATGACATCATATCAATATTTAAAAGCATTTTATGAATATTTTCCAGCCTGTCCAAGTTCATTAGAGGTGTTCATCAAGCCTGACTTTGTGTAAAAATTCCCAAAAGAATTTCAGGTCTTCGACCAAGAAAATGGCGAACTTTGCTGTGTATATCTGCTGCTATACAAAGTCAACTTCTACCATGTGAGACCAAATTTCAATCAAGTGTATAAACGTTTCATTTATAGAAATTTAATTTCCAATTTTATTTATACAAACTATAAATAATAATAAAAAATAAAATGATATAATATAAAATAATAAGAATTAAAAGAAATATAAAATAATAAAAACAGCAATAATAATGATTATAGTAGAAGTAATAATAATAATAATTAAAAGAAATATAAAATAATAAAAACAGCAATAATGATGATTATAGTAGAAGTAATAATAATAATAATAATAATAATAATAATAATAATAATAATAATTATTATTATTATTATACTAGTGGGTTACCAGAGGCTCATGTCACTTAGATTCAAAAGGGAGTGACCATAGTGCATCTCAAAAGGCACAATTTATATCAACTGGTCCCCAGGGTATTAAAGGGTTTGTTCACCTTTGCCATAATTTTTTGCTGTTTCTCCAATGCATCTAAAATTAAAAAGTAACTTTGCAAATGCTTGATTAAAAATCCCCCACTGTTTTGTGTCCACAACAGCTCCTATTCAAACCCATGTGTCTCCATGGTAACAGACTACAAATAAACTTTATGTGTAGTCTGATCTTGCAATCACACTCCCTTTCATGTCCAATTCTTAAAAACATACATTTGGAAGGTTAGCAAGAAGTAGGGAACAGATGTATGACTGCAGGATCAGACTACACATGGTTTGTTTGTAGTCTGCAGCCATGGAGACCAAAATGGTAGCAGATTTGTATTCAAAACTAATTGCAAACTTGTTACATTTTTTTTTTTTTTCAGATGTGATGAAGCATTAAAACATGCCAAAAAAAGGTGGATGTAGTACCCTTTAACACTATATATAACATTATCTGCTGCCGGAATGTGACCAACTCAAAGTCAATGGACCATTTTCCCGATAGCCCAACTTGAGACTGCAGGGAATAGACAACCTCTGCAATCACCACTCACAACAGACCCCCACCTCATCCCCTTGACCCTGATCCTAATCTTAGTCTTGCTCTTCTCCGTCTAGTTTGGTTACTGACCATTGGCTTGTTTCCTAGTTACGTCTCAGTCTTCTCCTCTGGCTTGTCGTATCATTGTCCACTCCTGGTACCGACCCCTGATTTAGTTTAGACTCAGCTCAACTCAGAACATTCAGATTCCATAGACTCTGCACCTTAGTTTAGCCAGCATCGAATAGAAAAAAGCATAGGATCCACATCTCTTGTAAGACTCGTAACACACCCTCTGCCAAAACATGAGCCATAAAATACGATCATCCCTCACTGGATTTCTAAAAACATATCCGGTAGAGATGAGCAAAGCAATAATAGTCGCCTCGTTGGTGTGACACAGATCTGTATTTCAGCTTCTATTGTCATATAGAAGGCCAATATGGCTCCGTAATAGGAAATTTGTCCAAATTGCAAAGTTTCGCTCATCTCTGATAGCCAGTTTACATTTGCTCTAATTAATGCACAAACACTATGATTTGGAAGGTTTTGTGCAATGAACCATCTCTACAGCACAGATCATGGTAACCCACTATTTGATTTCCAGCAATGTACTATGCATTAACAGCTTCATTTCCACAACTATTCTAGTGTGAACATCCAGAGGGAATTTTGATTAAATGATACTTGTGCAAAAGGTTGCCCTTTACTGGGGACTAATTTGCAGTTTTATATTGGTGCTACACTGTCAGGTTAATATGTAATGTGTCATACATTGTGCGGTGAATTTTCTGGAGCTAATTAAATAATAACAAAACAACCTCTATAATAGAAATAACTGGAAGGTTACAGAACTATACAATTAAATTGTAAAACAATCACAGTGGTTTTCGCTTATTCGCCATGTACAGATATAAATGGGTCAAATGATAAAATGATTGGCAACGTGTGACACTTTGTTGTACTAGTGATAGATAGATAGATAGATAGATAGATAGATAGATAGATAGATAGATAGATAGATAGATAGATGGATGGATGGATGGATGGATGGATGGATGGATGGATGGATGGATGGATGGATGGATGGATAGATAGATAGATAGATAGATAGATAGATAGATAGATAGATAGATAGATAGATAGATAGATAGATAGATAGATAGATAGATAGATAGATAGATAGATAGATAGATGTCCTTCCTAGTAACATGCTGGATGTCAGTTCTGTGAATCCAGGATGCTGCTGTCTTTACCAGCTCTCATGTACTAGCACAGCTTCATTCCTGTACTGATTTCTCCTTCTAGAGACACTTACATATACAGCCCATGTGTTATGTTTTCTCTCCTGTAAAGACACTGATACTGCCTGTGTGTAAGATCTCTTCCTCCTCCCATGCAGAATCTGCCATGTGTGCTCTCCTCCCTATCTACACTGTGATACAGTACAGCCGGTGTGATTCCCCTTCTGCACACTCTGTATTGGGTTCTCTCCACTCTATCTACAGCCTGTGTGATCTCTCTTAACCCTCCCCTTGCAGATTCTATACAACTTGCTTTGCTGTGTACAACTTCCTTGCCTTTCCCTTCCTATCCTGCTGGTAACTATAACAGCGAGAGAAGGAGTCGAGGAAAGCAGAGAGAGTAGATGATGTGAGCCGACAGCAGCCGGGAGCAGCGTGCTATTGGATCTATGTCAGTAGCAGCAGGACAGCCAGCTATGTACATGAGCCGCACAGACACTACAGCAACAAAATGGTAGTATTTTTAAGGAAGACTGTTTATAAAGTGTCTTAATTTTGCATTTAGGAAGCAAATAAACAGAAATTCAGTGCAAAAGTGTCCATAGCCTTTAAATTGTATTCTAGTAAATTCCTGTTTGCCCATGTATAACAACAAAACATTCATATATCTATGTACAGACAACAAAATTACCGGTCCAGGATCTTAAAAAACATTCTCAAGGGAACCACAAGGGATTTTCTGACCTCCCTTGATCCATCCAGTACATTTGTCAGTATTAGTGAGCAGGAAAATATAATCTCCCCGGAATTAAAGTTTACAAGTCCCGAAGATTTGTGAATATAAGCAATTTGGAGAGGAGATTACTTGTGAAATGTACACAGCCAATGTGCAAATCCCAGCTAATTACCTGCATGTGTTTGTTTCTGTGTCAGTAACCCGGGGACTGGATTTGATTGTACTGCGCCTTTAACATTTTTTTTTTATGATTGTCAGTGTTGTCGCACAATAGTTTTTGATTCATTTCCACTGTGAGTGACTAGCTGAATAAAACAGCTCCTCTAATTTGAGATTGTTTAGGAAAGTATACGTCCATATCTTCAAGTGCACTTATTGGAACAATAATATGCAGCGGACGCACGCGGGGCGCATCCATTTACCTTTCTATAGTGTTGCCAATGATTTGAAAAATGTTTCAGTAATTTGCAGCCATATCGCTACCCACCTCGCCCCTTTGATTTATTAACTTCTTCAAAGAAGCAAATTATTTTACAATCATAACATCAAGTTTGCTAATCTGGGTTCACCTCAAAGTGTAATGTCACCGTGAGATTGTTTGATGTCTAAAACCTTTATTATTTTTACTTCAATGCAATCAAGTGTAAAGAACGGTTCTCCTGTCGTTTTTCAATTGTGCCACTTACGTTATTGCTTTAACTGTTTCGCTTGTTGCTTCAGCACAGAATGTATCAGCTTGGTTAAAAGAAAAATAGGTATCATTTCATCTTGCCAGGTTTGTGTGCTTGGTTATAGGTACCCAAATAGTACCCATAGCCTAGCGAATTATTACCGTTCTCCAAAGGGTGGTCTAAGATTAGGAAAAAAGGTCTGTTCTATTTGTAGAAACAGCGCCACTCTTGCCCATGGGTTGTGTCTGGTATTGCAGCAAAGAGCCTTTGGCCAAGAATACAATGTATAACGTAGGAAAAACGGGAATAAGTGTGGCGCTGCTACTCAATGAAAGTACAAATGATGTAGAATGATGAAGTTTATTGAACAATCCAGGCTACGCGTTTCAAAAACGCGTAGCCTGCATTGTTCAATAAACTTCATCATTCTACATCATTTGTACTTTCATTGAGTAGCAGCGCCGCACTTATTCCCATTTTTCTTACATTATACATTGTCTTCATTGCGTTGGCCAATTGGCCTGACCGGTTGGGATTTCGGCAGCAGCACTCACTCCTACCAACAAATTCTAACGTGATTGTTCTATGGTCCTGTGGTGAGCATTCATTTGTATTTTATTGACTGCTACTTCTGGGCTTACTCACACTATGTGGCGCCGTGCTTTTTCCTTTTATTTCTCTATTTGGGCAAAAATGGCGCTGTTTCTGCAAACAAAGCAGACCCGTTTTTGTAATCTTGGACAACCCCGTTAAGGTAGCCATGTACATCAAATGTACATCAAATTAGCTAAATTGGCCAATCTCGCTAATATTGTCAAAATCAGCCGCTAATCTATTGTAAATTGGTGCATGCTAACAATACCCGAAGAGCAGATGTTGGGTAAAATGAATATCTTTTGTTCCTAACCTGATCCCCTTTTCAATCTGAGAGCCTAGTAGGAACCTTTATGGAGGGGTTGGGGTAGGTTGCTATTGCCCTATGGATTGTTCGACCAACAACTTTCGAATGTGTATGGCTAGCTTTAGAGCTCCTTCCTATCATGAAAACTATAGTTTACATGATGGTGGAGGACGGGAGTCCACCATCAACGATACTCCTAACCATGGGCAACACTACTAGGTTATTAGTTTAAGTAGCTGCTATGGGGCCCAGCAACTAAGGGGACCCACCTCCCATCAGAGATGATGTAAATTTAAGGGAGTTTTACACTGGGCGATTATCAGGCAGACAATTGTCCATATAATGCTCGTTGCCGAAAATTTCCCGGTGTAAACAGGGCAGCGATCAGCAGATGATCGAGCAAACGCTCTATCATCTGCTGATCGTATCGTTTTAAAAAAGTAAAATATTATCGTTGTCGGCAGCACATCTTGGTGTGTAAACATGGAGACGCGCTGCCGACATGATAATAATGTATGGGGATGAGCGATCGGAGTAACGACTGCTCATCCCCACCCATAGCGCCGTGTAACAGGAGAAAACGAGCGCCGATCAATGATGTCTCGTTGATCGGCGCTCGCTGCACCAGCCAATTATCGGCCGGTGTAAAAGCTCCTTTAGTAATGACTATGGACAATGGAAGGAGAGACAAAAAAATTGGCTGCAGATCCCTAGGAGACCAAATAAAGGAGTTGGAGACACATGGCAAAGAGTAGAGACTAAAAAGATCTTACGTTTTTCATATCTACAACACATTTGTTGCAGAAGGTTGTCGTGGTGGTGTGGGGCTCCACTTCAGGTATTGCTATAGGGCCCATGGTTTTTTGCTACTCCGTGTTCAATAAAGATTGCAGCACTATGCTCAGGGATGTTTGAAAAAATGTAAAAGTCCATCCACAGAGGTCAGTCCATACCCTATGAGATGCTCCAGAGAAAATACATAGAGTTGTCACCATGTACTTCAAACAATATTTGGTTACTTAAGACTTGACTTGAGCCAAAAAGTTGCATTGTTTTTGCATGTAGCACAATAAGGAAGACATTTGGCACCCATGGTGACGTCTCTATGTATTTTTGTTTCAGACAGAGACGCGATGATGCTCAGTAAATTGTTGAACACCTGTAGTAGGCATCAAAGTTCTTCAAAGAACTTCAAAAATTTGTGACAAACAGATCCAGTCTTAAAACCTAAAATTTTGGGCACGGTTTACCGCAATCTCTCTCACCCAACCTAAATTTTATCATACCCTGCAGTTAAAATTGTCAGGTCTGTTCTTCCACTAGGCTCTTATAAATTCCAAGTGACAGGAGGGTCAAGTGGACAATCCATGCATTACCTACCAGACCCCCCTAAACCCTACCTCATTTTGGTCAAATTAGTTTACTCTCCATCCATCATGTTTGTAGTGGTCAGTGAAATGGTGAAGGAGCCATTAAATCATGGGAACCCTAGCTCCCCCATCAGATCTAGTTACGTTTTTCCTTTAAAAAAAAAACAAAAAACCCAAAACTAATTTCTACTTGGTTTTCCATACTCCTTTTTCTGACCCAGTCAATGATTTCTCATTTATATCCATCCTTTTTAATCACATCATGACCCTGTCTTATGCAAGCCTGTCCTCACTAACATGATCACGAGTAAACAAGGTCACTGCATCCGAGATCAGAAACTCATTTACTCAAATACTCTGTGCTGCTGAATGACCGCATAACCTTTTGCCTGGGTGGCTTCTTCTGTATATGTAGCAACATGGACTAAAGAGGTCACAGGAAGATGTGATTGCTATACAATACACTGCCTTTCCTTGCTACACAGACTTGTTTAACTCCCTTCTACTGCGTAAGAAATCATGCAGCTTCAGGACGGGAAAAAACAAATGTGCAAGAAAAGAATAAGACTAATTTATTTGCTGTTGGTATACTTGCAGTCAGATTTGGGGGAGACTATCTGCCTAACACAGTCAACCCTATTATGGTGACAATGTTGTCTTGTGATATTGCAACTACAGTAGATGATAATGAAGTCACATGATTATTTTCACAATAAAACCTTATGTTCACATACAAATTTTCAGAAAAAATATTAAGATAACCATGGCACACACTCTCTTTACCATGTTAAATTTTAATAAATACAATTTTAGAAATGAGAGTGTTAATTATAAAACTACTAAACAGTGACAATAAAAAAAAAAAATATATAAAAAGCAATTTAAAAAGTCTCTGCTGTGATATTATTAGCTGCTATGTTGCAGGATGTGCAGATGTGCACTTTAGTCAGGGGCAGATTTTTAATAGTAGCACCTGTGGTCCAGTGCCTAGTGCAGCAAGGGAGGGCAAGTGATATTTTAGTCAAATGATTGATGTTTTGGGGCTGTCAAGAGGAGAGTTTGCCACAGAAATCAACCCCAATGCTGCAGGCTGAGAACTTGGAAACAAAGAGAAGACATTTATGAACGGGAGATTTATTATACCTGCTCCTCCAAATTGTGCTGCATGCTCTTGATCCCCATTTGATCATTGCCAGGTACCGCCTCCTTTTTACCCTAAAATTCCTGAAATTACCCACAAATGGAAAAAGGAAGGTAATTTAGCTGTTAATTTAAATACTGCATTGTATTACATGGAGACTATAAAGTGTTAATATGTGGACACTGTATGGCGGTATTATTTGCACTATTTACGTCAATTTTGTTTGTGTAAGCTGTATCATTTTGGCCCCTTATAGTGGCATGGAGTTAAAAAAAAGTTACAGAAATGTCAATTTTCCTTATTATAACATTTCAACTGTAGCATTAGGCCAATCAGGTTAGGCAATATGATGGCTCATAGAGGGTGGCCAACATGATATCTGCAGTACAAAGGCATATTCAGTATAATCACGTAGGATAGCACCAGCTGAAAATACACCCTTAATCTGTGGCATTTGTTAAGAACCAATGATCATATAGGACAATGTAAAGATTTAATTGGGGTACATTTTTATACAATCTGAGTGATTTATAAATACATTACATTACTTATCTTATATTTATCCTAAATTACATCCTGTACTATACACCAGAGCTGCACTCACTATTCTGCTGGTGGAGTCACTGTGTACATACATTACAATACTTATCCTGTACTGATCCTGAGTTACATCCTGTATTATACTCCAGAGCTGCACTCACTATTCTGCTGGTGCAGTCTCTGTGTACATACATTACATTACTTATCCTGTACTGATCCTGAGTTACATCCTGTATTATACTCCAGAGCTGTACTCACTATTCTGCTGGTGGAGTCACTGTGTACATACATTACATTACTTATTCTGCACTGATCCTGAGTTACATCCTGTATTATACCCAGAGCTGCACTCACTATTCTGCTGGTGGAGTCACTGTGTTCATACATTACATTACTTATCCTGTACTGATCCTGAGTTACATCCTGTATTATACTCCAGAGCTGCACTCACTATTCTGCTGGTGGAGTCACTGTGTACATACATTACATTACTTATCCTGTACTGATCCTGAGTTACATCCTGTATTATACCACAGAGCTGCACTCACTATTCTGCTGGTGGAGTCACTATGTACATACATTACATTACTTATCCTGTACTGATCCTGAGTTACATCCTGTATTATACTCCAGAGCTACACTCACTATTCTGCTGGTGGAGTCACTATGTACATACATTACATTACTTATCCTGTACTGATCCTGAGTTACATCCTGTATTATACTCCAGAGCTGCACTCACTATTCTGCTGGTGGAGTCACTGTGTACGTACATTACATTACTTATCCTGTACTGATCCTGAGTTACATTATGTATTATACTCAAGAGCTGCACTCACTATTCTGCTGGTGGAGTCGCTGTGTACATACATTACATTACTTATCCTGTACTGATCCTGAGTTACATCCTGTATTATACTCCAGAGCTGCACTCACTATTCTGCTGGTGGAGTCACTGTGTACATACATAATATTACTTATCCTGTACTGATGCTGAGTTACATCCTGTATTATACTCCAGAGCTGCACTCACTATTCTGCTGGTGGAGTCACTGTGTACATCCTTTACATTACTTATCCTGTACTGATCCTGTGGCACATCCTGTATTATACTCCAGAGCTGCACTCACTATTCTGCTGGTGGAGTCACTGTGTGCATACATTACATTATTTATCGTGCACTGATCCTGAGTAACATCTTGTATTATACATCGGAGCTGCACTCACTATTCTGCTGGAAGAGTCACTGTGTAAATACATTACATTACTGATCCTGTACTGATCCTGAGTTACATCCTGTATTATACTCCAGAGGTACACTCACTATTCTGCTGGTGGAGTCACTGTGTACATACATTATATTACTTATCCTGTACTGATCCTGAGTTATATCCTGTATTATACTCCAGAGCTACACTCACTATTCTGCTGGTGGAGTCACTGTGTACATACATTACATTACCTACCCTGTACTGATCCTGAGTTATATCCTGTATTATACTCCAGAGCTGCACTCACTATTCTGCTGGCAGCTAGTGGAGTCACTATGTACATACATTACATTATTTATTGTGCACTGATCCTGAGTTATAACCTGTATTATACTCCAGAGCTGCACTCACTATTCTGTTGGCAGCTAGTAGATTCACTGTGTACATACATTACATTATTTATTGTGCACTGATCCAGAGTTACATCCTGTGTTAGGGCAGATACAGACGGACGTTGCGTTTTTGCGCGCGCAAACAACGCAGCGTTTTGCGCGCGTAAAAACCATTTGACAGCTGCGTGTGTCATCCGTGTATGATGCGCGGCTGCGTGATTTTCGCGCAGCCGCCATCATAGAGATGAGGCTAGTCGACGCCCGTCACTGTCCAAGGTGCTGAAAGAGCTAACTGATCGGCAGTAACTCTTTCAGCACCCTCGACAGTGAATGCCGAACACAATATACAGCAACCTGTTAAAAAAAAAGAAAAAGTTCGTACTTACGGAGAACTTCCCGGCCGTTGCCTTGGTGACGCGTCCTTGGTGACGCGCCTCTCTTGACATCGGGCCCCACCTCCCTGGATGACGCGGCAGTCCATGTGACCGCTGCAGCCTGTGCTTGGCCTGTGATTGGCTGGAGCGGTCACTTGGACTGAATTGTCATCCCGGGAGGTCAGACTGGAGGAAGAAGCCGGGAGTTATCGGTAAGTGAGAACTTCGTTTTTTTTTTGCAGGTTCATGTTTATTGGGATCGGTAGTCACTGTCCATGGTGCTGAAACAGTTTAACTCTTTCAGCACCCTGGACAGTGACTATCTCCTGACGTCGCGTACCGGAAATTTTTTTGCCGGGTTCGGCCAAAACGAGTTCGGCCGAACCCGGTGAAGTTCGGTTCGATTGTCCGGGTTCGCTCATCTCAAAGACACTCCATTTGGATGTTTGGAAACAGAAAAGCACGTGGTGCTTTTCTGTTTACATTCATCCTTTTGACAGCTGGTGCGCTGTTTCAGTCGGTTCGCACGGAAGTGTTTCCGTGCGATCTGCGTGGTTTTCACGCACCCTTTGACTTCAATGGGTGCGTGATGCGCGAAATACGCGGAGATATTGAACCTGTCGCGTTTTTTGCGCAGCAGACAAACGCTGCGCAAAAAGCACGGACTGTCTGTACTGCCCCATAGACTTGTATTGGTCTTTGCGTGGCCCGTGAAAACCACGCGGCCCGCACGGACCGAATACACGTTCGTGTGAATCCCCCCTTAGAGTTCAGATCTGCACTTATAATTCAGCAAGTTGTCTTTGGAACCAGTCACCAAGTTTGCTGTCAGACACTCCCCTAACAGTTTAGCTGAGCTCCTATAATACAGTGGGAAAATGATAGTGCACAATACTGATGAACAGCCACTCAAAAGCTACCAAATACCATTCATAATGGGAGGGGGTAGGTGCTCAGTATTCTAATTACACACAGAAAAGGCTTCTATAAGGTGGCAGCCACACGATTACGTGTAGTGCACCATGTTGATTAGCAACCTATCGGTCACGCCAATACAATTAGATCAGAAGGGCTGCCTAGTACCCTCTAAGTGTACCCCAAAAAGTACTGACACCACACTTTCCCCCAACATCACAGACTGCATCCTGCAAAGATGCTAGTCTGAATCCTGAGAACTGGTGTTTTAACCTACCTTTGTAATAGTAAATAAATGATATAGTAGGGCAGTACCAAGACTACGCATAATGCAAATCACTAGAGTAAGACATTGATCAATTCAGCTCTACAGCCTGCAGAATTGTAAATGCAGCTCTGAAGTCTAATACTGGGTGATAACTGTTTATATGGCTAGCTTTATAAGAAGCCCTAATTAGTTTAATGTTTTAACCGTCTCACAGATCTGATATAACAATTTTAGCGTTTTGGGTATTTTTCTCTGATAAAAGCCGTATTTTCTTTTCGCTGATATCTTCCATTAAGATGTCTCAATGTCATTTGGGGTGTTAATTGAGAGGAGGTTTCAGCTCATCAAGACGATTAAAAGTGATAGCTTAAAATTTCTATATACAGCCTAAGCCGAAATCAGCACAGTGTGAGACCATTTTTCTTTTTATCTAACTGACAAGAAAAATAATAGAAAAATATTATTAAATCGCAACCTCCAAAATGATGTCATTATTATTATTTTTTCTGTATAATCTCTGATGGAAAAATTAATTTTTGAAAGAGACAATTTAAAATACCTTAAACACTGTTAATGCAGAAGTCTTTTAAATGCAATTAAAAACACTATTGTGTCAGAATTAAATTCATTTTTTCAATTGTCCTTAACAATAATTGCAAGGAAGTTTCTTGAACAGTGGAACGCAGCGAAATGTGTATTGATGAGTTTTAACCATCTCAACAATTCTATTGTAAAATTAATAATGGTAGAGATGTTAAATGCTCCCTCATTTCTACTTGTGGACTTATAAAAAAGCCTACTTGCATATATTGAGGGGATTATATGCATTTTTTTTCAGAAATAGCGCCACCTTTGTCCATAGGCTATGTCTAGATGGTATTGCATCTCTATCCCATTAATTTGAATGTGGCTGAGTTGCAATACCAAACACAGTCTACAAACAAAAGTGGCGCTGTTTTTGGCAACAATAGCCCTTTTTTCAAATGTCATACAACTGCTTTAATTTTGACAAATTATGAGCATTGGTAGTAATGGATATCCAATGTGAATGCACAAAAAGATGAACAATAACTGTCGAAGAAGGCGTAAATGCTGTCTAAAGCACATAATACATTTGGCATAATCACTATGCCCTCCATTTTTTGGCCCCTTTTGCTTCATGTAAATGTGTATAATATTAAAGGTGTTGTCTGTTTAGAAAACCCATTCTCAAATACTCTATTAGGGAATACTGAGTTAGTCGAGGGGTGTCCACTCTTCAGGACTTTCATCTATTATCGATAGTGGAGATCAGCTACAGAAAGCGTTTCTCACTCGTATATTCGTGCTTTTTACATGGACAGCCCGTTGATTATAATAGGAACTGTGTAATGCTTCATTTCTCCTGTGGTGGCACTGCAGCGGAATTAAACGCTTGCTGCATGGCTCCCAAACAGATTACAGATGATCGCTAGGGATCTCGGCAGCAGGATACTCTAACCAGCTTATTATCGAAGGATCTTTCTAACAAAAAGGAATTGTCCAAAGTAGATAACTCCTTTAAGTACAGGTCTGTAGCAGACATAAGCTTTGGACTTGTAACACAAGATTGGTTCTTTAGACAATGATCAGACTAACAAGCCACACCCCTCTATTACTGCCCCTCCCCTTTTCAAAAACAGGATTCAAAAACATCTTAGGTGTTTTTAGTTGTTTATAGAAATTTGGTACTGTTAGACAAATATGGCGCAAATTAGTTTTCAGGACCCTCGCGCACATGGCTGGCAACAGCACCAGACAAATTTGGACAAAAAGCCAAGACCCACTGGGCTTACTGGGCCAATGGTTAAACCTTGACAAATGCCAAGGCCCACTGGACTTGGTGGGCCAGTGGTTAATCCTGGACAAAATGCCAGGTCCCACTGGGCTTGCTGGGCCAATGGTTAAACCTGGATGGACAAAATGCCAGGTCCCACTGGGCTTGCTGGGCCGATGGTTAAACCTGGACAAAATGCCAGATCCCACTGGGCTTGGTGGGTCGATGGTTCTGGATAATCATGCTGTAGGCTGGTGAAGCAGAGGGTACGGTAGACACGGGGGCTCACTCTGACTCTCACCTATGGGTCCACGTACACCCGGTGCCGGATCTGTTTCATTGGTCCATCATCCCAACTTGCCTCCATTCAATACTGTTATTTAAAGTTCAAAATGGCCTCCAAGTGCTACTGTGTTGTCTTATAATATACTTACAAATCGCACCATATACTGTACTTTCTTGACTTCAGGATCTCTTACAAAAATTCTAAGGTGAAAAAAAGGAAAAATATCGAACCTATGATTTTCTGCATTCAAATTATGAGAATACATGAAAAAAACAAACCATAAGAATAGAATAAAAAGCAACATGCAAATGATCTGTCATCTTTCGCAGCTACGATGAATAAACAAGGTGCTAGGTTCTCAAGGTTGCACCTTTCATTTCTCAGACCATCCCAGTCCTCACTCTTAGTCCATTGCCTTAAGTGTCAGTGTTCACTCCATCCTCTTACTTATCTACAGATTTTCTGAAATTATGAAATTTACATATACGAGGTGTTTAATTGGATGAACAGATGGCGTTTCATAAAATGATTCTTCATCTTCATCAGTGACTTCTCTTTTGTATTTACAAAGAGCCGATTTTTTTTTTCCACAGCGACAGAAAAAGAAAAAAAAAATCTTTTAACAAGAAAAATCATCTATAACCCAAAAAATAAAAAAAAAAAAAAAAAATCCAGTCGTGCTTTGATCAGGCTTTAAACGACAGAAATACAGGGATTGCGAATGATATACATATGAAGAACTGAGGTGAAGAGCAAAAATGCAGACATTTAAATGGAAAAAATCTGAATAAGAATAGGAGACGGTTGTATTATTAGCTTATCTATATGCTTTGGGTTTTCTTCTTATGAAAGGAGTCGCTGATTTTTGACAAGATATATAGTCATGCTCATAACCTGGTATCTATATACATATTCTTCAGCATGCGTCGGTTAAGAGACGTCCCGAATATGATGCATTATTGGAGAGGTATGCTTGTCATTATAGTGCTCCTATTAAGGGTTCTGCTCTACGGAATACAGATGTTCCCCCGAATCACTCATAAACATGGCTGTACATTTCATGAGGGACTTTTGCATATCTAGGTGTCTGTAGATATTTGGAGAAAAAAAAAATTTCTATGCTAATGTCTCTGATCAGATGCATTGCAATGCACAAAATCTGAAACTTCTGCATAAAGATAATGTAGTCAGTCAACGGTAGGAGAGAGATTTTTTGGCTCCCTCGAGGTAATATTGCTTATGGGTCCTACCATTTACTATGTGAGTGAACTGAATATTATACAGTATATGTTCTTACACGTAAGTCATTTTTTGCATGATAAGGAATACTATTATTATAGAACTCTATGGCGTTCACTGTAATGACTCCATTTTTAGAAATTTGGAATAAACCTATATTAGCCCATGATAGGGGCAGGTGCGTCCTCCATTATAGTAGCCTCAATTATTGAAGTCATTAGAGCAAAACTATTTAAAAAAATTTAGAATTAGAATAAGATGCATTTGGTTTGCTAGGAAAATACATTGATAACCTATTCCGATCCCCGGATCAGTATCAGTAGAAGGAAGAGGGACGCGGAAGGAATGGGATTGAGCTTTAGTACCAGGTATGTACGAACACAACGCTTTGCCTGGAAAACATTGAAAGGTCAAAAGAGCCTCTGCTCTCATGTCCATATGGCTCCATTATTATAATGATCATGCAGATTTATGCTCTGAAACCAGCAGAATTGTGAATGCAGCTCTGGAGTCTAATGTAAATGACACATTTTGGGTGCCACAGATATGTCTTCTTTAGTTACTGCCTTGAATGTGCTCCCCCCTTAAAAAATCACAGCTGTATGTTCACCTTAGTTACTGCCTAGAACATCTTCCCTGGGATGTCTAATCGCCCCCTACTGCCTAACGCTGGAAGCTATCCGCCTATGACCTTCAGTTTTTTTTCCCGATATAGCCACTAAAAAATGCTGCAAAACGTTTGATTTAGGGCTCTCAGAATGTAACGCCGGCTCGCTGTCAGATCCAACAAGAGAACAGTTGCAGTGCGGAGACTTTGTTTATCTACATAATTTGCCTTGAGTCTGAAGCTTGTCTGATAGAAGTGTAGAGTGCCCACTAATGGGAAACACAGAAAGCGCCAATCTACAAATCACCACGTCCTTATTTCAATTAACTTATCTAAATGTTCCTACTGATCTGTAATAAGTGGAGGCGCTGACACGAGTGGTTCTGGCCTATCATCCTCAATGATGCTCTTACACGCAGAATAAAACCACAATTTATTTCCTCTATTAGCTATTTTTAATGTTCAATGTTCCATAAAGCAGCATCTCACCGATTTGTAAAAGTTGTAACCAGCCCACATTACTACCAGAGGAGTACAATGAGGAGAGAGGGGCCCACTGCATAATTAGGATGGGGCGCCTTACTGGTTCAGCCCTTTAATCTTAAACACACCCAACTTTTGAGGACTCTCTGACCATGGATGATGCCTTGCTTGTTCTGTAGGAGCTGTTTGCTTAAGTTGTGGCTCTGCGGCAGGCAGCCAATATCACTGGTGGGCCAGGTGGAGCATGGCGGTCTACCTACATGAACACTTTGTGGCCATTTCCAAAGGTGTAATTTGAAGCCCCTGAGCCCCAATGCAAAATGTGTAACATACCATGTGCCGTTTATAATACTGGTGATTTCTTATGTTGCAGAGGGTTCTTTGGGCCCCTCAGTCACCAGAGTCCGGGGTACAACTGCTTCCTCTGCATCCACTATACCCATATCCCATGTCTTCAAATCCTCTTCCCTAGCCCATTAACCAGGGTATGCTGTAGAGCACCTTCAGATTATAGGCAGCTGGAAATCAGTTCTCTCACTACCCTACAGTCATCCAAAACTGGTTCATGCAAATGGGCCAATTATTGTCAGCGAAAATTCCTGCAAAAATGTAATTTTACTAAAATATGAAAGCAGGAGCTCAAAAACGCGTTTTAAACTTGCACTTGGGAATTTACAATACCTTATTGATTTTCATGCAATAGATGACTGGAGCCCTGTGTGATCCTAGCCTTTTTACTGATCATTTGTTGGTACCAAGGTGCCTTCGAGGGAGGTAATCCATTAGGTCTCATGCACAAGATCATGTGCATTTCGGTCTGTAATACCATGCACAATATGGAACTGTATTGTCACCATATGACGGGTCACATAGTTCCGTGTGAGGTTCCATATCATGGCTGGAGTTTTCCCCAAGAAGAACAGTTTAGTTCTTCTAGGGGAGAACATAGCAGCTATGGAACATGCTAAGATTTTTTTTTATGTTGTCTCCATATAAAAAATTTACGTGTACTGTACATTGCTGTATTTTTATATGGTGCTATTCATGGTCCTTATTAAAACGATTTACACCGTATTTGAAATTGATTTTATACGTATCCCAAATCTGTATATAGATTGAATGTATAAATTGGGACTGGCCAAAAAAGCCAACCCCCTCAATAGGCGATGTGATTGTATATCAGAGCAGCATCCAAAGGAGCCCAGTGGTTAGACGTTCAACTTGGTTTCAGAACCATGACATAAGACACGCTCTATATCTCCTGTAATGATCTTCTGCACATTGTCAATCCTGTTTTGCAGGTGAACACTTTCCCCTCACAGTCTTCCATTCTTCCTTGGAGGCATTCAGCAGCAGCTTCAACACCTACACAGTGGAAAGAAAGGGTTATTGATGGAACAGAAGCAGCTGCTCAGTGAACTGTGAAGTCTTCATTAGCCCTCGCTTGTCCCTCAAATAAAATCACCTGACTTTGAAAGTTGAGATGGAAAGCTTAGCGTTGTCACTGAAGGATGTCTCCGTGCCATCACATGTAGGTTATTATTACACATTTCTCGGCTTGGGCTGCGGATGTTGCAAGTCAATAGCAAAATTAAAGAATGATTCTGAAATTATAATCCAAGTCTTCGAAAGATTAACCAGCTATGTATGAAATCGACGTAGTGTAGTCTACAGCTTGAGTAGGTTCAGATCATGATGAAACCGTAGATGGGCACGATGATGGCTCAATGGGTAATACTATTACGGTGAAGAATTAGGGTCTTGGGGTTCCAATGCCACCTAGAGCTATATCTGCTTGAAGTTTGTATATTCTCTTTGTGTTTCGGTGGGTTTTTTCCGGGTTCCCCGATTTTCTCTTACAATCCAAAAATGATATCTTTCCATAAAATTGGTCCTAGTGAGTGATAGGGAAATTGGAGTGAGCCTTATTGGGAACAGAGACTGATGCGAGTGATACAAGAATGGAATATGTTGGCTCTATATAAGCATTAGGAATGTTATACCAGTAGGAAGTATCTTGGTCCTGAGTAACAGGTTGTATTTTTTTATTCGCAAAGTAAACATTTCTTTAGAGTTGGAAACTATCCTCCAACCATCCATCTATGGATAGACCATTATGGAAACATCCAACAAGGACGTTCTGCTTTATTGAGCCCTTTTCTAAGGCCCCATTCACGCCGCGTTTGTGCTATCCGCTGAGCGTATACGGTTTTAAACACTAAAAATGTATTGACACGTATAACTCGGCGTACACAGTCTATAATGGGTCAAACGTAGACCAAAATCACATCCGTTTGGTCTATGTTTGTCATGATTTACGTTGGGATACTGTTTTTTGAAAATACTGAAAAGCGTAAGTCTGCTACGCTATTCTGTACTTAAAAAAAGGCGTATACGCGACTTAACTTTTTTTTAGCATTGGTCTCAATTGACGACGTATGCAAACGTAATGCTATACGTTTGTACCCGTTTACATACACTAAATATATCCATTATTTTTTCATTTTTTTTTTATATCAGTGTTCACTTTAAAAAAAAGTCGGCGGCCGGCCATGCCCGCAATCGCGGGTCTTGATTACGGGCATGGCCGTATGCATGAGGCCTTAGTATTTCCTGAATAGGCTGCAGCATTTTTTACCAGAAAAAAAAGCCAGAAAAAAAAATACCTAAACACGCTGTGTGTAAAGGCACCCACACCCAAAAAAATAAATATTCACCTGTTCAATGCCCCACTGGTCTAGCGCCGCTTCACCAGTGGTCCTCACCGGCCTTTTTTGACTTGTCTTGCAGTGATTACATGTCGCCAATGATCGGCCAATGATTAGTTACAGAAGTCACATCATGAACGGCACGTCATTGCTGCAAGAAAGTGATCGGCAGAGACCATTGGTGCGGCGGCACTGGCGCAGCGGGGGATTGAAAGGGTGATTTTTTTTTATTAACATTCCGGCTCTTAGCAAAGCATTTTTTAATCTGGGACAACCCCTTTAACTATATCTGTGCCTTCTTAATGAATAGCAAATCTAGGCCTCGGTATGTAGTGATAGATTCCTCGTCCTTACACCATTGCAAAAATAGTTGCCATCCAGGACTCAGGCATCGCAGAAACTAGTAGCCAAAAAGGGGGGAAATGTTTGTTAAATAGTTATCTTGAAGCTCCTGGGCCCCAGGGAAAAATCTATATAGGGCCCGTCAACCATCATGTGCCATTTATAATACTGGTGTCTTCTCATGTGGCAGAGGATCCTTTGGGAACCCCTTAGGCACCAGAGCCCCGGTGTGACTGTTAACTCTGCACCCTCTATAGATACACTCCTGATTAACCCCTTGACGCATTATCACGTACATGTACGTGATAAGCGTCATAGGGAAGTATGGAGCACTCTCACTGGATGAGAGCGCTCCATACGCAGCGGGTGTCAGCTGTGTTTTACAGCTGACACCCTGGAATAACAAGCGGAAACAGCGATCGCGCTGTTCCTGGCCGTTTAACCCCTCAAATGCTGTGGTCAATAGGACAATTTGAAAAGAGGGGGGCGGCCCGCTTCGACAGCTTATCGGCACATCCACACCGAGATCGGGGGGTGCCGGTGGTTGTCATGGCTGCCCAGGGGTTTAATGAAGGCCACCGTATCTGCCTTTCGTCTGCCTTTGTTAAGCCGTATCTCTGGCACGGCTTAACGGAAGCCTGTCAAAATGGCAATATACGTCTAACGATCGCTGGTTCAAATCCCCTAAGGGGACGAATAAAATGTGTAAAAAACAGTTTCATAAAGTCATTAGTAGTAAAAAAAAAATATTAAAAGTTTAAAAAAAAATGTGTCCTATTTTTCCTCTAAGGTAATGTAAAAAATAAATAAAATTGGTGTCTGAACTATTACAATATACCATTATTTAGCTCGCACAGTGAACGCCGTAACAAATAACAAATTTAAAACGCCAAAATGGCGTTTAAGATCACCTTGGCTCGCAATTTTTTTTTTATAAAAATTGATCAAAAACTTGTATGTACCAAAAAATGATACCCATAAAAACTACAGCACGTCCTGCAAAACATGAGCAGTCACACCACTCAATCCACGGAAAAATAAAAAAAGTTATGGCTCTCAGAATGTGGTGAAACAAAACAATTTTTTTTTAACAAAAAGTTTTTGTATTTTTAAAGTAATAAAATATAAAAAAAACTATATAAATTTGGTATCACCGTAATCCTATTGAGCCGCAGAATAAAATTAAGTTTTCGTTTTTTAACAACCGATGAAAGCCGTAAAAACCAAAACACAATGTAGGAATCGCAGATTTTTCCAATTTCAGCACGCAAATAATTTTTTTCAGTTTCCCAGTACATTATATGGTTCTTTTAATGGTGCCATTAGAATCGACAACTCCTCCCGCAAACAATAAGCACTCACACCACTGTCTTGACGGAAAAATAAAAAAGTTATGGCTCTCGGAAAACACGGGGAGTGAAAAAAGAAAACAATTTTTTTTTTTAATGGCTCGGTCCTTAAAGGGTTAAAGTAATTATCAATTACACACTAAATTATATTCATGGGCATTTTCTTTGTGCTCTCATTTGCAACATTTCTAATCTGAATCTTCTAACAGATGGACTAGTATTTGTTTGTGGGGATGAAGTCAATTTAATTGAATATATAAAGGAATGCGGAATGATCTCTTCACTCTAAGAACATCTCTACCGAATACTCAAGGTCACTCTAGATGAGCAACCAACAGACCAGGTTTCCAAGGTGTTTCTAATTAACACCTAATGAGTCAATTAACCAACCTATGAATATCACTACGGAAACAAGCTTACCTGTCAGCTACCTCCAAGACCTGTCCTATATTTCTCATTTGGGGTCTACCTTAATTAGTCAAGGGTAAATGGGTCATGGGTGACTGTAGACGTTGGACACTTGAAGGTAAGACTGAATAAAAACAACATTGTTTTTGATTAATTAGATGGTTAGTTTTAGCAATAAGGGCACATTTTCTCTAAGGCAGTTCTTATACATGAGACCCAACGGGCCTAATCATTGACATATTGAACTAGACATTGTAGGTCTCATATATTAAAGAGCGTTCTCCAGTCCAAAGTTCGACTAGAGACAATTGCCCCAATGAAGCCTCAAGGCTCTTTTACACGGGCCGATTATCGGGCAAACGAGCATGTGAATGGGTAACGATGAGCTGATGAACAGGCAAACGCTCGTTCATCGGCTGATCGTATAATTTATGCAGCAGAAAATATTATCTTTGTCGGCAGCACATCTCTGTGTAAACAGGGAGATGCGCTGCCGACATGATGGAAATGTCTGGGGTTGAGTGATCGGAGTAACGACCGCTCGTCCCCGTCCATAGCTCCTTGTGAAAGGCTGAAACGAGCGCCAATCAACGAGCTGTCTCGTTGACCGGTGCTCGTTTACACGGCCCATGTCGACCCATGTAAGAAGATACTTAGACTTGTTCTCAGATGGACAACCTACAAAGACAACAACAGGATGCTACACCCCAATGTCTGAAGGAGATGAATGCAACATTGGGCTGTAAAGACCTCAGACCTTAATGGAAACTCGACCATGAAAAAAACATTTACAAAATTTCACAATCTAGGGGCTCATCCACATGGCTATAGAAGCTGTATAGCCGGTCTGTATTATAGACAAGTTGACACTTCATATATATATCGTGACGTTTCTTATAAGGGAGAAAATGTGTGTAGTACGTCATGCATTGGAGTAAGCCATAGGAAATAGTGGGAAAAACCTCTGTGTTTCCCCCCGTATAAAATTGGAGAAACATGACAATGCAGTATGGGCCCATATTGGGCTACGGCCATCTTTTTATCGATTGGTACAGCACAAATACATAATACACACCTGTGCCTAAGGAGCATTTACGAATGAGTTCTTAAGTAAAACTTATTAGTTTAGTAGTTACATCTAGCATAGGTCTGAAATTCCTTGGGGCCCATTAGGGGAATGACTCTGAGCCCCCCAAATCCTCAACTTGCATTTCCACTTTACACAGCACCATAAACACCAAAACATTACCATATCTTCAAGGAATAATATTTATTTGAGAAATAAACCAACATATTACTAAACCAAAAGCCAGCAATGCTGTTACCTTGAGATGGTATCATCTGGGGCAAGACCTCATGGGCATGTTATCCAAACATCCATAAATTAATGAGAGGACAAAAAAAAAAAAAAAGGGTCAGTGTATAATAATAACACATAGACGTGTACTTGATTTTTTTAAGCTGTGGTGTTTGTGTAATTATTATGTTTGTGTACTCCTTATGTTTTTATATTAGCATATGTATCATCTTTATAAATCACTTTCTAGTTTTCCAGTTGTCTGTAAAACTTTTTGGGTAAAGGCGACCATACCTTAGTGATTTTAGATGAGATGGCCGTTTCCTGAACAACTTTTTGTTCTGGGTTGGACTATGGGAAGGTTGCGTTCTGGACGACAACTCACCAATCGATCTTTGCCTTGATCTGTGGTCTGGTTTGGGCTTTTAATCATGAAATGCCGATGTATTGTTTGGCATGAATGATTTTACCAGACTGTGCCCGACAACGAGTGAAAAAATCCCAACACAGCAGATGAACTTCTCCACAGCTATCTGATGTCTGTTGGTGTCTGTCATGCTCTTGTACCAAAAAGGCGCCAACAGTCAAGAGAAAATGGTCTAAATCTGCCTTTTTGATTGTCCAAAGTCTCTTGTCTATGGCCATCTTTAGTTGTCCAGAAAAGAACAAAAACTGAGGTTGGCAACCCGGCTCATTAATACCTGTCATGGTTGGGTCCCCTAATATTGTATCAGAAAATGAGCCCACTGTAGGGTCCTCCGGTAGGCCGTTTTAACCCTCGCGCACTCACCAGAAAACCATTTCAAAAAGACTCAGTTTGAGCCCATCCTTGTCTTAATAACAATGATGGGGAAACAGAATCTTCTTATGGCAGACGAGTGAATAGTATAAAAAGAAGAAAAAGAAAATACAATTTCTGAAGATATTATGAAAAACTGCTCACGTACATACAAATAGGTGAAAAATTCTTTCCCTGGATTATTTACCTGAGAATAGATTTCACTTTTGAAGAGGCCTTTATGTTGTTTCAGTGAAAGCACCTCAGATATAACCAATTTCCTTTAAGAGTGCTCCACATTTGTCTTTATAACAATTTGTATGTAAGAGCTTTTATGCAAATGACACTAAAGTAACGGCTTTTTTTTTTCTTTTTGTAAATTGGACATTTTACGGTTCTAATTTTCTCCTGTAATAACAGAAAAAATGGCTGTCCCAATGGAGTTGAGCATTTCATCTTCCACTGTTTTCGTGAAGTTGAAATGACAAGTATCCTTCATTTATGCAACGAATGACAAAAAAAAAAAAGAATATTTTTGTGCGAGTTAGTCGAAGCCGTTACTCTTTCAACTAGCACAGTCCCTTGACATGAACCTTTTCTTGTGCAATAAGAATTGTCTCATAAAATAATAATGAAACTTAAGGAGGCTAAAAATATTGTAGACTCCTCGGGTTCCTTCTTCTTTTTTTTTTTTTTTTGAGTAAGGGACATAAATTACTTGTTAGTTTTAAGATCTTGTATCCTTTCCGTTAGGTCTTTGGCATTCAAGCCCCTTTTCACACAGATGTCAGACGGGTGACATTTATAGACATTGCTTCCTCGTTTAATTGAAAATAGCATTACACAATTTATATCTGCCATTTCATGAGAAATTCTCAAGGCAGCAATATAATAAACTAAATTTAATAGGCAGGTTATTGTTGCTTAATCAAGCTGAAAATAAAAATGTAGCGGCGTCGCTGTAGAATCGACCCTTTGGATTTTTCACTAATGTATTTCAAATAGTCAGGCGGCAGATTGTCAAGTACTTTGAAATAAATAGGCATTTTGATCAGGATCTGATGGATATAGGACTGTCACATGTCACTTGGATATTATTGGTCTAATGATGGGGTTTGTGACAGAGTTTCTAGGCTAAAAACGTAAAGGGGTATTCCGGTTTTAGCAAATGAAGCTTATTCATTGTATAATAAAAAGTTATGCAATATAATCAAAGTATGTATAAAAATTACAGCTTTCAAGATCTCTGCTTGTTTTCATTGTATGGAAATCTTTATTGTTTACATACACTTAGATCAATACCTGGCTGAGAGGTAGCTTGCTGCTGCAGGAAACTTCCTTCAGTTCCCTGTTTGGAACCTTCATTCATTGCTTGCTTGTTTACATAGATCTAGATCAATCTCTGGCTGAGAGGTAGCTTGCTGCTGCAGGAAACTTCCTCCATTTCCCTGTTGGGAACCTTTATTCCTTGCTTGCTTGTTTACATAGATCTAGATCAATCTCTGGCTGAGAGGCAGCTTGCTGCTTTAGGGACCTTTTCCAATTGCTCTGATGGGAACCTTCATTCTTTTGCTTGATTGTTTGCATAGATTTAGATCAATATTCGACTGAGAAGCAGCTTGTTTGTACGGGAATCTTCCCCCATTGCTCTGATGTGAACCCTCATTCTTCCCTTGCTTGTTTACATTGATCTAGATTAATCTCTGGCTCAGAGGCAGTTTGCTGTCTCAGAAACATTTTCCCATTGATCTGATGGGAACCCTCATTCTTTGCTTGCTTGTTTACATAGATCTATATCAATCACTGGCTGAGAGGCAGCTTGTTGGTTCAGAAACCGTCCCCAATTGCTCTTACAAGACACTTATTCTTCCCTTGCTTGTTTACATAGATCTAGATCAATCTCTGGCTAAGAGGCAGCCTGCTGTTCCAGTAACCTACCGACATGATCTGATGGCAACCTTCATTCTTTGTGTGCTTGTTTCCATAGATCTACAGTAGATCGATCTCTAACAGGGAGGCAGCTTGCTGCTTCAGTAACCTTCCTTCCCCCATTGCTCTGTTGGGGACCTTTACTCTTTACTTGCTTGTTTACATAGACCTTAATCAATCTCTGGCTAGGAGGTAAACTCTACCCCTATTGCTCATTAATTTCTATATTTACTGTGCAACAATTATATTAAAGATAAAGCTCCACACTATGATTTTAGTCACGCCACATCAATTGCAGGTCAGTAAATGATATTGTAAACAATCATAATAGGCATATCTTATGCTACATTTTGCTACATACCTCCTTCTATAGATAGATGTCACTCCCATCATGCATTGGGATTAAGCAGAGATTTCATAATTTCTTGACTCTGGGAGGAGCTATTTCTTGTGCTCAGTACTCCCCCTGCTGGTTAGTATGTTTTGTATGAGCTGCCAAGAGGAATTAGCAGGGTCGTAGCTGGGGAAGGAGGGCTATGAAGGCCCCAGGTGAAGGAAAGTCTAGGGTAGGGAAGTGACAACCAACTGCTCTGAGCACAAGTCTCAAAAGAGTAGTTGTCACTCTTGGGGCCCGGAAAGCCCTTTAAGCTGCACCGGGCAGGTATTTATTTTATTTTTTTATGTTTGCCAGCTACTCAGTGCCAGATATAGATTGACCTGTAGTGTAGGAGACCTTATAGAACCATAAAACATAATAATAATATAAAAAACACTGTAAATAAATAAAAGCAAGAAAGCAATGACTGTAATGTAATAATACAAATATCTTCAAGGCTCCCTAAAGACGGCTATAAATGGATTAAAAATCTTTACATAAATATCAGAATAAAGTAAACATATACTACTGGAAGCTCAGCAAATCTAATATATTATTTTTGATTATTATTATTACTACTATTATAGATTCCCTTTAAGCTCCTACAATTTCTTATAATACTGCTTAAGGGCATGAATGATTTTCTGAAGCAGAGTACAAGAAAAGGGATAAATATGCATTTAATATGATCAATTTTTAAAGACGTAACTTTTTTTTCTTGGAGTACAAGCTGTGTTCAAAGATCTGCATGTGACCGCCTCTTGAGCTTGTCTTGCACAATCAGGCAATTTCTTGAGTAACAGTTGAAGGTAAAACGTATATATTTTGTTAGCAAGTAACAGAAGCATTTATTTTTCAAATTTGCAAATAATATTGATTAAAAATTTACTAGCGATTGTTGTATACAAATCCTATGCAGACCTATGCGTCTCCATGGTTACAGACAACAATGACTACCTGTGTAGTCTGATCCTGCAGTCATACTCCCGATTATCTATCCTCTATATTTTGACTTTCTATTAAATGTTTGTTAATAGTCTATAATAACCATGAAGACACATGGGTCTGCATAGGAGCTGTAGACGCAAAACAATAGGATATTTGTAATCAAGACTATTTGCAATGTTAGTTCATTTTTTTATTTTGGATGCATTGGAGTAATAAGAAATGGTTGCATAGCCTTTAGAAACGAAATAAAATATATAATGTCGTCTCAAGTCACATCTGAATTATAGTTAAAATTCTGCAAGCTATATATTAGTTTTAAGGGCAGCAGGACTGAATACTTCCCTGCAGTCCCCTGCTGGTTCAGTGTCTTTCCAAAGCCCAATCTGCTGTGTAGTGAATGGCAGGAGATGTAGGGGCAGAAAAATATAAACAACATAAAATGCTAAAAACAAAAAAACATCTTGTAGAAATGCAGGGCAATAAAATCAATATTATTGTGAAAATCACACACATGACACAAAGTGTATATAAAAAAATATATATCTGGAGACTAGGAGTCATTGGCACAAGTCCCAAGAAAGTTAAAGAGATAAACTACATGTGGTCAATTCTTCATTGGAAAGTAGATAAGGGCTCTAGAAATTTAGTAACATATAAAAGAAGGAAAAAAACAAGTTGCTTTCCCTTTAAGGCTTCGTTCAATCTGCGTCGGGGCTCCGTTCACGTGTTCCGTCTGAGCTTTGCGTCAGGAGAACCCATAAACGGAAACCTATGCCTCACCATTGATTTCAATAGTGACGAATCCGGTGCAAATGGTTTGTCACTGATGTTTCCGGGTTCCGTCGTTTAGATGGAATGAATAGTGTAGTCGACTACAGTATTGATTCTCTCAAAACAACGGAACCCTTACACAACGGTGACAAACGGAAACCATTTGCACCGGATCCGTCACCATTGAAATCAATGGTGATGCAAAAGGAAACCTATGGTTTCCATTTGTTTCAGTTAGGGTTCCGTTCATGAGTTCCCCTGACGGAAAGCTCAGACGGAACCCATGAACGGAGCCCTGACGCAGATGTGAATGAACACTAGGTATTCCTTGAGATGCTGGGATGTGAACGCACACATTAGAACAATAAACTTATTTCTTATGTTTTGTTTTTTATTTTTTGTTTTTTTTCTGAAAATTGGTGACAACACATTTTTTTTAATACAAGTATAATAAAAAAGGAAAACTTTTCTACAGACGTGTAACGTGATGATAACTCTGCCGATAAATAGGAGCTCCTTTGATTAACATTCCATGACAGCAGATGGCGAAAGGGGCTTAAAGCACACAGAAGTCTTCAAACATGCACACAGGATGGGAGTCTATGCTGCTACCTGCGAGCACCTTCATCCTGTTCCTCGAAAGCAGATATCACCATATTGTGAACAGATTTATTAAATAATTGTATCGGAAAAATTCAATTTCGAGACAGAAATAAGGGAGATGTTATTATGTAACCAATAGTAAAAAATTCATAATTTCTGTAGACAAAAACAGCAAATTGGGGCAAATTTATTTTGACTGGTGTTTCATACGTCAGTCTTAATAGAAAACAAGCTGGAGTAAGAAGCAGCGCACGCCTCTTAATACATTTGTCTCCTCTTTGGCAGTCCGTGCACCACTGAGTGAAATCGATCCTTGCCAAGAACCAGCATAGATTTCCCCATTTCAGGGGTGAGTTATAGTAAATGCGGGCCACTCCCTTAGTGCGATCATATGGGCCTTATTCACCCACTGCGGCATACTGTATGGCGGCACACAGAGTCTTTTTGGTTTTGTATTACGGTCGGGGCCTTGGGCACTCTATGTGATGCCTTATTTCCAATGAGCTACGTCTTCTTTGGGGTGGTTTATGCGGACACTATCACTATAGGATTAGGTTATGTTCACAGGTCCAATGGACCCCAATGACTTATAAGGCTATTCTACTTGTCAAAAGTGTCTCATCTTCCGACAAACCCTCCGATGTAGGTGCCGAATGGCGGTGGGGACAGAGCCAACGATCTGTTGGTTCAGCAAAGCGCTAAAGATGTTGCCAACGGTGAATGCTATATACAAGAAGGTATTTAGGCTAAGTTAGACTTTATTCACACTGCGTTTGCTATGTATATTCGATGTATGCGCCGGGAAATGCTCCTGGCATATATACTGAACGTGTCCATAGAGTCCCATTGACCCGATGTATGCCGAAAGAGTGTCCATTTGGCATATATCGAGTCGGTATACACTTTTTGGAACTGTATTGAATAGCCTAGTCGGCTAAGCTATACAATACAGAGTTATCTAGAATAAAGATGGAAGTTAGAATGGAAGTCAATTAGCAATGTATGCCATTGTATGCCTATATAGAGGCATACATTGGGAATATTTCAACGAACACGACAATTTCAATGTGAATAGAGTCTTAGCGTCAATGAAATACCCACCGGTCTATGGCAGCCTTCAGCATAGCATCGGAACTTTTTTAATTGGCAAATAGATATTCATAAATTGTAACAAAAATTGATACATAAGTTATTTTCCTACTATCGTCAATATCCCGTTTAAAAAAAAATTAAAAAAATTACTATGTTCGATTGTTAATTTTTCATACCCAAAAAATGTATGGAAAAAAATAGAAATATTTACACCTAAAATCATCTCTAATAGTGCCGAGTAGAAACATACTCATTTTTGAAACAAGCCATATTCGAAAGAGAAAAATGACTGGCAGCGTTACATATTTTCCCTGACTTTTTAACCTGGTCATGAAAGTAACGGCGTGAAACGGTTACCAATTAAGCTGACATGAATTTGAGCAAATAGCCTTCCTCTACATTAAAGGGAAAATTTTTACATCTGCTGCATAAAAATTCCACAAGACCCTAAAAGACAAAGTGTGTTATAAAAATAGTCACAAATAAAAAAAATAAAAAATATATATATATACTCTGGCGTACAGCAAACAACACGCTGTCTATGTCAGCCGCTGATTTGCTGTAACTACTGCCTTATATCATGATTATTTTCTTCACTACCTACAACGCCAACGCTTTCTCCGCCGGCATCTTTTATTTAAGCATAAAAATGCCATCAAGCATAAAATGCACCTAGTCCGGAAGTGTGTAAAAAGGAGGTTTGCATAGAAGATTCCGTAATGAATGTGTTTTTTCCCTTGTGTTGGAATCGGCATCCACTAGTCTCCTGTACTCCTCTCATTTGTACGAACAGATTGTTTCATGCCATGCAGATCAGCAAAATAGCAGACGGGCTTGGAACAAACAGGTAGAGGTGCGTCATGTTTTCATTTTTATTGTCATTTATTTGGGATGGAAGGAGAAAAAGGAACAACGACCTTTAAGCCTTCGACATTCACATAGTGTTAAGAGTCAGGCAGGGTCTAGGCACTGACAAATTTGCATGTCTTTGAATATGACGCTTGAAAAGCCAAGGCGCTAGATTAAATTTTGCCATGGAGAAAATGAGAAACACTTCCATCTCCGGGGTCTGCTGGGAGGATCTTTCTGCTTGATTTACTTTTTTTTTTTTTTCTTTTTAATTTTTTTATTTTTTTAATTCTTTTTTTTTTTTATAAATATTTCTTTATACACTACCCAAAGCCTGCGTTCATCCTCCCCTGTGTCATGCACGACGGACCAAAATATATTTTTTTCTCCTTTACAGTATCTATCAGAACCCGAACTCGGTACAAGGTGAAAGAATATATTTTAATCTAGCCTGCATATCCCCTTCCATGTTACCCTGATTAAAATTTGCAAGCAAACCTTGGAATGCACTATACCTGACAAGATTTCTAAAATAATTTACACTCAACATAAACCCAGAGTACATGTTCTGCCATAACACGAATATTAGAAATCAGATACAGATTTACAAGGATTTTCATTATTGCTTCCCTCTGTAAAGTATAAATGAGTTTAAAATACAATTTCTTATTCTGGGGTTGTTAACAATGTTGTGATTTTTTTTATTTGACTTATTTTTTTTTGTTACCCATAAAGGAATACTGCACTGAATAAAAAAAAAAAAAAAAAAAATAAGAATAAAAAAACAACAACATAATATAATAAAAATGACAATTGACAAAATGAATTGGGCTCTAAATGGCTGGAAGAAATTAATAAACCCTGAGAATTAAAGGGTTAATCATGGCTATGTCACCGGGGCTCCATTGAGATTCATTTTCGATGTTCTGGATTTTTATTTTATTTTTTACAGGTATTGAAGAGGTTAATGTAGTCAATGACTAGAGGGTTAAATAAGCTGTGATTATGACGGCTTTAATCATGACAGTACAGGTAAGCTTAGCTTTGGGTTTAGAGCGGTCATCATCACATACAGTCTTTTGAGGGGCTCTGGGGGGACACCAGGGTCCACTGGAGTAAGTTGATTTCAATGGGCATGTTCACAATATTAGGTGATTGTGGGGGAAGGGATGGGGCAGGTACCATGAACAAGACCCCTCATGATTGACTGGTGACCTGCAACACGAATAGACTTTGTCCAAACTGGATAATCCCTTTAAATATGTTGATATACAGTGAGTGTTACCTACTCGCCTGGCAAGTTTAGGAGACTCCTAGAAAAAGAGGGTCAGGGTCATGGTCTGGGGTCTACTGAATGGTCTTGGTCCTAGGTTCTGGCGCTGCTAAGTTGTGCTATGTATAGACATAACTGATCACGTCTTTCGATACAGTTCATGTGCGCTACTCAGGGGTGGTTGGAAGTGTTTTAGGGGCATGGCCTATATGCTAGGGCCGGGTTAAAGGGAGCCTGTCGCTTCTCCCGACAAGTCCATTTTAGTAAATACTAGTATTCCCCATGAAATAACAATTCTGGAGCATCTTTTCTTAGAACTCTAGGTTGTACCGTTCCTCAGTAATTCCTCTTAGAAATTTAAGAATAAATTGCCAACTGGGTATTCTCATTCGTCTGGTCAAAGGGGCGTGTCCCTATACAGGGTCACTCTGTCAGCACTGATTGGACAATGTCAGTCTGCGTAGGGACACATCCCAAACCCATAACACACAGTTGTCAATATATTCATAAATTTCTAGGAGGAATAACAGAAGAACGGTGCAAGATAGAGTTCTAAGAAAAGATGTTACAGAATTGATATTTCATGGGAATGCAAGTATTTACTAAAACAGACATGTCAGGAGAAGTGACAAGTCCTCTTTAAGGCCGGGTTCCCACTGGTCGGATACGCTGTGTAAAAATTGTGCAGCGTATCTGACCTGGAACCTGCAGCACCTCCTGTCCGAAAAATCGTACCACTTTGTTGTAAAGGTTTATCAGACGGAATTTCTGCTGCGGAATGCAGGGCTTTGATACTTACCCCCTCCCTCTTCTCTGCGCGTAGTCCACCATCCTACGATGACGTTGCAGACCATGTGACGCTGCAGCCTGTGATTGGCTGCAGCGGTCACATGGGATGAAACGTCATCCCAGGAGGTTGGACTGCAGGTAGACGGAGAGGGTTCTGGGTAAGTATGTTGTTGTTTTTTTCCATAGTTGCAATTTTTGTGGCGTAATCGCTGAGATTATGCCGCAAAAGTCGCAACACTTGGCTTTTCTGTTACGGGTTTTGCATCCCCATTGAATTCAATCGGAAAAACCCGTGACAGAAAATCAACAAAAATTAAATGCCGCACCGCAGGTCAATTTATTAACGTTTACGCTGCGTTTTTTTTTCCGCAGCGCGGGCATGAGATTTACTAAATCCCATCCACTTTGCTGCTACTGTAAATGCTGCAGAATTTCCGCACACAATTCCGTTGCAGAAATTCCACAGCGTTTACGCTACGTGGGAACCCAGCCTAAGTTTAAAATTTGGCAATTTATGGGCCCCTCACAACTTCTCCCTGGAAATGTGTCTCACTGAACCAAAATCAGACCACCATAGAAACCTTTATATTTGGTCATAGACCTTAGACTATTTCCACATAATATGCCATAAATGTCTGCAAGGTGGGGGTCCTACCTCAGGTCTTCTGTCTACACTTTAATGGGGACCGCCATGCATATCCAGGCAGTTGAATCCAAAAAAACTGAGCAGCAATACAAAAAACAGCCCATAGACAAGAGTGGCGCTGTACCTGGCAAAAAACAAAAAAACAAAAAAAAACGTTTCCTTGATTCTAATCTCCTTAATCCCCTTAAGATTCTTAAGGGGTTTACGTTGACTTCTTTCTTTAGGGCCCATAAGGTTTAGCTGCAATTCCAGACACAGCCTACAGCAAGAGTGGCGCTGTGTCTGATAAAAACAAAACATGTTTATATATGACTTCCTTCTTAAAAGGCCACTACCGCAATCCCACTTTTAGGCTCAGTTCAAACAGGGCGGATACGCTGCGTAAACGCACACAGCGTACCCGCCCTAGGTGCTGCAGGGAATTCTGGCCGAAATACCGCACCAAATTATGGTGCAGTTTCTTCGGCCAGAAAGTGCACTGTGGTAAACTGCACGTTAAAAAAAAACAAAAAAAAAAACATACCCTCTGACGTCCTGCACACCGGCCTCCGGGGATGATGTTTCATCCCATCTGACCATTGTACAATGTGATTGGCTGCATCTGTCACATGGGATGAAATATCATCCATGGAGTCCGGCCTGGACGAAGAAACAGAATTCTGGGTAAGTATAAGATTATTTATTTTCTGAGTTACAGTGAAATCGTAGCTTTTTCGCCTCAAAAAACGCAACATCTGCTATTTGTTGCGAGTTTTACCTCCCATTGAATTCAATGGGGAAAACCCGCCACAAATAAACAGCGTTTACGCAAATACTATTGACATGCTGCAGAGTAAAAAAAAACGCACCACAGGTCTATTTCTGAGCGTTATTCCGCTCATTATTTACGCAGCGCGTGGATGAGATTTGTTCAGATCTTATCCACTCTGCTGCTACGGTATTATGCTGCGGATTTTCCGCCACCAAATCCGTTGCGGAAAATTCGCAGTATTTACGCTACGTATGAATTGACCCTTAGAATAATAATAGTGTTCTTCTATTGACTCAGCACCGGAATCGATTTCTTGTGGCTGAGACTCGAAGATGCCTAAAGCTTTGATCTGAAAGGGTTAAGCGTGATCATAGTGATCGTCTTGGTTGAGCATTTACAGTGTTAATCTCTGTGATCTCTCAGGTGGTTGAAGTAAGATATCATCTTATTTCCGTGCTCGGGGATGTGCTAGCGTTGGCCCCCGGTGACCCCATATTATACATACCGCTGGGTTATTTCTCACCACGGTCTCCACAGTCTCCTGCAGGAGATGTTTGTATGTTACGGGGGTCCACCTTATACTGCTCCCCATCTGTTGCTATTTATACTCTACCTGTTTTATACATTTCTTGCATGGAGAACAGCTTGCCCTTCAAAGAGTCTCAGCTTTCCATTAGTCTTTGTAAATAAGTACTGTGAAACCCGCGTATCGCCGCTTATGATGCGCATTTAATGCCTACTGTGTAGGGGAGCGATGCAAGATGCTCAGCACTGACCCCTTCCATGCCAGAATCATACCCTAGCAATATCAGACAGCCCTGAGGGGGCACTATCTTCCATCAGAGATGCAAAATCTGTAACAGGACCCCCCTCCTGCCATGTGCCATATAAACATGGGAGATGTGTCTATGAGCCCCCTTAGATGACTGCTACTGCTGCACCCCCTGCCATAAATATGTTCATGCTTTTAATATTAAATGTAATAAAACATTTAAGGTTTATATAATTAGATTCCATTCCTAGAATGAGGGTTGTTGTCCGGGACTAGAAAAAAAAGACAACTTTGTTTTTTTCCGAGAAACAGCGCCACTCTTGTTTATGGCTGTGTCTGGTATTGCAGCTCAAGTGAATAGGGCTGAGTTGCAATACCAGATATTACCCATGGACAGAGGCACTATTTTTTTTTTTTTTTAAATCTTAGATAGACTATTTAAAGTGCACATCAGTATTTAAACACCTTCCTCGTTATTAGGGCCAACATTCTGTACTGATTCATTTCATAATATATTTTTATAGTGGTCAGAGCTCAGTCTTCATGATACAGAGCACCAAATCCCCTGCATAGTCATGGAGTTAAATGAATAAATTGTGACTGTCTGCAGCCACCACTAGGGGGCGCTTAGGAGCTTACTGCGTACTGTGTTATTATTAATTTCAATGTATAAACTGTATTCAGTAAGCTCATTATCTCCCCCTAGTGGTGGCTGCAGGCAGAAAGAATTGTATGTTTTATTTGCAGGAGATGTAGTCTTCTGTATCAGAAAAACTATAAATATATAATAAGAAACTATTCAACACAGGAATAGTCCGATAGGAATGTGTGAATCAATCTGCCTAATTTGTCAAATAATTGCCAATAATGAACCTCAAATAACCTCAAAATGTCAAATCAAGTAATAAAGTGTATCGCAAATTGGTAAAACTTTAATAAATTTGCTCATTCATACTACTGCATACACTATCACTTTAGCTGAGGTCCCATATAGTAATGCTTTCTGTTGTAGTGCATTGTGGAAGATGCACTTTCTCTATATTAGACTACTGTATAGTGCACTGTATGAACACATCTCCCATAATGCACTGCAGCAAAGTATGCTTTGTACATGCAGACACTGAACCAGCAGAACATTGCAGTGACATACCGGTTAACATTTTTAGTGGAGTTTCCTCTTCTGAAGTAAAAAAAAAAATGGAGGAGTATCAAATATATTTGAGTAAACGATGTGGATGGTGATTTGGATCCATATATTTGTATGAACTCAGGTTAAAAGGGTTTGTAAGAGACAAAAAATAGGGAAAATGAATTTAAAAAAAAAAACCCTCTTCTTTCTAGTCTCTAAGGCTCCGTTCACATCTGTGTCGGGGCTCCGTTCATGGGTTCCATCTGAACTTTCCGTCAGGGGAACCCATGAACGGAATCCAAACTGAAACAAACGGAAACCATAGTTTTCCGTTTGTATCACCATTGATTTCAATGGTGACGGATTCGATCCAAATGGTTTCCGTTTGTCCCCGTTATATAAGGGTTCAGTCGTTTTGACAGAATGAAGAGCGCAGTCGACTATGGTATTGATTCCGTCAAATCGACTAAACCCTTAAACAACGTTGACCAACTCAAATCATTTGCACTGGATCCGTCACCATTGAAATCCATGGTGATGCAAGAGGAAACCTATGGTTCCCGTTAGTTTCAGTCAGGGTTCCGTTCATGGGTTCCCCTAAAGGAAAGCTCTGACAGAACCCATGAACGGAGCCCCGACGCAGATGTGAACGAAGCCTTACAAACTCTTTAAGCTGATAGAGGAAATTGCCGTGCTCAAGACTTCCCACCTCTATTAGCGAGAGCCGAGGACCACATCATGCTCAGAGCGCCCATCCAAAAAATTGACACCATTGTACACGGCAACTCATTTACAAAGAAACCCCGAACAAATAACAGCTGATTGTGAGGCTTCGAGAAGAAAGATCCCCTTTCCGATCAACACTGGGGGACCCACAATTGAAAATGGAGTTATCTAAACGGGCCACTCAAATAATATTCATTAAAAAGGTCAAAAAGTATAACAAAAAAATCTTTACAAAAAGTCCTAAATAAAATCTGTTCCGTCTGTGCGCTAGTGTTTTTGACGGCGAGAATATCATAGTCTGCAGCAATATTCTTGCCTTCAAATACACCGGAAACCCGAGGAACACTATTATAAGTAAAGAATTTGTCGGAATCCGTAAAAAATAAATCATTGCACCTGTCCTGGCTCCCTTAACAACAAAAGAGCCATGACGGTAGTATTACAGAGCCTTAGGACTCATTCAGACGAGCGTGTATCGTTTTAACTGCCGTCACACAGACTCATGTATTTCAATGGGGCCGTTCACATGACCGTTGCTTCAATGGAGCATGTGAAGGGTCAGTGAAAAAATAGGGCATGTCCTATTTCTTTGTGCTTCATGCATCCCTCCATAGACTCTAGTCTATGGGGATGCGTGATAACACGTCCCACATGGGTGCTTCTCGGACGTGAAATGTAGCCTTAAGCTGGCCAAACGCATTAGATCAAACTTGGCGGAACCCAAAAATTTTGGCAGGCTTGACCGAAGATCTAATGTGTATGGGGGCCTCCTGGCTGACTTCCGACAGGGGAACGAAAAATCGGGCATATTGTAGTTCAAAATGTCCGACCCTTTGTTCCCATGTAATATAAGAGCTGTTTGGCAGGGGCATATTCCTCTCTACGGGTTTAAAAAAACATGTACGCTTGGGAAATTTAGCCGACAGCTATCTCCTGTGTATGGCTAACTTTATTTTAATTATAAAATCAAGTAGTATAAGTCCTAAAACCCTTGCTCCAGTGAACCGTCATGGGCCGGTTTCTTGTCTAATAAAGCAAAAACATTTTTCAAAAAGACTTTTCACCTCCGATGCCAGTAAGGTAACGAGACCTCATGTCTCCGGCATGAACAAGGTTAATTGTAAACGGCCATACTTATGCACAATTACCTGAATTTTTCCCCCCTCCCTTACCTTCCCCACGGCACAATTTTATTACCTAAGTAAAAACTTATGAAAATTGTTGAAAAGCAAAGTACAAAGATTTTTTTTTTTTTTTGCAGATAGCCCCAAAAAAGCATAGATGTCAAAGGCTTCGAGTCCCCCCTTTGACATTCACGCAGAGCTCAGAGTCAGCCGGGGTCTCAGCACTGACAAATTTGCATCTCTTTGAATGTGACGCTTGAAAAGCACAGCCGCTAGATTAAATTTTTTTTCTCCGTCGAGAAAATGAGAAAGGCCTCTATCTATTTGAGTCTACTGGGAAGATCTTTATTCTGATTCTTGTTAGAATTGTTTATCACTCTGACAGAGCAGACTCGGACGAGATAAAGGCTCGGCTCCATCACGGGGCCTGACAGTGGTAGGACATGCAGAGAAATGAAAGGACTAGGGGAAATATTATTAATAGATGCCGACTTGATTTGACTCTATTGCACGTCAAGAAGGGGGTGCCGCTGCTTGATTGTAGCCTATGAAGTTCTGTCCAAAAAAGAAGCTATTTTTCATTAAGTGATAGAAGGTCTTTTTCATGTTCCTTCCTGAGGAGCTGATATCTTATGCAGTTTATTCTAACCCTGCTGATTTCTGTCAAGGGAAAGAAAACTCATGAAAGATGGGTCTGGCAATATGAGTCCTTTGCAGGAAAGCAGGTTGATAGTTGGAGCTTGATGCGTATGTGCTGTGACTAAGCCTTGATGCTGTGGATTCCAGCTCGGCAGAACTGTTCGCCGGCTTTAGTAGAACTCGACACGCAAAATGTTAAGTTAATGGAAAAAAAAAAAAAAAGTAGCGGAAAACGAGGAAATACAACGTAAATGTTGTGAGGCTAAGGGTGTCCTATATATGATTTCCATGGGACTGGACGACTATCTAATATGTATGGGGGTGTACCGACGTTCCGTGGATGGCAGATAGGGAAAATAACCCACATGGGTGATAAATAAGGCAATTACATAAGTAGTGGAGTGGGGGAGCACCGTAGATTGCAATTGTATGTGGCTTATGATATTAAAGGAGAAGAGAACGGTTGGAAGGACATGATAGGGGTCGTAGTATCAACCGTTGCGGGTAATAAGCTTAAATATGAAGCACCATTACTGAATTAATTGTAAAAGAGAAAGTGAAAAATAACATTTGGTTTATGCAAAAGTTTTAACACCCCTTTTGGCAGCAATTCAAATGGTTTTTTTTGGAGACAACTAACAGTCTTTGCATTCTTACGTTAGGAATTTTCCCCACTTTTCCTTGCTGAACGCTTTTGGTTTAGTTTCGACATATTCTGTGGTCGTCTTGCATGCAGATTTTGTTTGACATTTAGCCACAGATTTTCAATAATATTGAAGTCTAGGGACAGTAAAGGCCACCGTACATCCAATATTTTTCTGATCCAGTCAGATCACCATCATGACCAAACCCTTTATAAGGATTATTGCTGGAGGCAGCGACCTGTCCACTCGTAATATCATGTCAGTGAGGGCCGGGTCAACGGAAAAGTAATAGCATGAGGAAAAGAAAGGAGGCAGATATGAGGTTACAGGTAGAAGATAAAGTTGGTCCTTCAGCAGTACATAGTATTTAAGTGGAAGATGATAGATAGATAGATAGATAGATAGATAGATAGATAGATAGATAGATAGATAGATAGATAGATAGATAGATAGATAGATAGATAGATAGATAGATAGATAGATAGATAGATAGATAGATAGATAGATAGATAGATAGATATGAGATAGATAGATATGAGATAGATAGATAGATAGATAGATAGATAGATAGATAGATAGATAGATAGATAGATAGATAGATAGATAGATAGATATGAGATAGATAGATAGATAGATAGATAGATAGATAGATAGATAGATAGATAGATAGATAGATAGATAGATAGATAGATAGATAGATAGATAGATAGATACATAGATAGATATGAGATAGATAGATACATAGATAGATAGATAGATAGATAGATAGATAGATAGATAGATAGATAGATAGATAGATAGATAGATAGATAGATAGATAATAGATAGATAGATAGATATGAGATAGATAGATAGATAGATAGATAGATAGATAGATAGATAGATAGATAGATAGATAGATAGATAGATAGATAGATAGATAGATAGATAGATAGATAGATAGATAGATAGATAGATAGATAGATAGATAGATAGATATATAGATAGATAGATAGATAGGAGATAGATAGATAGATAGATAGATAGATAGATAGATAGATAGATAGATAGATAGATAGATAGATAGATAGATAGATAGATAGATAATAGATAGATAGATAGATATGAGATAGATAGATAGATAGATAGATAGATAGATAGATAGATAGATAGATAGATAGATAGATAGATAGATAGATAGATAGATAGATAGATAGATAGATAGATTTACAATCTTTCCATATTTTATAAATAATATTTATGTCGAACAAAAAATATTCAAATATGTTGGATTTTGTTTGTCTGCTTGAAGTAGAACATGTAGAAACATAAAACCGCAGCTTAGTAGATATAACTGTCAGATATCTGTAAACATAACAAAAGACCCCCCCCCCCCTCTTCCCAGTAAATGTGCTTGAATAAAACGTTTCCTAACTATACAGAATGGACAATCTTTGACTATCGGAGCTCCTCAGCCCCATATAGGGATAATTATATATGTATATTTTTACAGCTTGAAGTTTTCGATACCCAGTGGGCGTCTTGTGTGGGAGGAGACACACGGCTGTCACTTTCCTCTCCAGCTGGGAACCAGATTCATTGTCCGGAGAGAGAGATGACAATATGTGAATATTACGCGATGCTTTGCATCGATTCCATTGATTTGGTTTGTTCTCTTATAAATGTGGCTCGGTATTCATAGAAAGGAATTTTGCTAAATAAAAAAACAAGTTGAGAATTCTACGGGAACGTTCTACTGGGGAAAATCTATAACCCATTAAAAACTGGCAAATTTGCAGCAAGGAAGTTTTTGTATTGGATTTTTAAGAAATCATGATTGTATGTGTTGGTGTCTGTGTGTGAAGTCATGTTAGGCTGGTCATAAGCATAATGATTAATGATACCGATCCAGTCATAAACAATCTTCGTTAAAGGGGTTGTCCAATCAGGACGGTTCTTCTAGGGCACTCGCAGAGGCATAACTTAATGCTCCTGGGTTTCGCTGAAAAAAATTTAACAGGACCCCCCACCTACCATGTGATAGTTATAATACTGGTGTCTTCTTATGTGTCAGAGGGGTCTTTTGGCCCCCTCATGCATTCGGGACTGAGTGCAATGGCTAACTCTGCATTCCCTATAGCTATTTCACGGTGCCCCGCCTTGTGCCACAGGGTGTCCGGGCATACTAGGTGTTGCAGCTTTGCAACATCTAGTGGGCCACAAGTTGGAAACCACTGATTTAGGGCATAGACTGTATGTACTGCATAGGGCATATACTACACTTCCCCCGCAGGACAAATGAGGAATGGCACGTGGATTCCCCTGACCATAACAGCTGATACCCTGGAGTGAGAGCAACCGGCCATGAAGTGATCAGCTCTTCACTTGAGCAGCCTTAATCTGAGATAGGGTTTTTTTTGTTTCGGAACAACCCCTTAAACAATAAATGTTATTTGTATTGTACTACAACGTTTGTTCCGATCAATAGAAGTATGTTCCATTGATCTAGAACATTTATGTATTAACATATTTAGCAACGATGTGCCCTCATATGTGATCCATTAACTGGTGTTTGTCATTGAGCACTACTCATTGTAGATAGAGATGAGCGAATTTCTTGGAATTCGACCATCCATTTCGATTTGGTCAGAATAAATTCACCACGAATCGCAAGTGCCTCAATTGCCCTAAAAACTTGTGTCTGATTGTCTGATGTCTTCTAGAACTGAAGGGTTTGACCTCTTTCTATTTATTGCCAACTATATGTTCCACTTAATAATACATAGTTATTAGGAGAACAGAGCCGGTCTTCCACTGCGCCACCTCCTTGTTAGTACAGCCTTTTCCGCGGACCGTACGTTGCTCCCGTTCTGAACATGGCTGAAGATGGAGGGGAATGGGTTAAGACAGTTCCATCTGCAGCCACCATTGAATAACACTACGTACGGCAAGGGATACTAATGCTTGCGCAGTGTTGGCATATTTTCGCCACGCATCGTGTGTGAAAAATCAAAAAAATGTTGGATTTCACTGAATCTGAAAGTTTTGGGACTTTCAGACTGAATTAAATTTGTGTAGCGAATCAGCTCATCTCTAGTCGGGAAGAGTTCAGTGACAATCAACTCTACTACATATGTAGCTTCCCTATAACCCCACCACTTGGGTCAGTTATACCCATACCCTTGTATAGCTGCACAAGGGCCCTACAGGCAAGGGGCCACTGCTTCCTAACCATGCTAGTCAGATTACATGTCAGGGACTACGCTCAACAGAATTACTGGTGGATTTTCTGGAGAGCCATGAGTGAGGAGTCCATTGGATAGCACCCTATTGTCATTAAAGTAAACACCAAGGGGCCCATATAATGTACATGCACATAGGTCCTCTGTGGTCAGTATCATGGGAAGGCGACTGCCCACAGTTGCTGCTAGAGAGTATAGGTTTGCCAATAAATTATGACAAATTCAAACATTTTCCCCAAAAATTTGCGCTTGTAGTCACTTTCTTGTTGACTGTAACTGTAACGAAAACTAGAGAAACATTCTTCTGATCGGGGAGGTGTGGAATTTATACTTATGTCCGACTTTACCCCCTAATTGTAGTAGTTATTGACCAGACAATGACTGACACAATATGTGGACGGGAAAGATGGACATGATGGAGCAATTAACTCACAGGCGGCCGGCGTAGTTGCCAGGATATTTAATTCTTTATTTGTATTCCAAGTCGTCTTGGCAGTGGACAATGCGCTTGGTCAATACTTTCAAGGCACAAAAGAAAAAAATCCAATTTATATAAGCAAATAGGTGTCTAAGGATAATCTGCGCATATTGAATGGATTACTTGTCAGATAGACCTTTAGTTTTCCAAGCTAACATGATGTTATACAAATAGTACAGGGGATCGTACACATCGATGTCTTACCATTTTTAACCCATTGTAAGAAAAAAAAAAATCGTTAAGGCTTTTTGTAGTCTGGTTATATTTGGGCTGTTTTTATCTGTTAGGGTATGCCCCTTTAAAAAAAAAAAAAGTGGAAGGGGAAAAAATGGGAGGAGCACAACACGGACAAATGTAAACTTCAATAGACTTCAATAGAGAGTGCTGAGAACATAAGAGTCCATCTCTCCACTCAAGCTCCACCTGGATGCAGCCAGCCGGCTAATTTGGCGGAACAAGGGTAAAGGGTCACCGTTACCCCCGATAGGTGCGGGTCTCATAGGTGGGACTGCCCACACAAACAGCAGGTATATGGGTCCCCTGCTCTCCAATAGCTCATCATAGAGCAGCCCCTTTATGTCTCGCTAATAATCCACCAGTAATTGTGAGCAATTGTCAGTGACTCAGTCTCTTACATGCTAATTTTAAGATGGCGGTGGCCCCCTTACCCGCTGGGGCTGTGTATAGCTGCACTGGTTGTACATATGGTTTGTCCAGCCCTGGGACCCCTATCTATCAGATATTTATGATAGATCCTGTAGAAAACGCCTTTAGGCTGGGTCCATGCACAATGTTTAGGTCAAGTTTTCAGTCCATTTTTCGTGGCATATTTTTGGCCAGATGTTTTTTGGTAGTCAATAGGAGAATATGAAGTTCTCTACACAAAGTCCTTTTTTTTATTTGTGGCTTTTTATTGACATTTTTCGCCCTAGTGGGATTGTCTTCATAACCTAGGTCTCTTTAGGTAGTGTTTTTGAAGGCATTTCCCATCCACACATGTCGATTTTTTTTACCAAAAACTGCAACTCCCTATGGGACCAAGTCTTGCAGTTTTTGGTGTTGTTTTTATGATGTTTTTGGGGCATTTTTTAGATGAAACAAAATATAAATAAAACTTATGAGAAGGAGACCTTAAAGGGGTTTGCCAGGGAGTAGAAAAAGTTTTCAATGTTTTCAACAAACTTCTACGTGATCCCCTATGCAAAAAATAAAATAATAAATTCCACAGCCCAAAAACAGCCTCTCGCAATGACTTCATATTTTATAGGATCTAAGTTTTCTATCTAGCAATACTATATTGTTGTACAATGATCATGATGTACAGGGATGTAGCTTGGGTGGGTCTGGAGGACCATGTTCCCGGGAGCTTGGTGCCAACAAGCCACTCTGCCCTGGTCAATTTAGCCCAGGTCTACACTTGTCACAGCTCTACACTCTTAGCATGACTGCAATACTAGGCCCCAGGACCGAATTTAACCATTGCACCCCCTGGGGTATAGTCCATCCTTTATTTTTTGCATTTGTTGTACCTAAATTAACGCTGGGACAAGAATTTTGTACATGAAGGACCACCCTGTTACACGAAAAAAAAAAAAACTAAAATTTGGATAATGCTGAGTGAGAATAAAAATAATCTTCATCTTGGGTAAAGCTCAAGAGACCATAAGAGCTGATTGTACACACGCATGACATGTATACATTGGAGGGAAAATTTTTGAAATCCTTACAAATAAAGTGTCAACATTCATCTCGTCATGTCTCTTGGAAGCCGCAGAATCAGGCAGATAGAATTTAACATAGGAACAAAAGCTTGAAAAAGCTGATTAACAGAGCACATGAAATTTGTAATATTAAATGGGTTGCCACAGCGATCAGCTGTGATCTATGGGAGATCCTGATACCAAGTGTTCTATTTCCCTGCAGTGCCACCACAGGAGAAATTAAGTATTACACAGTTCTTATTGGAATGTATGGGCTGTAAATTTAATGTACAGACGTGTCGAGTCCTCCAGAGATGGAGACACTCTTTGTAGCCACTCTCCACTCCGGCTAATTGATGGAGGTACTAAATGTGGGACTCCCCACTTTTAATTGAGAATTTCCTTACAGGATATGGGGTTATGGGGATATGGGGTTTCTAAACCATACAGCCTCTTTAAATTAGTTCTTGATTTACATTATTTTTCTTCAAGATGAATACTCAGGAATGACAACTAGTAGGGAATATTTATAGGATGATCTCTTTAGGAAATCAGTTCTATCATACGTCTTTCTCTGAGCATTGCCGATTTACGAGTAAAATGCTAAATATATTATGGCACAAAAGTAAGCTAATCCCAGTGTAATGGTTAAATGGTATGTACACTTTTGCAACCCTTTGTATTGCTCCAATGTATCTAAAATAAAAATGTAAGAAAGTTTGCAAATAATCTTGATTAAAATTCTCCTACTATTTTGTGTCTACAGCTCCTATGCAGACTTACGTGTCTCCATGGTTACCGACTACAAGCAAACCCTGTACAGTATTGATCCTGAAGTCATGTGTTACTCAATGCCTCCCAACAGTACTGCTTTTTATGGAACAGTCCCGCAAGCGGGACCCCAAAGAGGTGGAGCTTATGTTGATTTATGTAAAAAGTATGCAAAAGGTATTATAAACAGTCCCACGATTTGGGATTTAAATGTTAGGAGATATGGGTACTCCTTTCCTACTGTCTATAGAGGAAGTGGAGTAACATATGACTGTAAGATCAGACTACACAGGGTTTTTTTCTAGTTTGTAACCATGAAGACACATAGATCTGCATAGGAGCTGTATTCACAAAACGACGGGAGTTTTTCTTTATCCAAACTATTTGCAAAGTTGCTTTTTTTTCATATTTTAGACTTTCTCTTTTATAAATAAGGATGTGGAAATCAACTTGTGAGGCTAAACAGGGAGCAGCGAGCCAGACCTACGGTAATTAACTCACCAACTGGCAATTAAAATGACGTTCCAGTGAATTTATCTATTCTTGAGTTTATCCGATCACATTTTTCCTTGGAATCATTTTTCTATAAATTGAATTAGATTAGCACTGATCCTCCCTGGTGGGAAAAATCTATCTGAGATTTTATCCTCGTTGTTTACAGCGATCAGCGGAGTGAGATTCACGCTCTTCGCTTGTGATAACATTTGTTTCATAGATGTCCAATCGCCTGGTTTACTTGGCAGAAGTTGCGAGTTCCTCAAGTCCTCGGCTGCTTTGCACATCCTAATTTTAGTACGGCTGCGGGTAGTACCCTGGGAGCCATGGCCCCCACCTACCCCACCCCTGCAAGTAGCATCTCTTCCGCAGACCCTTCATCTGTAACCTTTTTGCAAGTAAATGCTAATTGAAAAAGAAAGAACAATCACTAATCTTCGAATTTAAATGCATTTAACAAAACCAATCTCGTTCTAAATTGTTCTTTGGTCGTTCCCTTTTTCCCCAACAGATGTTGAGAAACTGCAATTCTTATTAAGAACACTTGACTGTTCGCTCAGCAAGAGAACTGCAGGCACCGTCTGTATTAAGGAAATGTTTTTCGAGATGCCAACCCAGTATAAAAAAGTGAAGGGTGCGAGTTGGATTGAATATAATCTGCACTTCAATGAATTACTGCCCATTTTGTATCCATTCTACCCCCTCCGCTCTCATTTTTGCAAATTACTTTTTTGCTGGTAAATGCCCTTTATGGCCCATTCAAAACTATTTCTTTTTTTTCTTTTTTTAAATTGATGAAGAAGAACAAAGATCAAACGGTCATAGGGTTTTCTTTGTGTGGTCGCGTTGAATTCTTGCTTAATTTTGTTTTGCTGATTAGGTCTTTTTTGGAAAGTCATCAAATTATTACAAATCCTCGAGACTTTAAAAAAAAAAAAAAAGTTTTCATTTGCATTCATTTTCCTTTTTTCTAAACAAAATTACGCTGATCGAGTTACGCTACAAAATTCAATACAGAGGTTCATAGGACTCTTGGAATCCATTGTGTTGCTGAAAGTATGTGCACACCAGACGTTGTGTCCTTGATATTTGGTATTTTATATTTTTAAAGCAAAATTAGATTTTTGTTTCGGAAATATTTTTGGGGGTAAAGCTGACAGCACTCGTCCAACCTGATTGTCATTCTGACTCACCGGGTTTCCTTGAATTCATTACTCTTCTGATTTCCAGTTCCCAAAACTCCAAAGTAAAGTTTTGTCATCAGAAATGATAAAAATGCAAAATTGAAATTTTTTACCGATGCCAAAATGTTAAGGAGGACCCCAACAAACAGCCCACATCCCGCACACGACTGCAGCGCACACAAATACCAGCTGGGACTTGGACTGAGAACTATGACATTGTCGGTAAGGCCGGTTCTGTAAGGTTACATTTTTTGCACCCATATTACTGCCGCAATTGTTGGCCCAATCGTGGGTCTAATGAACTTAACTAACAGTATCATAGGGATCTAAGCTACTGTTAGTTTGGGTAATTAGACCAGTGGTCGGACTGGGACTAATAGTCGTAATACGGGCACCGACCTTGAACACAATTTCAAAATTCACTGGGGGGAATTTATTAAGACTGGCACTTCATACACCAGTCTGAAAAGAAAGATGGTTTGAATAAGATGCAACATATTTATTGACTTTTAATAAATGTGTAGCACCTTTTGGTCGGCCGTGTGCCACAATTGTGGTGCAACGACCGCGGCCATGCGCCATCCATTCCCCCCTTCCCATTGGCCATAAAATAATAAAAAAAACATACTCACCTCACCATTACCCTACTCCCCTCCAGGTGCCTACAGCATGCTGCGGCTCATACAGTGAGTTATGTGTAATGACTCATTCCACCTGTGGTTGCGCTGTAGGGGATTTGAGCACTTGCTGCCAGGTCCTCCACAGATTACAACTGATTGCTGGGGGTCTAAGCAGCGCAACATCCTATGTTTTTCTTGTTGTTTACAAACCTTAAAATCAACAAAGTGGACAACCCCTTTAATTCTTATTCCTTAACCCCTTTAAGCCTGAGAAGAAACCACTACTATCATAATTTCCGGCTGACTGAGAAGTACCAGCTGAAATGGAAATAAAGGAGCAGTATTGTTCTATGAAACGTACCCAAGCAGTTCAACGATTCCCTGATTGCCCCGGATTACCAGACCCTCATCACTTGACGAAACTGAGGAGCAGTTTGTCCTGACCACAGACATACAATTCACAATCAAGGCCATCAACATGGACTGGGAGACTATTGTTTGCTGGCATTTTCCACGGTTTCTATTGAATCCAGCTGCCTGTTTGTTTTGTTAAACAAAAAACAAAAAAATTGCTGTTGGATGAGTAAACCGATGGAGGGAAAAATATGTCTTCTTTGCTGCAGCAGTGAAAGGGTTAAGCCTTGGAACTTTGCGAAAAACTGAAGTGTTATTTGTATCTCAATCACTGGATTTAAAGGCAAAGTTACGGGTCTAAATTTACAATTACAATGTGCCCAAAAAATCCAAAGTTCTCTTATAATTCAATTGTACAGGCGGCCAAAATATGTCCTTCTATGGGGTCTATTCCAAGTCTTTCTATGAGACCCCCGGGATACGTGTCACCTGTTCCAGTGCACAAATCATGAACCATACAGTATGTCCAAAATGTCCATTAGGGATTCTTTGCACTTACAAATTAAACAGATCAAATATGCGCAATACGGGTTGTCTTGTTTTACACTTTGTTCTGTTTTTGTTCCATATTTTGTTCTGAGCTTTTTCACTCTTATTGGTTAAATTTTTTGTTAAAGGTTTAACCATTGCTGTTTTTGTAATGCTGATGATACACAGAAAAAACGGAACAAATGCGAGCATTCGTAAACTGAAAATTTATTTTTTAATTCAACCCATTGACTTCTATGGGCTGAAAACATACCAGATTTGTTGGAACATGCTGTGTATTGAAAAGAAACGCCATGCGCGTAAAAAAAAAACACGCGTATAACAAAATAAAAATGTGAATAAAATAATTTAAAACTATTGCCAACATTTTTTCAGTAAAGAAATTCCGATCCAATATGGATCTGATATACTGAAGTGTGAATGAGCCCTTAAAGGAACAGTGTCACAAAGAAAATTTTTTTACATCAGTTTGGTTTTAGTGTTTTATTAAAAACTTTTATATTTATTTGTGTGTTTGTGTGTTACTTTTTTTTATTTTTACACTTTTTCTTCCCTATGGGGGCTGCCATTTTTTTTTCCATTTCTGTATGTGTCGATTAACGACACATACAGACATGGAATACGGCAGCTACATTTTACATTTAGCCATTTTAGTTTCCTATTTTGTTCCGAGTTGTCCGTTTTTTATCCGTATTTGTTTACATTTTTGTTAAAGGATTAAATTTTTTTGCTATTTTTGTGATATTGATGACATATTGATGTCGACTATGCAACAACAGAACAAGTTTTTTTTAAATTGACCCATTGGCTGCTTTGGCCTAAAAATGGTACCAATACGGATCCATTGGAACGTGCTGTGAACTGAAAAAAAAAATATGTGATGAGTATAAAAAAGTGCGTATAAAAAACAGAAATGTGAATAAAAGTGTGGGCACCGGTTTTTCAATGAAAAAAAAATAGAATCAATATGGATTCAATATATTGTATTTTACAGAAAATTGTTGCGGTTTCTCAATATTTTAACAGTGAAACATTTTAAAAAGATGCGTTTCACATGTAACTGAAACTGCATCGCAAAATTGGCCGAGTAGCCCGCTACCGCAAAGTGTGAACTCAGCCTAACAAGTTATTCTAGTGATCGCTGGAGTTGGTTGAGTTTTAAACAACGTCTATCTAATAGGTGAAAATGACTAGCAAATCAGAACAATCCATATTCAAAAATTTTGGAAAAGATTTATTCTAGTATGTGCCAAATGATTTGTCACCATTGACCCTTCAGTGATCAGTCTCGCCATTGGTCAAGATTGGCCAGACAGGTCTATGGTAATTTTTATACCAGGAATCTAGTCTTATATCTAGGAATAGTGTTAATCACTATTTGACGCAACTTTTTGAAAATGATATATCATCTCCTAAAAATATTATATAACCTATATTACAAAATTGTCATGTAAAACTAGCGACAAAAACCCCTATCTACATCAGATATTCATGTATACAGCGTATGAAGGCTCAAAATATTCACAAAATATCCTGATTGTTTTAGAAAATTGCAGCACTGGGGAAAGGCCTGCATTATTAGTAATTTATCTCATTATAACCAAACGATCAAATGGAGATCATTAAGGGCTGAAGAGTTTTCCCACAGCCTTGGCTTTTGATGCCTCTCAAAAGGCTCTAATTATGGTTAAACCGTCTGTCCACCGGAGTGGGCCGTCTATCGAGGGATGTGTCACCTCTCAGGTGCTCTGGCCAGATTGCTCAATTCCCACCGTTGAATGGATGTGACAGTAATAGAAGACTTTATTGTACCCTTTAGGGACACGGCAAATTTTTGGGGGGATTTTTTTTTTAATCGTTGGAAAAAAAGAATTTTAGTGTCCAGTAAAAATGTTCAGTACAATACGCAAGACTGGTGTTTGTATTGTAGCCAATTAGAAAAAAATATGATTATTGGCAAAAAAAGTTTAAATACAACAAAAAAAAGATGAGAAAATTGATCATTCGTCACAGACAGGCATTTTATATCAGGGTCAAATAAGCACTTTGTAAATCATATTAAAGAGGTAACAAAAGAGGTAACTGGTCAAATATCAGGACCCAATAAAAAAAAAAATCTTCTTAAAAAAAATGGCCGTTAATTGGGCCACCCCCCCTCCCCACTAGTGATTGACTGTGGCCTTCACATTGACCTAATCCATAGCTGTGAATATTATACAACCCCTTCAGGCTGGATTCACGGACAGTGTTTAGACACAACAGAACCCAATGATTTAAAATGAGTAATGTTGGGTCCCGCTGTGGTGTCCGCCATTTTTACAAGAAGAATAGCGCCGCAGGCAATTGTCAACAAAGCCTCATGTAGAATTTCTTTATTCAATTTTCATGCCATGTGGGAAGGGGACCTTAATAATGTCTGATCACCTTTAATCTTCTGACCTCACCATAAAAAAACACTTTAGATGAAATTCTGACAATTTATTGGTTATCAGTAGTTTGCACAAATAACGTCGGCAATAAATGGCCGACAAAATTGGCCTTTTCAGCAGGCATTTATTTAATGTCTCTGATTATCTTTACCCCATATGCCCATCATTAGGGCTGAGTTCACACGGGATGGATACGCTGCGTAAAAGCACGTTCGCCGCAGGGAATTCCGTAACTGTGGTGCAGTTTGTCGCCCGGAATATCTGCTGCGGAAAACTGCAGCACTTAGCCAGGTTGCCAGCAGGCCGGCGTCCTGGGATGACGTTTCATCCCAGGAGATCGCTGCAGCCTGTGATTGGGTGCAGCGGCGGTCACATGGGATGAAGCATCATACCAGGACTTCGTCCAGGCCGGCCTCCTGTGATGATGTTTCATCCCATGTGACTGCCGCTACAGCCTGTGATTGGCTGCAGTGGTAACAAGGGATGAAACGTCATCCCAGGTGGCCGCGCTGGAGGAAGAAACACAGACTCCTGGGTAAGTATAAGATTTTATTAACTTTTTTGCAGAGTTGCAATTTTAAAAATCCACAGTATTTATGCAACATGTGAACTGACTCTAATTCTGATAATTTTTCATTATCAGAATATTAAAGTGGATCTGTCATCACTCACTTTATACTCCCTTATGTATGGGCAACATAGTACGGATGTAGCCATCTTTATCTTGACTGATAACTTGCTGCAGCGTTGATATCACACAACAAAAAAATAAACTGAAAAGGTCTAGATAAAGGATCTTGACACTGTATTTAATGCGTTAAAAGTCAAGATAAAGACTGCTTCATCTGTATGGGTACAAGTCCACTCTCCTATAAGCCCAAAAGGCAAAAAAAATATTGTGCCATTAGGCTAACAGGAGCTATAAAGAAATAAAGCCCCCCTGGCCCCTAACAGCAGAGATTAATGATCTGCTGTATATCTGCATACACAGCATCCAGCCAATCACTGCTGAGAGTGGGGGAGGTGTAGTATTTCTTGACAGCTCCTATTGGCCAAGCGGCACAATAAGTTTGAATACAGCAGACTCAAAACTATGTATCCGGTATATTTTTTGGACCGCTCCTTTTAGCCAAACAGCGCAATATTTTTTTGTGCCGTTTGGGCTAATAGGCGAGTGGACCGGCCCTTACATAGGGCAGTAGAGTCTATGACAGGTCCGCTTTAATTCCGGCAATACTTACAGTATTGATCAGTATGAATGTCTGCATGGCTACTGCTTATTGCTACAATAGTGGAAATATTGATCAGTAACTTAAAAAAATAAATAAATAATTTTTTATGAATAATTGAATAGATTTCAGTTGCTTTGAGGCCACTGTCTGCCATGTACACCAGCACACCCACAAGGGAATGCTCTATTGGTGCCCAAGGAGGTGAATGTGAGCGTCCCTCTTCCCAATCCCATGTGCAATTCTCAATGCAGGTCCCGCTGGCCACCCTGCCATAGTACCATTTAACCCTACAGGTAAGCGCTGATCGATTACATTTTGCTCCGGTGTAGAAAAAAAAGTCTACTCTTATGTGACAGGAACATTTGACAGGATTTTTTTTTAACATTTTTAAAATCCATAAATTGCGCCTCCCCCCTCTCGATGTTGGCCGCCTGGTCTGTGTTAGCCCTGCACACGGGGATGATGTTGCAGTAACTTCTTACATCCTCTAAACCAGTCTTTCTATTGGGGTAACTTATTTTTTTATTACTATTTTTTACCGTACGTGGGGAGACTCGGACATGGGAAACGGCCGTTTTTCACGTCCGAGTTTCACCCATGCGGGTCCCGTTTTCACGGATCCCCATAGACTTGAGTTTATGGAGGGATCCGTGAAAATGGAAAAAAATAGGACATGTTCTATTTTTCAACGGCCCGCTGAAACAACGACTGTGTGAACGGCCCCATTGAAATACATAGGTCCGTGTGACGGCCGTTACACGATCGTATTCAGCGTGCGTGTGAATAAGTCCTAATAGTTTTTGGGTGATGAAGAACGTCTTGAATGATCTTAGTGGTTGGTAATTTTATGCTGCATTTTGGTCCACTATCATCCAATACATTTTAGTTCAAAATGGCTCTACATATTGATCTTATCAGTATCTTATACCCAAAATTGTGGAATGATACATTTCTTGTACTGTATCTGTCTAATGTAATTTAAAACACACATCGTGAATATTATACAATAGACCCTAGGGTTTATAGAATACTGAAGGAAAAAAAAAAAACAACAACACTGAATTGCTCACAAGCAAAAGATTTTGACATATTCTGTGAAACTTTTTAACAACAAGTCTCCATTTTATGTAATCACAATACGACACTCCGGGTGATCATTGCTGTGTTATAATCACTTCGTAGAGGTTGTTGTAGTGCAAACTATTGTTCTCTCAAAACATACCTGAGGCATACGATTAGCCGAGCAACAATGCACACCCCGGAGGGACACATTGTTCCAATATTGCAGCAGAAGTGCTGCTTTCAGGATAACTTGGGTAACGTGAGTTTTGCTTATTTCTTTAGTTTTTATAGCAATCATGAGAAACGTGATAAAAAAAAGAAAAAAAAATTAGAACATATTTGGGTCTGCCATGAAGTATTAGCCACTGCAATACCATTTTTTGTTTTTTTTTTAGTTAAAAGTACAAAAATAAAAAAATATATAAAAAAATTGCCGGCTGCATGGGAACATTAAAAGCTAATATTGTCATAGCTAAGTAACCCCAAGGGTAATAATATGAAAAAATAATAATTCATAATAGAGTAGTAATAATAGTAACAATAATAATAATAATAATAATAATAATAATAATAATAATAATATAATAATAATATCACATACCCCTCCAAAACATATATATATATATACAGGGTGGGCCATTTATATGGATACACCTAAATAAAATTGGAATGGTTGGTGATATTAACTTCCTGTTTGTGATACATTAGTATATGGGAGGGGGGAAACTTTTCAAGCTGGGTGTTGACCATGGCGGCCATTTTGAAGTCGGCCATTTTGTATCCAACTTTAGTTTTTTCAATGGGAAGAGGGTCATGTGACACATCAAATTTATCGAGAATTTCACAAGAAAAACAATGGTGTGCTTGGTTTTAACGTTACTTTATTCTTTCATGAGTTATTTACAAGTTTCTGACCACTTATAAAATGTGTTCAAAGTGCTGCCCATTGTGTTGGATTGTCAATGCAACCCTCTTCTCCCACTCTTCACACACTGATAGCAACACCGCAGAAGAAATGCTAGCACAGGCTTCCAGTATCCGTAGTTTCAGTTGCTGCACATCTCGTATCTTCACAGCATAGACAATTGCCTTCAGATGACCCCAAAGATAAAAGTCTAAGGGGGTCAGATCGGGAGGCATTTCTTCTGCGGTGAACTAAAGTTGGATACAAAATGGCTGACTTCAAAATGGCCGCCATGGTCAACACCCAGCTTGAAAAGTTTCCCCCCTCCCATATACTAATGTACCACAAACAGGAAGTTAATATCACCAACCATTCCCATTTTATTCCTGTATCCTGTGCTATACTGGTCAATTGACGTGCTGTGCTGTAGTCGTGCTGTGCTGTATTCCATGCCTGTCCTGCTACTTCGTGCCTGATGTCTACCCGCTGCCTAGTCCCAGCCGAGCCTGCCTTGCTACTGTCCGAGCTGCCACATGTACACTATACGACCTACAGACTGTGACCTGCGCCCTTTTGGCCAGCTGCAATACCGCCAAGGCGGTACGGCCCAGTGGGTCCATGAACCCAACGTGACATACATCTATCTGCTTAATGTGTCTATACTGTCAAATAGGAACTAAAAATGTGAATGGTCGCGTGGCTTTGGATGCTAAGAGTATATATCAAATAGATTGGGGGATTCACCTAAATATCTAATGACCCAAAAATGTTGCCACTAAAAAGTATCCAACTTTTTGCAGAACATATCTTAAAAAATGTACGTTATATGTCTCCTTCTGCTTCACAGATCCTGAATATGCAAAGAAAAACACAAATTTGTATTTTTCTGCTCACATCGAAGACATGATTTTATTCTTTGTTGGGATTGGGAGTTTTTTTTTTTTTACCAAAACCTGGAAAATCGTATTCATTGTAACTCATGTAAATACGATTTTGCTGAATGATAGCGCTGCAAACAATTCCATTTGGCTACAGCCCGAGTTTTTCTGAGGCCTTGAAGACCCTGATTAAGGCAAGCAAAACAAAGAAGAACCCAATAAAACTTATGTGTAATCTCCAAAAATAATAATTAATGGTCCCCTTAAAAATACATTTTATTGCGCCAACATTCTGTATAGAGCATCTGAGAAGCTGATGGGTAATGATGATATCACTTATTTCTGAAGAGGCGATGATGTCACTCTTGTAAAATATAACTTTTTATTTGTCATTTCCATTATAATACTCTTTTTATAGTGTTTTCCCATTGTCTGTATAACCGTTTAACAAACCTGCGGATCATAAAAGGGGTTGTCTGCTTTATAAAACCTATTTGTAAAAACCCTGTTAGATAATTTTGAGTTAATGGAGGGTTAAGGTTCCCTATTCAGAACCTTTGTCTATCAGCCAGAGAGGAGAATGGCTTCAAAGAGCATCTCTTGCTCTGGAGGACCCAGCACGTCCTGCTATACACGTACAACCAATTAAATTTAATGAACACTGTGTAATGCTTCCTTCATCCTGTGGTGGCGCTGCAGAGAAATCAAACACTTTCTTATAAGTCTCTTCACGCAGCTGATTACAGCTCCTGTTCTGTATTATCATGGACAGCCACGTAATACTACATGTCCACTCTAGTGACCAATGTAGAATCAACTGTTTTTTTTAAGGGGTACCAGTGATGATCACCGCGGCAGCTCCAAATTTAAAGGGATAGTCTGTGATGAGACAACCACTTAAATTCTATACACCCTTATTTGCAAAAGTTTTAGGACCTCCCATTAAAATAAGGGATGCACCCAACTTGGACTGGGTCCTCTCTTTCCTTCAACCCAGTAGCAGCCGCATGGGCTACCTCTATGGTACGTACACCCTCGTCTTCCTTGATAAAAATCTGCATTGATTTTTTTTTAGATTAGTAAGAATTCAGATCTTCATAGCTTGCCTTATTTATTTTGAATAGATTGTAAATTCTTGAACGCGGAATCATCTTTCTTGCTTTGGACCTTTCTTGTATCTCTGTAGTTCTATCACATCTCTGATGTATGAAATTACTTTCTTCGAGGAGCTGTGTACATTAAACACATCTAAATAAATCAAATTCAAATAAATGACACATTAGCCATAGATCTTGGGTAAACCATACAGAGAATTCAGCTTCTTGGCTTCTTCCTTGACCTACTGTTCTTCTGATTCTCTTAATGCATTACATTGTCCTGCTGCGGAGCGGTGGAGAGATCCGGAGAAGCGTTACATTGACTCTCTCTTCACCTACAGTGAGGCTCGCTGTCATTAAGTGTTATTTTTCTATCCTGTTTGTATAAATGTGAATTGGATTTATATCTAGTACTAAATTAATGTTCTTCTCAGGGCTGCGAAGATTCAGCTTGGATTAAACAAGGTTCTTCAAAATGACTCAAGACAGTGAGTGGCGGTGGACCTACATGTTGCTTTATGAGTGTACCGGATAAGGAAGGACACGTCTATCATCAGATTTTTACCTGCCGCCAATGTGATACTTGGAATATATCAGGCTGACTTAGGTATTTCTATCATGTTATAGTATAAACTTATTTTTAAAAAAATTACCTTCCACCGGTTCAGGTTATCGAACTATGAGGACATCTGCAGAATGCTTTATCGAAGCTAATCTAGTGCATGCAACTCAACGTTGGACTGGTCCTCCAAAGCAGCAGAGTACCAGACTGGGACACAACAATGGGTGACAGGGCCATAACCGGCGGCAGGGTCATTGATGCATGTGAGAAGCAAAGACTAGCCCGTCTGGTCCGATCCCACAGAAGAGCTACTGTAGAACAAATGGCTGGAAAACTTACTGCTGGCTTTGAAAGAAAAGAGTCCGAGCATCGCATCGCAGCTTGCTGTATATAGGACTACGTAGCTGGAGACCGGTCAGAGTCCCCATGCTGACACCTGTCCACCACCGAGAGCAACTACAATGGGCATGTGAGCATCAGAATTGGACCATGGAGCAATAGAAGAAGGTGCCTGGGCTGATGAATCACATTTTCTTTTACATCATGTGGACGGCCGAGTGCGTGTGCGTCACTTACTTGGGGAAGAAATGGCACCAGGATGCATTATGGGAAGAAGACAAGCCGGCGGAGGCAGTGTGAAGCTCTGGGCAATGTTGTGCTGGGAAACCTTGGGTCCGGGCATTCATGTGGATGTTGCTTTAACACGTACCACCTACTTACACATTGCTGCCGACCAAGTACACCCCTTCATGGCAGTGGTATTACCTAATGGCAGCGCCCTCTTTCAGCAGTATACCACATGGCTAAATTCCGCGAGGAACGGTTTGAGGTACATGACAAAGAGTTCAAGTAGATGACTTGGCCTCCAAACTCCATGGGACTTAAATGGGTCCCATAAACATCATTTATCACCGCTCCACAGCACTGGGCTTTCTGTGGCAGTTCCCTAGACAGTGAATGGACCGGTGGCTGAGCATGCGATGTACCGCTCCATTCACACAGGGGGCTCGGGGGCGCTCATTTTCATGTCCCAGCATTCGTATCCCCCCCCCCCCCCAATTAGACATTTATCTCCTATCCTGTTGATAGGGAATGAATGATGAATATGGAAAAGCCCTTTAAAGGATCTGCTGCTAACTTCTTGGTGTCATATACTGTACCACAGGACACCTCCAGAGGTCTTGTGGAGTATATGCCTTGATGGGATTGGATTATTTGATTTTCCAGATCAACGAATGTTGGATTAAAGGAATTAATTTTTCTTTTTACATATATATCTTTTTTTATAGTTTTTTTTCTTTAAAGACCATGTGTCAAAATAAATGAGTAATCTGTCCCTAATTTATACAGAGGCGAGTGCCTTCCACTTGAGTGATTGAAATGACTTGAGAAGTACAGTAAGGATTTAAATAATAACATAATATTATACAAATTAGCCGGTTTTCCAGGTGCCTGCTCATTTATCTAAATATAACTCCAATAAATCAGGTATAAGCATATAAAAAATTTTTTTTAGATGAAAGTATTATCCCGTTGCACTAAACTAGACTTAGCGGCGCAGACAATACCCCAACACGGCCGCACGCATTGTGCCTATTAATTTGTACAGTAGTTAAGAGGATTGATTGTTTTATTTCATAGAGTTGCCGCAATGATAACGCAGAAGGTGTCGTACTTAATAGCATGAAAACAGTATGCCACCTAGAAATTCCCTTTACAATGTTTCGCAGGATCTAATTTTTTTCCCTTTAACCCTGAAATTCAATTATTCTTTCATAAACAGAATAATAATTATCTGATTAATCCATGCCAAGAAATCACTTCATTTGTCAGCGGCTCTGGAAAAAAAGTATCGACTGTTTCCCTATTAGAAAGCGCGGGGCTGCGTAATTTAGAAACTTGAGAATAATAAGAGCGACTTACAGGACAATGCGGCCGCATTAGGGAGACTTAAGGTGCCATTTTAATGCATAGGGTGATATTTTTAAGATTAAAATACAATTACTCATAGCGACGTACACAGCAAATATTGTGTAATAAAATGTATTTGTGCGGAGCGGAATTTAAGGTGAAAATTAACGACTTGGAAAAAGTCGTCAGGATGGAGGATTTCAAAGTGATAAGAATTGATTTGGTGACAGCTACGTGCCCTAGACTTGTATGGTCAAGGCAGAGTGACTGGTGGCATCCCACCTTGCACCCAGTACCCATGCCCATCCCTGTAAAGGCACTACACCATTTTTTTTTTGTTACAACCCCATTTTCATGCAGACTATTAGGGCATATGGATATCATAGAGTGAAGGTCGCCCATTTTGTACCCCCCTCTGTGAGCCGGAGCTGAGAGTTTCTAACAACCTTCAGTTCTCACTTTGGCGGACTCAAGACATCCATGTAATAATGCATTTCCCCTGCAGCAGCCTCTCCTCCTCCTTGGCTTTAATCAGCTGATTGGGTGAATGTAAATTAGCTGCTGATTGGTGCTTCATATGTTGCTGGGATTTCCTGCTCTGAGAGAGACAAACAGAGCTGCATTATTTAGTGTTTGGGCATAGAGTACTAAACATGGTTGCAGCAGGAGGTCAGACAGAGTTGGTTGCTAGTAACATGACATTTTGAATTGAGATAAGTGATTCCCAGGGACAAGGAGCACAAATCTTTTTTGGAACATAAAAAATAAATAGAAAACAGTAGTAAAAACAGGTTGTTAAGTTTTCCTCTTATATCAAGTCTTTAAAGTGGTTCTCCAGCAATCCATACTTAGAAGAATCCCTTGAAAATAAGCCCATCACAAAAGAACACCCAGAGATCAGCGGTAATCTATGGGGAAACCTGGCAGTAAGTTTTCTATTTCCCTGTAGTGCCACCACAAGGGAAATTAGGCATTACACACTGCCCGTTCCTATCAATGGGTTGTCTGTGTAATACGGGACAGGACAGGTCCTCCAGAGCAAAAGACACTGTTTGTAACTGCTCTCCAGTGTTCAAGAGATGAAGATCCTGAACGGGGACACCCCTCTATCATCTCAGAAATCCCTAATAGGGTGTATGGAAAAGGATTTGCTAGACTGGACAACCACTTTAAATATTCCTAAAAGCCTTTCTTATGCTTGATGTCCAAAGTTGACAACCATTAATGGTAGCCATTATTGGAGTTGCCACCCTGCTCTCTCAGACTTCTAGCTATGATGTTATTGATACCTGGCTCTAGTATCAGGGCTTAATAAGTTGGAGCTGTAATGGCGACCATCAGTGGCATAATGATAGAAGTTGAAGGGCTAGCAATTGCAACTGAACAACATAAAAATAGATGACTTCATAGATTTATGTTCAGAAGGTGGTGAAGTGGTAAACTCCCCTGGGCCAAAATGTCTAAATTAGACTAAATGCCCCTCTGCCTCATTAGAAGATACCAGTATTATAAATGGTGCATGGTAGATGGGTGTCCTCTTAAATAATTTGCATTGGGGCTCAGGAGCTTGAAGTTCTGCCTGTTTGTCGTGACACATTATGATAACTATACAATGATGACCACTATAAGGTGTGGGCTATATAACATATAAGGTCCATGTGAAGTCATAGGTACCCACCTAGTAAACACCCCATGCAAAGCTTTTGAATTCGAGCACAAGAACTTAAAGCTACACCTCTGGCGGCCATATTGTTACCAAGATTTTTCATAAATAGTCAAAGAATAACCAAAATGATTTATATTTACTGGTTAGTTTTTCCATTCTAGGAGAAAATGGTAAAAAATATCAAAGTAATTGAACGCTATCTCCACCATTCGGTAGTTCGTTATATAATATGTTTTGGAGTCGCTCTGTCATGGGTGTTACTAGAATTCATAAGGCCCCATAGCAAAATGAGATGGGTCCTCACCACCAGTGTTCCTGCTAAGCGCCACATTTTGGGAAGGAAAGAGGTTGTTTTTTTTTAAGAAAATACTCTAATAAGGTGAATAAGCCCATTAAGAGGTTTACCTATCTCCAGGGTTTGAAATTTTTGACTCTAGATAGGAGGAAATCTCTCACCTGAAGAAACAATGTTCTTGACCCTCTGGGCCCTATGCTGCTGGCTGCTACGACTATAGTTACACCCATGTGCCTAGGGAAGAGCTAAGAGGGGCTTTAATTTACATTAATAACGCTACATCAATAGCTTTATGTTCTCCATTAAAGGTGCGATACCTACATACTGAGACCTATATATATATATATATATATATATATATATATATAATATATGTATAAAATTAAAAGCGATTACTAAGCGTCTGGTATGTGGTTTCCATCTACCATCAAGTTTAGAAATTGCAGTCATTCGAGCCAAACAAAAAGAAGAGGAAGTTGACCTCCAGACATTCATTCGATAAAGAAAAATACCTAGTGTTCCACTTATCATATCTATTGCTTCAAAATTCGGTTGAATTTTCCAGGTTACCTTGACCATAGCCCTTCTGAGACGTCTACGAAATGGGTAATCATTCTTCCGGAATTTGATTACAATCAGAAAGGCCCTTACTATGTCAACTGTCTACTTTGTGCAATTAAGAAGGCCATTTTTTGTATCTCTGTTTTCCTTTTGGCTACCCAGAAGACAAACCGTCTGAACCACAAGAGTTTAGACCGTGAATATGAAGTAACTAGGGCAATGGAAGGCCCTAAAAAATAGCTGTGGTTAGTGGCTTGTGGGAGGGAGGTGGGATAGATGGATGAATCTTGCTTTTAATCAATGTGATAATCAATCCCACATGTAACCTCTTTACTTGTTTCATTTAGACATCTTCCCATCATGCTGGCCTTGATTTTCTTCTTTTTTTGGTTACTTATTTTTTTTCCCCTTTCCCTCGGTCCATTTTTTAATATAAAAAAATTGATCTTCAAACAACAATTTAACTCGAGACAGAATGTTTAGTGGCGCGCTCTGTGTTGATGAAATGCACATGTTCCTGGTGTTTCTATACAAGGTCCTTGAGCTGCTACCTCAGCACTAGAAAGCAATGTGTAAATTTGGCCATCTTCCCTTACTCTTAAAGGGGTTGTGTGGAATTAGAAAAACATGGCTCACTCTATTTAAAAAACAGCACCATTCTAGTCCATGGGTTGTGACCACTATTGCAGCTCAGCCCCATTCCCCAGACACAACCCGTGGACATAAGAGGTGTTGTTTTTGGAGTAGAGGTGGCCATGTTTTCCTTAAGCCTCATGCACACGACCGTGTGCGCCGTCCGAGTCCCGTCAGTAATCCGAAGAAAGATAGGACATGTTCTATCTTTCTTCAGATCGGAGACTCGGACCATATTTCACTGACCTGATTCACCCGCTAAAGTGAATGGGTCCGTGAAAACTACCGGGTGCCACTCGAATGCCGTCAAAAACGGCCTTAGTGGCACAACGGTCGTGTGCATGAGGCGTTATACCTACTACCCCTTTAAACAAAAAGTTGGATTCTGTACATGACTTAAATGAACTCACCTATAGAATTGATCAGAATTTGTCTAGTGTTGAAGCCAATGAAGAGCATTTACAAGAACAATCAAACTCATAGCAATCAATGAAATTTTTTTAAAAAAATATACAGTATATATAAAAAAAAACAAAAAAAAAAACATTAAAATACACACAAATAACCACACCCTTATACATATTGAACTTGTTACTTTACATCAAAACACATTTTGCTTTTGCGGACGATTTCCATGTGTGCTTGTGGCATTTTTCAGTCATCTACTGTCATTAAAATGTGACTTATTGGCCAACTCGCCCCATTTTTTATTACTTCCCCCTACGTGGACATGAAACTATAGGACAGTATTTCCAGTAAACAATTAAAGATTTTTTTTATTATTATTATTTCCATCCAAATAGATAATTGGACTCAAATGTGAAATTGATACAAATGTTTAATGGGCCTTTGAAATTCTGGAGCTTGAAGTTGCCACAGAAATAAAATCTGTTGAGGAAAGAGACGATCCAACCACGTTGCGAAAATGATTGGTTCCTGTATGTAAAAAAAATTAAATGGGAATTTCTTTTTGTTTTCTTTTTTTTCTTTCCTTTTTTAAACTTTATTGGTAGCTGAACATTTAAAAATTTGGAAAACTGTGTTTGGATTCTTGTATTGGTGACTTCTCATCATATGGGTGCTCCTTCCAGAGAAAAAGTGTTTTTTGTTGCCCATATAAAACAGTCTCATTTTTTGGCCTGAACTGCATTATTTAAGCTATAGAAAATAGACTAAAATGCACACAGACTATAAATTTGAATGTATTTTTCTTCTGGGTTAAATAACATAGAAACATCAACAGGTATGTTACGTGTGGGGGGGGGGGGGTGAGGAGAGAGAAAGAGAGAGGTAGAGAGAGAGAGAGAGTGAGAGAAGATAAGATAGATAGATAGATAGATAGATAGATAGATAGATAGATAGATAGATAGATAGATAGATAGATAGATAGATAGATAGATATGAGATAGATAGATAGATAGATACAGTGGCGGATTATCATTAGGGCGGTTCGGGCAGCCGCACGGGGCCCAAGGCTCCCGGGGGGCCCATGGCCGGCCAAACCGCACATGATCGCGCGGGAACCCTCATGCCCAGTGGCGTCGCTAGCAGCGGAGGGGGTCCCGATGCTAGCGGCAGCCACATTCATTTGTATCTGAGTCCTCTGGACTTAGATACTAATGAATACTATAGGCTGAAGCCGGTCACGTTAGGCCTGCAGCCTATAAGGAGCTGGAAAGACTCCTTGCGCAAGCCGACATGATGAGGTACTGCATCACGCCGGTCTGCGCATGCGTGTAGTCCGGATGATTCACACGCGTCCAGCTGGAGTGGCCGCCACAGGGTAAGGTAGGTAAACTGTATATATTTTTTTAAGTGGGGACTATCGCTGTGTATTTATTCAAGGAGGGGGGGATGTCTCCGTTACACTATATACAAGGTGGAGTGCTGGGTGGCCCTATATACAAGTGGGTGCGTAGCGCTGTGTGGGCCTGTATACAAAGGGGGGGGGAGTGCTCTGTGTCACTATATACAAGGGGGGTGCTATGTGGCCCTATATGCAAGGGGGAGCACTGTGTGACACTATGTACAAAGGGGGAGGGATGTGTAGCACTATATACAAGGGGGGGCTGTGCAGCGCTATCCACATTGGTATGTGTGTGGCGCTCTTTATAGGGGGGCTTTTTGGCGCTGTTTACAAGAGGGGGAGGGCTGTGTGGCACTCTCTACAGTAGGCTGTATGGCACTATCTAAGAGGGGATGTGTGATATCTACAGGGGGCTGTGTGTGGCGCTATCTATGGGGGTGTGTAATATCTACAGGGGATGTGTGTGGCACTATGTACAGAGGGCTGTGTGTATGTGGTGTTTTACAGTGAGTGGTATTATATTCAGGCGCGCAGTGTTTAGTGCTATTATATTTAGGGGCACAGTATCTAGCAACATGATAACTTTATTTTCGTTTATAGGTGTGGAAATGTTGGAAAAGTGAGGAGCCGAAGACATCTGAGTGGCAAATTCTGCAGAAATGAGTCATGGCCGGGAGAAGTCGTCATGAACTCTGGACCGGATGGAGAAGAAAAGAGGAAAAAAGACTACTAGAATCTGAGATGTCGTCACCTGTGAGTCACTAGATTTATAGAGAATCTGTCACCTCTCCTGACATGTTTATTATAGGAAATCCTTGTATTTCACAAAACGTTTTTCTGCAGTCCAGGACTGATAGACAATTCCCCTTGTCAGGAGGAGGTGTCCCTGTCCATTGTGATACTGTCAGTATGTAGGGGACACAGCCTTGTGACAAGGGGAATCGTAACACCCATTTGTTAATGCTTGCCCATAAAGGTAGTGTTAAAAATAGATACGGCGCGGCAGGGCGGCGGTGCGGGAGGGGGGCCCAAGTTTGGGTAACAGCCCAGGGCCCATGGTCTACTTAATCAACCACCGGATAGATAGATAGATAGATAGATAGATAGATAGATAGATAGATAGATAGATAGATAGATAGATAGATAGATAGATAGATAGATAG